>NC_086241.1:69195486-69555486 GCF_036321145.2 Pelmatolapia mariae
GCCAGGCTGCAGGACTCCCGGAGCAGGACTCGATTCAGGTGTTGTGACTGAATCACCGGTGTGTAAAAGATAGAGGATAGGTCACGGAGTAACACGATTATTATAATCTAGACTGAAGAGAGGCACACCTTGCATTTGACACACAGTCACACACTCAGAGTGTTTTTCCAGCCGCTCTCCGGGTCAGCTGCGAGCTGGGAGCGTGAAGGATAAAAGTGGGAGGAATGGATGTCATGCGGTGGTGGGAAGAGAAACAGAGAGAGAGGCAGAAGATGTCAACAGTAATCCCGAGTGGATATCTCACCCCTGAGGGCATCCTGCCCTGCGGCGAGAGGGAGAGAGCGCGAGAGAGAGACCCTCGCGCTGCTCTGAGAGTCGAGTAACAACCAGCAAGCAGCTCAGCTGTTCGACACAATATTTTCTACCTGAAACTTGGAACAGAAACGACCTTAAGATTATCGAACCCTACAAAGACGAGACATCCCACACATAACAACCGTTTCCACCACCACGCACACACTGAATGACAGACAGGCCGCCGTTAGAGTCACATTGCTAGGCAACCCCACAAATTCTCATCTCTTCTTATAACACAACAGAAACGGATACGTGTAAACTAGCTCTGAAAAAGATGTCCCCGTAACCCTCAATCAGCCGAGCGCTTTCAGCCGCTAAACGAGTGGGCTCGTTATATTTCACACAACAATCCTTTGTAACGTTTCCTTTATCTGTGGCAGATATCCTAAGACATCTCACGATATTATTTATGATTTTCAGTCATTTTGATTCAAAGAGAAGTTAACCCGTCTCATCTCCATCGGCTGAGCTGCTTTCATCGTCACTTTGGGCTTCGAGAATCAGCCTCGAGGCTTCTGCAGTCAAAAATATTTCACTCAGCTCCGCCCCTCACTGTGTTGTGGTCCTGCGTCTTTGGACTTCATCATGAAATATCTTCGATTTGATTATTAGTTTGCTTATTTGGGAGGTTTTCACCTTCATGTAGCCCCTCAGAGTTTCCCGCCTTTTGCTTCTGTGCCAATGTTTAGTTTACTTCTGCATCTGTTCACTTCCTGTTTTATTTTGGTATCACATTTAGTTTTACTTCCTGCTCTGCCTCGTTGTAGTGATTGCCTTCACCTGTGCCGGTTTGCCTCAGCTGTTTCCACTTCCTCCTCGGCCTGCTGCGTTCCCATGTTGTGCTCTGATTTTTGTTTCTTTGATTCTCAGACTCAGTTTTGGAGTTTTTAATCAGCTCAGTGTTGTTTTTGAACTCCGCCTTTGGGTCCTGATTCCTCACAGTCCACATCATGCTTTAACCATGAAAAGTTGTAGATGTTCATTGACAAATTCACAGAAGGAAACATTTTAATGATTGAAAATATTTTATGTGAACGTGAAAGCTGTAGCTTTCTAAAGATGTGTTCAAAATGCTGGATTTGGAGCCCCTGTGCACTCGAGGCCTCTAAATCTGAAAATAATCGTCGTATGAGCTATAAGAAATTAATAATAAATAAAGTAATTGTACCAAAGGAAAGAATATCAGCTGATTCAGACTTCCTGGACGGTCTGTTAGTACAGCGACCTCACAGCAGCCATATTGTTGGTCACATGATGTCATTAAAAATGCTTCAACAGCACAAACACGGTCCAGAGGTCCAGCTAGCAGACAGCTAGCTGCTATGACCGCCTGTGACATCATCCAGCTGTCGGTCAAAGAGGCCACGCCCCCAATAATGCATTAAAGTGAGCTATAACCCCCCCCCCCCCCCCCCAAACACACACACACACACAGAACCCCATATGGTTGTTATAAAGGAGGAAACAATCGATACAGGCTAAAGGAGGGTTTTTGTATCCGTTAAGTTTTAACATGGGAGTCTACGGGGACTGACTCACTGCTGCCTCTGCATCTGCATTAGAGGAACTGCGGTGTTTTTGCTCTCCACACTTCCTGTTTTTGCCACTTTTCTCCTCTTCATTTGTTGAATTTGTCTCCTTTGTTTTCCTTTGACCCATTACTGGTCATTTCCCAGCATTCCTCTTGTTCTTCGTCATGCATGCCTGTCTTTAATAGCTGATTTTACATATAAGACTTGTTTTGGGACTTTTGTGTCCTACAGTTAGGTCTTCTGACTTTCTCTGAAACTGTTATGGCCTCGCAGTCTTTCCCTTGATTTGGAAGATGGTTGAGACAGCTCAGTGCAGTTTGGTCGTACGTGGTCACGGCGGCGCTGAGCTCTGACTCTTAATAAAGAACGCCTCGCCGCTCTCAAACAGCCGCTGACTGGTTTAATGTTGCATCCACATAAAACAAGCTGCCATTCATATTCAGCAGCTTCAACACTCGGCCGTAAATATGACAACTTGTTTGTATGGAAACGACTGTGAATGTATGTAATTACAGGGCAGACAGTTTTTAGGATGCATTTACTGTCTGGGGTTTATTTATTCAGGTTCTGTCAGTGTTTCCCAGTAATGGGAACTCTGATGAACAACGCGTGTGATGGAACAAAAGCCCCGAAACGGCCCAACGTGAAGAAAACAGGAATATTGAGTTATGCACCACACAATGAATTTTGGTCAACTCTTCGATCGGCTCTCAGTCGGCCACTTAAGCTGTCTGAAGTGTGAAAGGAGAGCTGTCAGAGCGCTGAGAGGAAAATCAGCTGGTGACGCGGCGCCGCTCTCCGCCATTGATCCCAGCGTCCATCTGTCCGGCCCTCACGCCGCCCTCTCCTTCATGTTTACGACGTCCCAGCTCTCGGGGTCGGCATCCTCCCGGCCCGGCCCGTCCAAGCCGTCCATCAAAACGCCTGCCCGGCCCCGCCCCCTTTCCCCTCCATTAGCTGCACACAAACCCCTGGCGGCTCCACGGGACCAGACAGCCCGCCTCTGGCCCTGGCTCCGCGTATCGATTGGTTCTTATGGTAATGGCCGTCTGTCTCCCTATAGTCTAATTGGCTAAGTGATGGGATTGATCCTCAAGATTGTTCGCTAAGTTCATTTGCTGCGGCCACCATCGAGACCAGCGAGTGGACTGCACGCATGTTCAGAGCTGCTGCGAGGCATTCAGGGTAATGGCTCTGTAATTGATCAGCTGCGAGCGCTGGTGGGAGGGGCCGGTACATTAGTGCAGGAGGATGTTCAGAGAATGTTGATTAAGGCTCGTTATGGCCGTCATTATGTGATAATCGATTGAGGTGCACGTGTTGTATACGGGCCGGTGCGCCCTCTTTTTGGAGCAAACCTTTTATGTGACGTCTGGTCTGCAGAGCGGCTGTAACCGAAGACGCCGTCGCGTATCTGCAGCTAAACGTCAGGCCGTGTGAGTCATTCAATAAGGAGCGCCCACGGGGAGCTTCACCCGGCTCCTCGTTTCAAACCTGGTTATAGTCCTGTTTAAACAGCTACTTCCTCTCCGCTGTAACTCCAGAACTTTCTCACCACCTATTTACACAAATATTTAAGCGGACGGCGGCGTGCACGTGCTCTTTTATTTTATCCGCAGCCAAAACAGCGAGCGCAGGCCGCCGCCGGCCTCCTGTCCCAGTAGTAATAACACGTACTTAATTCCATATCTGAGTCTCACCTTGCTACTCCCACACTCCTCTCTCTGCTTACACAGAGTGGGCAGCAAGCAGAAACAGACGCGTGCACGCCGCTCATTGATTAACGCGGGATTATGACACCTCTGAGCACGCGCACACACTCGTGCATGCACGCCGTCACACGTGTGCGCTCACTGGCAGCGTGCACACCAGTCCGTGTTATCTCCCGCACATATGTGTACCTCAGGGCCGTCCCCGGTCCCTGTAATGAACTCTCAGTCAGTCTGAGCTGTGCTGGAGGGATTGTGGGATGTGGGATGTGTGTGTGTGTGTGTGTGTGTGTGTGTGTGTGTGTGTGGGGGGGGGGGGGGGGGGGGGGGGGGGGTGTGCCTGTCACTCTCCTATAAAACAATTAAATCTGAAATCCTACCCCACCCCGCCTCGCTGCAGTGGCCCGCAGTGACTGCGACAGACACACACCACAGATCTGTGTGTGTGTGAATATGCATGACGCCGCGTTCAGTCTTCAGCAGCTTTATCAGCCTCATTATGACTCATCGACGTGATGCGAAGCTTCATTCACATTCAGGTGAACGCCGCACGTCTCCGGTACGATCCCGTCGTGTCAAGAGCACACATACGGCGCCACTTGGAAGAGAGTTCAGCGCCCCGGCCCACGTCAGCCCTCCGGTCTCCTGTGCATGTCAGTCTGCTATCAGTAATGTTTGAGCCTGAAGGGTGAAGATTTCCTCGCGGCGGGAGAAGAGGAGCAAAATAGTGAGCGTGGGATGAGGCGGCAAAGGGAAGGAGAGATAAGATAGGAGAGGGAGGGGAGAGGAGGTGACACGGTGATGCACAGCAATCTGTCGTCACAGAGGGAAAAAAGGTTAATCCGTTTAATGTGCTGCATATGATCCCAAAAGCTGCACGGCTGCGATGCTATCGCGCACACAGAACACACCCTTTAAAAATAAACACTGAGAACAATTACCCTGCAGAGGACGTGGGGGGGCGGGGGGGCTCCCACTGTCTCCATTTGTAATGAGTCACATTTTGACAACAAGCAGGTCGCCGCTGAGGTCAAGACATCCTGAGACTGGGACAATTATAACGCCGGGGCAGCGTGGACTCATCGACTCGTCTGAAATACAGAAATTAGAGTTTCATTTAAGAAGAAAACGAATGTGAAGAAAAACAGAAACGTTAGTTACATGAAAGAAACAGGACGATATGTTATTTGCATCATGGCTGACATGAAAATGTAGGAACATTTTAGTTGTCAAGCACCAAGATAAATATCACTAACTGCTTACAAAGATGAGTTTTTATTGGCTTTTAAAAGGGACCCCGAGGCTACAGCTCAGTCTCAGAGAGAGAGACGTGTGGAGGTCACTGATGGAGGAGCTCTGTCTCCTTTAGTTAGCAGCCTCGTACGCTGCACAACCAGCTCTGATCGCATGACCTCAGGGTCCTCTGGGAACATGAGGGTGTAAGTTCTCGGACATAAGCTGCTGTGTGTCCATGCAGAGCTCAAAAAGCCAAAACCAGAATCTTAAAGGGAAGACTCTGCGTTCTGCACATGTTCCAAACAAGCTTCGCTAAGACAAGTGAACACTGAATGACCACGATGATGAAATGAGTGCATGAATAACAATCTCCAGTGACGTGACTCAACTTGGCAATATTTCCTAAGTGATCCAAACAAAAGCGACGCATTCAGAGAGAGGATTCAGATGATTTAACCAGACAACCGAGACTTCCCGTCACCTTTGACACAAATCTGTCAGGGACACAAACAACAACCTGTTTTCTCTTCATCAGTTTGGAGAAAACTGTCAACTGTCCAGCTTCAGTAGAGTCTAAGCAGCTTTGCAGCATCTCCAGCTCAGGAACATCTCGAGACATACAACAAGATGTCGTTGGCATAGACGTGATCAGAAATGTTCTTAAAACTGCTCAAAATGTGCTGATGAGGGAGCAGAAATAACAGAAACATTAAAGGCACCGAAAGAGAACCTTGTGGCACACCACAGGGAAGGATATGAAGATCCACCCCATACACCCACCCAGTATCTATTAGCTAAGCATACTGGATAAACTTGGACTAAACTCATGAATGAAATTCACTGGAAGTATACTCAGAGGTTATTAGATTAATTTAAGCTAGCTTAGATAAGGTTATAATCATTATTATGATATTAAAACTAAAGATAAACTGCGATACTTGATTAAAATTAGCAGTAAAATGATCTGAATGTATGGCTAGTGGAAAGCGCTCGGACTGAATAATATGACAGCTGTTCATGTAAGTGATAACCGCACCAGTGACCGGACTGGAAGTTAAGGAACCGAGCGGAGCTGAGGTCACAGAGTCAACGATGCGTGGACAGCAAACATCACCTCCAGAAATCAGACTAGTGAGTTAGACTGATGACACAGTCACCTTATAAACACAGACGTTAGCCAATACCAAAACAGACTGAACTCATGGCGATCTCTGACCTCTGACCTTTGTCAGCAAGTTCCCTGCTGCTGCACCAGAACTCAAAGTGTTGTAATAAAACCATATGTAATGAAAGCCATTTTCGAGACTACTATTATTTAAGGGTACAAGTTGTTGAAAGTGCAAAGTCGAACCTGTAAGCGTCCTACGACGTCCTGCAGTCGTTTCTAATTCATCGCCACAAACGTTTTGTGAGACGATGTTGTGAAGCTAAAAATAAAGTGACTGCTTCTGCGTCCGTGTGGATCACCCTCCTGTTAGCATGTTAGCTACATGATAGCAACAACAACATGCCGGCGACTACCCAGAATCCACTGCAATCCCTAAGTCCTATTAAACTGTTCTTAGCTAAACGTACAGGTGAATAAAACTTTAAATAGATTATAAATAGAGAAACTGTAAGCTCATAGTATGGCTGAAGGTTTAAATTATTAACACAAAGTTGGTTTTTTTTAACAGTTTTTGTTAGCTGAAAGTTGAAGGTTTGAGCTAACAGTGAGCCAACAGTTGTGGATAAATGGTTGAGACCAGTGTTGGGTGTAACGCGTTACTAAGTAACGCGTTACTGTAATTAAAATACTTTTCCACTGAAAAAGTAGAGTAACTAATTACTGTTCATTTTTAGGTATTTTAATTACAGTTACTTACAATGTACTTGCGTTACATTGTAAAATAATTAAACTCGCTGAATATCATTATTTAATTTCATTAATTTATCTTCTAAACGTAGAAGTAAACTCTGCCGCTTTAACATCGCTGTAGTGCAGCTGCACGTCATTTTGCGCCAGTTTGCTGCATAGTCGTATTCTACAGCGGAAGATGTCGGACTCGGCTGAAGCGAGTGGTTGTTTTATAACATGGACATATTCCCGTCTCTTCACTTTTCTGAAACAAGCAGACAAGAACATTACAGTAATATGTAAGCTATGTGCTGGGGAGAAAAAACTATCGGCTGCTGTTAATAGCACGAGTAATCTACTGAAGAGCCTGACACAGAGCATAGACGAACACTTCTGACTGATCCTTGTTCATCATCCATGGATAACACCGCGGCAACTCCTGCTAAGCAGCAAAACCTGATTTTACTTCAGAAAGCGTCTGAAGGTGAGCTTAAAAAATGACTGCAGGCTACATAGCTGGACTGGCCATCGGGCATACCGGGCATTTGCCGGTGATTTTTCGTTTTTATGGGCCGATGGGTTTTTTTTTCTTCTTTTTTTCCACTGAAAATCAACACTGAAAGGTGGTTGATTGGCCAGATGAAGGGAGATGTGTAAAAATAACTCAATTGTTTGGTGGTGGCTATTGCGGAGCTTCCACTGATTCAGCAACATTAGCAAGTGGTGGAGGCCAGCAGATGCAACACGCTGGCAGGTGGATGACGGAAAGGCAGGAGGAGCAGAGACCTGAGGCGGTGAACTGAACTTCAGGTAAGAAGTTATGACCTGCAGTCTATCTGGGTCAGATATAAACCAAGTTTAGGTGGAGTTTATTTTCGTTATGCTGACTTTTTACAGTCAGTTACAATAACTCGTTTCTATACTGCTGGGCGGATGATATGATATTATTGATGTTGAACTTGTTTTATCTTATTTATAAGGTTAGTCATTAGAGTTTCCAACCGTCCTGTAAAAAATGGAATCGTCTTGTATTCAGAGAAAATATTGCGCGTTTGGTATTGAGGTGAAAAGGAACACAGTTTGTCCCGGACTTCAGCTACAATGAAAAAGACACAAAGCTGGAGTTATTCTGTGTTTACGCTGCACAGCTGCCTCTTCTCCTCTCATTCTCTCCCCCTCCCTCTCCTGTTTCTACTTCAATCATGAAACTGATCAGTGATCAGCTGATCGGCTTTTCTCTCTTGTTTGTTTATCGCTCTGAATCTTACAACAAACGTTTTCATCTGATGTAAAATTTATAGAAATCCATTATTGTACATAGTATTTTTTTTAGGGTCCCATCATAATTTCTTCAGAAGTAGCAAAGTACTGTATATGATGCCAGTATTTTCCCACATTTTCTAGATACTGTACCAGTACTGTGTGTGAAATGCCATCAAAAAGTCAATTAAGTTTTTCTTTCTCATCTGTCTCTCTGTCTCCTTTCACTTTTTAAAGGTTGCCATGTTAGAAAAAATATTTTGCCCTGCCATGCTGTTTATTGATGTGGTAAATGAATGGTTTATGAAAATATATGTAAATCTGTCATCAGTAATCAGTAATGATCATGTCTCACCTCTAGTCTTCTCCGTCTTAATTTCAGGTTTTCACCATGTGTTGTAGATAGTTCAGGAGGTTAACTCGACCAAGCAGTCTACTTTCAGGTACTGTTTAGAATACCAGAATAGGGAGGATGGTGAAGGTTTAAGTTTATTAGACTGATACATATATACCAACAAGACAGTGTACATCACTGTGACAGCAGCGTTTGTTTTCATTCAAAGGCTTTATGGTTTTTCCTATAATACCTGGTGGGCCGGTCTCTAGTCAAAATGCCCGGGCCGATTTTTTGTCCCAGTCCAGCCCTGGCAGGCTACATTGTGGAACAGATGCTACCGCTGCGTACTGTAGAGTGTCCATCTTTAAAAAAGTGTATTTATTATTTAAAGAGTTTAATTTCTATTGTTTGTCCACTCAAGGTTTATATGGATTTTAAGAAGTATTTAGTTAAATACTTATGTAGTAATTAAGTTACTTTTCTGACACCGTAATTAGATAAGTATTTTAAATACAATATTGACTAAGTAATTAGTAATAGTAATTAATTACTTTTTTAAAGTAACTTACCCAACACTGGTTGAGACACTTTGCTGCCATAAACGTATCCGATCTGACCCCGAGAGGCGATGTTGGTGACGGAGCGCCGCAATCCTGATGGAAAAGGTTGGAAACAGGTGAGTTTGGCCGAAGGAACGAAGTGTGATGAACCAAATTCCCTGCGATTGTTTAGGCTGACATGTGACTAACGGTCCTGATTAAGAGCAAAGTTAGAGCACGCAGGATTCACCAAGTGTGTGTTAATGGTGTCCAGCAGTGCGTCAGTGTGTGCGTGTTCCATGGCCAGCACGCCAATTGCAGACGGCAACAGGAGTAGCAGCAGAATCTATAGGTCATTACTGTGATACAGAGCGTGGCTGGTTCCTATGTGTTTAATGGACACAGGGGTGTTTGGACCATTAGGCGGCTTCTCTGCAGCCATCTGGTCATCTGAAGAAACTCCTGTAACAACCCGACACTGCACATCATTACAGAGTGTGTGTGCGTGTGTGTGTTTGTGTGCGTCAGGAAACGGAGGTTAGCGCTCGGCCGATGATAGAATCAGCAAATGGACGCCACCTTTTGCAGCAGGAGGACAAGTCATTTTAGCAGCATAATGGAATTTCGCAGCACTGGAATACAGTGTGTAGAAGAAGATATCATCTGGTGCAATAGGAGGAGCTGTGTGCTGCGGGGAATTCTGATATTTCTATTTATTCACTCACAGTGGAAGATGAAACTTATTTCCAGGTGAGGTTAACACAGATGAGACTCGGCTGCGGGACTTAACCCTCGCTCTGAGAGGAAGCCGGCCTGCAGGTAGAGCGCGCGCTCGTTAGCTCAAAGGTAAATTTCAGGGGCGTTTACAGCTCGCCGAGCGCCACGTCTCGCTTTTTAATAAGCAAAGCGTGCAGCTGTAAATAACTGCCAGATTCACTCAATCATTAGCTGCTTTGTGTGAGCTGTTATCAAAGGGTTTGCAGGTGAGGTTTATGTGTGTTTATTGGCACTGTGAATTTTTAAGGAGGGCTTCGCTGAGGGCAGGAGATCAATAGCTTTTCTATATACAAGTTCTGCTCTAAATCATTTCGCACTGCGAGTCAGGTTACAGCTCTGTGACATGCTGATGATGGAAGTTATGAGCAGCAGTATTGCTGCCAGAATAAAAAGCCAAGTACCATTACCAGGAGGGGGATAAACTTCACTTTGATGCAATTATAAGGTGCGGCGCTGCATAACTGTGGACTTTGGCATAGCAGAGTGGGACTAATCACACACAGCACAGCCAGAGGTGGCTGTTCAATCTCTGCTTGGTTTTTGTTCGTGAACGGACCCGTCCAGCAGGAGGCAGCGCTGCTGAAAATCACTAAATCTAAAACTCCAGTTCTTCTTTGGCCCTCTAAAAAAGTGGGCAGGTATATTCTGATACCAGACCCCAAAGGCCTGCTGATTGGTCCACTCTTCTTCAGGTCTCCTGCATTCGTTCATGCACAGCTCTCTGAGCTCTGCAGCAGCTCCGTTCTTTCCTTTTTCAGTCGTTCTGTTGGATCTTTGTCCTGCTGATGACCCAGTTTGGTCCCAGCTTTATCTGTGGGACAGACGTCCTCACACTGACTCTGGGACAGTTTGGAGTTCATCATCCCTCCTCCACCGTGCTCACAGCTGCTGTCAGGTGTTTATGCACAAACATCTGCACTTTGGTCCGTTTGCTCCTGAACTCGTTGCTCTGTTCAGATGCAGCTTTGCAAAAATAAGCCATGTTCTTGTAGACAGAAGAGGCTTTTTCCTTCCTAACTTTGACCTTTAACCTGTAGAGTCTGAGGTGTGACCTCGGGGTGAATTTGCTGGCCCGCCCACTCCTGTGGGATGTGCTAACACACCTGAACGCTGCAGACCTGCAAACTGTCCAAACTCATTCAGCTGTGTTCACAGTGGCGACGATCACGGCGCTCCTGCAGGAGCAGCGACTGTGAAAAGAAATCACTGAAACAGCTGAAGTTATGAAACTAACTCTTAAAGTGTGTCCTGCAGGCAGAACTGTTAGCGACCAGATAAACAGCCGAACAGCTGCCGCACGCCGCTCTGCCTCGTCTTTATTTCTTCTTCTTTGGTATTGGGGTTGGTTGGAATCCTTTGCAGGCAGCACGAGCGATGACAGTCTGCTGAGGATGGGCCCTTCGCACACTCGCTGCCAGAAACACGCTTCTTTACCAAAGTCTGCGAACCACTTCAGGTCGCCAAGAGCCGATCACAGGCTCGTTCCACTACAGCACCGAGACGTCCTTATCTCCTCAGCAGCACGCCGCTTTAGCCGGCCTTCAGAGGGGAGGAGACCGGCTGTGCATACAAAATATTCAGCCACAGATAAACAGAGGAGGAGAGATTTGTCTTTCTCCTCTTTCCTCCACGTCTCCTTTTACCCACGAGGCTGTGGGAGATGCGATGTTGGAACAGAAGGCGTGTGCAGCAAACCATGAGAAACACCACCAGCGTCACCCGTCGCCTAATTGCGGTGCTGCCAGCGTGAGGGCACCGCCGCAGGAAACAAAGTGCAAACAGTCAAATGAGATTTTATTCAAATGTGGCTCCTCTGGGGCGCCGCCGAGGTTCACCTGACCTCCGTTTTGGACCGCTTTCTGATTGTTGACATGTTTCACGCTGAAACTTCCTGTTTACTCCCCAAAGAGGAGTTTTTGTGTAAACTCCCTCAGCACCTTTGCACTTCCAATTTGCAGTATTAAGTCGATTTGAGCGATCATTCTATTAAGCTGTCAGGTCCCAGAGTCCCAGCACTAGTTTGGGAGGATGAGATATTTCCAGACCTGTAAACAGAGGAAAAAAACTGCTTTTTACTTTGTGAGGAAGCAAAAAAATGGCTGCTTATGGTTTCATGTTACAGTAAAATCCGGCTGATGCACTGACTACAACTATATAGAATAATCAAACTGTGATTAGCTGAGCTGGTCAGTAAGAGCACCTGAGAACAGTGACCACATGAAAGGAAGCAATAAAAAGGAAAAAGGAGCTCCACCTGAAAGATGAAGTAACCTCCACAGTGGCAAATGTGCGTTACAGCTTCTCCTCCAACAAATGATCGGCTGTTCCTGCCCTCTGTTTTCCATCCTTCAAAGTGATTCTATTTTGTATTCAGTGTGATCTTAAACTGAAGGCTGAGCCCATAAAATCACCAAGAAAAGCTCTGCTGAGGTCACCTCCACCAGGAGCAGCTCAGCCACGAAGCTCCCGGTGATCTGTGCTGATGTTAATGACAGAGGAGGCTGGGCGCTCTGCAGTTACTGAGTTTGGAGGCGCACGTCAGCGCTCGCAAACACCTCTGTGAAGGCGTCCTCTTCTTCTGAACAGGATTTATATCAGCAGCAGTCTGTGGACGCTCTAATCCACGGCTCACGGCCCTCAGTCTGCTCGGACAAAAGAGCCACAGGCCACGCCCACGCGAGTGTCCCAGAGTAAGATGCAGGGCAGCAAAGTTGGTGTTAGGAGTCAGGCTGGTGACAGCGCAAAAACAGGAGTTCGAGCCATCACACGTGAACTGTTTCCTTTGATAGTTTCCAGTTTCTTCCACAGATTGTTTGTCACTGTAACTGCTTCACAGGGACAAAAGCTTCACCTGTGAGAATAGAGCAGAGTTTAACAGCATTGTTACAGTTTTACATGAATAATCTGAATCAATAAAAATAAAGAGCATCTAAAGACTCGCGCCTGCACGATGCAGTTTACCACAAACAGACACGTGAGCTGAGCTCAGATGGTGACAAACTCAAACTTTCATTTCATGAAGCATTTTATTGTGAAAATCCCGCCCACCCACGGCTGACCCTGACGTCCAACTTTCTGATTTTGACCCCGGGCGGATGTTTGAATACGAGGACATAAGAAGGCATATCGGCCGTAATCTGCTGCTTTCACACCGTGTTGCAGGCGCGCTTACATGATTAAGATTTATAGATGCAGTAAATATTGCCTGCTGATGAAAATTAATTGCACATCTGTCCGTTTTTTATTATTATTATTTATTCAAACACCGACTGTAGGTTCCCGTCCCACAGAGCCTGTGTTGTTGCTCCGTGAGTTGCTGTGAGACTCCAGGGTCCACAAGTTGTGCGGCGCCTAAACTTGTCCGACTCATCCATCATTGCCGGGGAGACTTCCCACCTCTGGTGGCACAGCTGTTTGGGCAGTGACACCGGCGTGCCCGCCGTGGCCCGTACATCTGCTGCCGGGTGGGCGCCGACAGGGTCATTGTGGTTTTTTGGAACACAACAGGCAGCGCGGCGACGCCTGCAGCAGACGAACCGAGACACAAAAGATGGGGTCAGGGGGCTGGAAATGATATTTTGGGTGGAATGAGTTTGAGATGGAAGCTGATCGAGAGGAAAATGGACTGAAAATAAACGTAAGGGCTTCATTTTGGGGTTCTTTCTCCTTTCTTGGAGCTTCTTGAGGAAAATATTCACTCTGCTGATCAAAGTAATGAGGTGAACATTCAGTTACAGGAAGGTGAACACCTGAGTGAAGCTTCACAGGTCATCTGTGCGCGTTAAAGCGTGGTTTTAAACTTCAGCTGAGTCATGCTGACGTTTTCTTTTCTGTAAATTATTATTTAATATTCATTTATTTTCACGTAATAATTGATTGAATATTTATTAAAGGAGGAGACGCTGATGGCTCGGTCACTACGAGGCCTCCAGCAGAGTCCACGCTAACCTTTCACCGAGCAGGAATCCACGTTTGGAGGCACAAACACGAGTGTGGCTAACGTTAGCAGCAGCCGTCTTTCCCTGCAGGTGAACACACCTGTGCTGAACGTGATGGTGCGAGGGGTTCATCAGCGTGGTTTCAAATCCTTTTTAGGTAACATGCATGTGCCTCTGTGGTGGGAAGGGCTTATAACAGCCAGCGAACAATGATTGGCTGTTCCTTCTTCCTTCTTGTTCCTGCCTGCTGCAGCTCTCAGTCCTGTTGGTCCAGATGCTTGTGTTGCAGCTCTGCAGCAGCACTGCGCTGAAGCCCATCAAATATTCTGTCTTCCTTCAGGTCCTCTGAAACCTCGCTGACTCTCATCACGCTGTGTTAGCTTCACATCACGTTCCTCTTTTTACTCTGGGGTCACATTAGTGAGAGAAACCACCCACGCACCAACAGAACAGGTGGATTTTATAGCAATTTGAGGGCATCATTATGATTATAATCAGGTGGTATTTACCATAATACATCAAGTACTTTATAGTTTATGCAGTTATGAAAGTTTTAGCGGACTTGTGTTCATGAACAAACTACACACAACCGAAGCGAAAGTTAACTCAGAGAGGACGAGACGGAAAAGTTTCCAGAAGCTAAATTCGTGTCTGTGGTGGAGATTTGAAAGCCTCCTAATTTATATTAGCTGTCATGAGGCTTTTATTTTGATAGTCACACCTGTCTATCAAAATAAAAGCCTCTGTCTATGCTGTGATCAACAGAAAAATTAACTGAGGTTATTCTTTTAGAAAGATTATAATAGTCTTCCATCAGGAAACTGGGAGATCTACTTTGAAATGTCGGACATTTGTATCCCGGAGTTCTCAGCAGGGGGCGCCTCCGTCTGACTGGATACAAGTAAGTAAACTTCTTCCTGGTGAGTTTATTCTTATTGAATAAAACATGATGCATGATAGTGGGTAATATTTTCTCTGGGGGGGGGCCTCTGAACACTCTGTTGGGTTACATGAGTTAAGTCAGTGTGGTTACTGCCATCTTTTATATACAGTTTATGGGCTAATTTTAGAGCAGTTTGGATATTTTTGTAGTCGTAAAAAACTTTTTAACTAAAACAAGAAATCAGCTCTGAGGCTGTCAGCGTTACCTCCGGGACGGGCGGTCGATCTTCTCACAGGTGTACACAGGTGAAGCTCTCTTTTTGGGACTCTTGTAGCTCCACAGCCTGACGATTTCACACCAGGCCAGGGAGAGGCACCGAAGCTGCAGGATGGAGGGAGGGGGATGGTACGACTGGTATGTGGGTCCAACATTTTCATATAAAGGATTTTTCCTTTATGGCAGATGATCAGAGTGTCGTCCGTTTGGCACCAGCAGGTTTGGAGCCACAAAGAACTGAAGGACGGCGACACTGCAGCCTCTTATCTTCAGGATGCCACAAAAAACTCTGCAGAAGGTTAAATCTCACATTTTCATGATTAAACCTGCTGTGCCACTCATGTCTCCTCTGCATCATATCGAGCATTCTCATTTTCACTGTGTGGCTCCCAAAATGTTTCTATAGTTTGTTTAATATCAGACGCAGCGAAACAAACTGCTCACCAATAAAAGATTAAAAACACAACATTCATTCCAACTAACATGTTAAAAATCAACATTAAAGATAAACGCTCATCAAACATCGATACACCAAAGAGCACAGGTGAGACCTCACCTGTGTGACGCCCTCGCCGTGGTCAGCTTCTTAAAGGGAACAAAAAACTCTCGCCAGCAACACAATCAAAAATCTGAGACCTGAAAATCTGCAAAGAAAAGCTGAAAAACATCCGTCACATGTGCTGTGATGGTGTCACCTCCCTGACTGATACCTGCGTATTCAAACAGCTCAGCACAGACAAGCTGAACCCAGAGCAGGTTAATTACTTCATTATTAAGAAGCTTTTTACTTTATACATACAGTTTACACACAGGACCAACCAATGATGCTGAACCAGTGACATGAAACAGAACAAGACCCGAGGAGCTACTGAAGAGGCGCAGGGCTGAAACTACAAGCTGTCATCATGCAGATGGTGAATGCGACAGTGCTGTGCAGCTCAAACTGCGGCTGCATTAACTGCATTACAAATACTCCACGCCTTTCATACGTGGTCACAGAGATCAGCGTGTAAACATGTTTATTTCTGCTTTAGAGCCTCTGGTGGACATTAGAGGAACTGCACGTATTGATAGTTCACCTGCATACCTACAGGAGCCCTTTAGGGACATTTCACTACAGCCTAGCGTGTATTTTATAGTTTTCTGACTCCATAATTTGCCAAATAAACTTCATGTTTTCTTCAGTCAGACTTAAGTCAGCTGACACGTAAACTCCTCATCATCACTGAGCTCACAGATCAGCTGAGCAGGACGCTCATGTTCTCAGACTTCTCTCCAATCAGACTTCAGAGGAGTCGCCCCCTGCTGGACTCTAGAAGGAATGTAGGTTTCAGGGCCCGTGATGATAAAAACAAAGGCAAGAAGAGGCGTGTTTATGGTCGTATGGTTATTTAAGTTGGAACGCAGCTGTCGGGAAAACGATCGCTGAAACAAGACCTGTTTTTTCCCTTTTGTCAGACATGAAGGTCCAAACTGAAAGAGGAGGAGCCTCCAGTCAGCGCGATAAAGTGGTCAAAGAGGGGAAACAGGCAGAGGGATGCTGTGAACACACTTGGAGGAGGAGGAGGAGGAAGGATGAAGTCATTCTCGAGTTCAAACCCACAAACAGCCTGAAGAGCTGAAGGGAGGTGAGCTGCTCCTCTCCTCAGCTGCTCCACCCCAGCGAGCTTCTCCTCTCACCTCCCCTGCTGAGAAGTCAGCTTTCATGTTCTTTTCAAAGTCTCAGGTAATATTACCCAGGGCAACCCTGACAGAGCCCGGGGCAAAGGCAGCGCTCGCTCTCACCTGCAAGCACGCAGGCGCGCTCGCCACGCACGCACGCCATTACCCAGGCATCACCGCTGCTCCCTGCCTACCCACCCACGCACTGCCTGCACGCACACACACGTACAATAACACACAATAACACACACTTTGATTGTCTCCACGCTGTGGCTGTCATTAAGACTCATTAAGGGGGATGATTTTATTGAAGGCGGCCGTGTTGAGGCATCCGCTGAATTATTCATTTCCACCATGCGCACACACACACACACACACACACACGGTGGAGAGGCAGGAAGCTGGAGCAGACTGAAAAGAGAGAGAGAGAGATGCAGCCTATATAGGTCACTTCCTCCTCCACCCGCATCGCTCAGAGAAGTGGAACTGGAAGGCAGGAGGGAGGGAGATGGAGAGAGAGGCTTATTATAGCAGGCGCACACACAGAAACAGGGAGGCCGTGGAGATAAAGGAGGCGCACCTCAGAGAGTCGACTGTCACAGGCATGAATGAAGCTTCAGCGCAGCACTAATTCACAGAGGGAGACGGGAAACGGTGTTTAGAAAGGTTTCAGCGTTGAATAACCGTCTCTCCCGGTTACGATAAAAAATCACGTCATCATCTGCTACAGGTCTTTGTTGGACGTCCTAACCAGAGGAAGTTTGTGTGCAGGTGAGACACTCCTGCTCATGAAAACAGGAAAGATAAACACAGACTGTATATAAAAGATGGACATGGTCACTGTGACATCACCTGGGAAGCATTTTCACCATCGCCATCTTCAAACGCGATGAAGCCAGGGTGACTCTGACTGTGGAGAGGAGAGAACCACCCCCACCCTGAGCCCCACCCTGAGAAGTTTTTCCTTCCCGCTGTCGCTGAGTTCTGGCTCATAGAGGTTAATCTCATTGGTGGGGTTTCTCTGTGTTATTGCAGGTCCTTACCTTACAGTATAGAGCACCTTGACGCAACTGCTGTTGTGAATTAGCGCTGTATAATTGAATTTAACTGAATTAAGTTTATTGGGGCATGGTGGTTAGCACTGTCGCCTCACAGCAGGAAGGTCCTGGGTTTGAATCCTGGGGCTTTTCTGTGTTTGATAAACAGGCAGCAAGTTTGCACGTTCCTCCTGCGTCTGCGTGTGTTCACTGCGCGTACTCCAGCCCGTTAGGATCGGCTGATTCGGCTGACCTTAAGCTACACATGGGTGTGAGTGTGAGCAGGAATGAGTGGCGACCTGTCCGGGGGGTTACCCTCCCCTCTCGTGTCATGGCTGCTGGGATTGTACAGCACGCTTGTTGTGCAGCGTGTGGAAACAAAAGAAATTATGATGCAAATGTGAATAAGTATTGTTTCATGGGCGATCGTAACAGCGAGAAGAATCAGATGTTTGAAGTGAAGATAAAGAGACGGAGATGAATCCAGAAGTGAGGAAGCGTGTGGGACCGAGCATGGTGACATAGGCTACCACAGAGGGTCAACCTGGGCAAAACGTTACGAGTCTGGGACCAAGGAGCAGAAAATTAAACATTTTGTGAGAAGAAAGGTGGAGATCTGCTGCTGATGCGACTGAATCTGACTTTAATGTTCGGGTCCAAAACAGACCAGATTTCTCTCACTGAACAAGAGGAAGACGTGGAAAACTGGAGACTTTCTGCCTTTATTACAACAGTAAGGTCGATGCTTCTTCTCTGTTTTTCGTGGATCTCCATGTTTGCTGGGTAGTGGAGGCTTAAAGGCATAAAGGACAGACTCCACAGACCTGAAGGAAGCGATCATCATTTCTCCACCCCCTCCTGCACTAAACCCACAGTGTGAATGGAGCTGGGCACACATTTACATTTAGTTTGATCAAATATTCATCACATACAATCAGGGTTAAATATGAATCCGATCAGCACCACGTGGCTGCAGAAGAAGGAGGTAAGTGTTGGGGTAAATGCACACTGGAGCGAAAATAATTACACTGTGGTGTTGATTATGGTTCTACAGTGTGGCTCTTATTTGTGTTTTTCCACTCATGTTTCCAACGATGTGCTCGCACGTTTGTTTCTTAGCTTTAAGGATTCAGCGATGCAGAGCGTGATCCCACAGCGAGGCTGTGAAACCAGGAAATAGACCACGAAAAATCTTTGAGTGAGAGTGCGTCCCGGATTAAATCGTCCTTGTCCAACACGTTCTCACTCCCAAAGCGTAACATTTTACACTAGGTGACAAATCGTCAACATATTACGTTTTAGGGCACCCAACGTGTTCCTACATGACGACATCGGAAAACTGAGGACATATGAGAACCGTTTGGACTCAATCTACACATGTTTGCTCTTTCCTTAAAATCGCTTGGGAAAATACTATTTCCCGTCATTAAAGTGCTGGTTAAGGTTTAGGGCTGCAATACAGGGCTCGAACCCGCCGTGTGGCTGATGATCACAAAGGAACGAATAACAGGAAGTACAACTACAATGAGGCGCACCATAAAACTACCCTTCAAAATAAAACAGGAAGCAACCAAAAGACAAGAACACATACCCAACATGATAACAGAGAGGAAACACCTGGGTTCTTGCAGACCCATGAAAGAGGAGAAGGACGAGGGTGGAGCCTATCCCAGCTACCACAGGGCTAGCAGCGCGGTACACCTGGACAGGTGTCTCTAATCTGACACAGGGCCTTTAACAGAGCGCCGTTCACACTCACACCTGTGGGCACTTTAGAATCAGCAGTTAACCTCACCCACCGACTGCATGTGTGTGGGAGGAGTACGCATGCAGACTCCTCACAGGAAGGCCAGACGGTGGATTTGAACCCGGGACCTTCCTGCTGTGAGGCAACAGTGGTGACCGCCACACTCAACAGTATCACAGGAAAACTATGAAGGAGAAAGAGTGTGTGCTGAGTCTGAAGGAGGGAATCCTGGTGGTCCTCACACGCCATCGAGCGCCTGCGTTTCAGTCGTGTTTCTGCTGCTTCGTCTTCAGGCTGGTTTCTGTCTTTAGCCCACTCGTGTGTTTTCTCGCAGGCTGCGGCGCTTTGAACTCTCGGGGCCGTAAATCTGTGACGTTACCTGCACGGAGGCACCAGCAGCTGAGAGATGACAGAGACCTGTTTGAAGAAGCAAACCCATGCTGAATGACAGGTGAATAAATAACCCTGAGCTCTGCGCTCGAGAGTCTCTGAGCAACGCACGCTGCACCAAACGAGGATGAGGAGCTCCCGCCTCCTCCCGAGGAAGATCTGTGGTTTGGTAGCGTGCAGCATGTTCCTCACATCGAAACTTTCAGTCCCGGAGCAGAAAAATCATCATGAAGAAAAGAGAAAAAGTGTGTTTTTTAAATATCAGAGCAGCCTGTGCTGATCCCTCACTGAGAGCACTCTGCAGCACAGAATAATGAATGGCACACTGGCTCCATAACAATACTCAGCAATCAAGAGAAACCACCAAAGTTTGAAAATCCATCATTAATTCACCAGAGCTGAGCGTTCATGGAGCTCTGAGCCGGACAAATTAGTTTTAATGGATTTCACGGGGCGCCGTGTGACTTACCTGTTGGTCGCCGGCGAGTCTGCTGCCGAGGTGTACGTCGAGCCGAAACACAACGCCTAAAGAACATAAAGCGGCAGTCCGGACGTCAAAGTTTCTGGATTTTTATAGAAAATAAACTGAAAGCGAGGAAAAGTTTACGACGCTCCATTAAGAAGCACCTGATCATCGGAAGAGTCAGAAAAGGGATCATCCAGGAAATTTGTTCGCCAGTAAGCATTCCCGACACGAGTGACCAATCCCATAAACTAGCAGTGTTCCAGAGGCATGCCGTGTTCCCAACACCTCCTCTAACAGCAGAAGTCTTTTTGCACCGCCGTCACTGAGTCTCCTCAGTGACGGCGGTGCGTCTGTGGTGAGAAAGGTTAACAAGTAATGTGTGAAAGACCCCGGGGCCGCCGCGCTCTGAGGGCCGCTGTAGTGCCGGAAAGTGAATTCCAGTGTTTCCGTGTGAGTTTTAAGTCTAATATCTTTGAAATGACCCGTGTTACCTCTGTGTTTTTACAGTGCAGTTTAAATATCGTTATGGGGCTGTGATTGTTGTTGCTGCCCTGGTGGTCGGAGCTCTCTGGAATCAGACTTTTTACGCGGATAAGTAAAGGATCTATATTAAAGCTGTGCCCCGTGACACGATTGTTCTTAGGAGCTCAGAATGACTCGATGACGTTAAGGAGAGATGTTTGACTTCATCACGTTACAGCAGTTTAAATGGAGGCGATGAGTTTTTGGCACAGCATCAGAAGCTTTGAGTTCCATAAATCCAGCATCACCTGTCAATAAGACAAACAGTTTAAGATCATCAACACTAACATTAATCTTACTCATAAATATCTGATTCACAGAATCGTCGTCTGTTTTTATTCGACCCTAAATGTGCTCACCCGGCATGTAATGACAACATCCCGTCATCCACTTCCTGATTGGCTGTTCAAAGGAGGACAAATAACAAACACGCCTCTGAGTCAGGCCTCCAAAGCCACGAAAAAAAAGAGCGCCTCCATTCCTGACAGGCAAACACGGCGTGGAGACGAGCGTGTGCGTGTTCACGGGCTCACAGGGCCGATATCACAGCAAAGGTTCACTGCTTCTCTCCGTCACCTGGGCTCCTCTGTCCTCACCTGATGTCCTGTCAGAGACCCAAATGTCAAGTGTGTGTGTGTGTGTGTGTGTGTGTGTGTGTGTGTGTGTGTGTGTGTGTGTGTGTGTGTGTGTGTGTGTGTGTGTGTGGTCAACTGGGCAAAGAAGACAGATCTGGGTCAGGCGGCTCCCACGAGTGTGTCCGAGCGCTCTGCGGCGGATGACATGTCTGATATGAGCGAGTGAGCAAGGAGGAGAGAGAGAGCAGCATGACAGAGGAACAGCCCGGGGGTCAGAGGAGGACACACACACACAGACACACACACACACACAGCCCTGCTGCCTGGTAGCTCATCCACATGCATCAGTGCGTCAGCGCTGTGACAGTCACGCAGCGGTGTGTGCGTGCAGCACAGACAAGAAGCACTGAGAGCAGGTAACGTGCAGAATACAGTATGTTAGCTGTTAGCTCACATGAGAAAAAGGTACCGCCACATTTATTCACCTGAATGAACCAAAACAGGAGCCGAGGCTGAAGCGAAGGCTGGACAGGAAATGTCCACAGACGCAGTTTATTCATCAGAGCAGCGAGAAGAGTCAGGGATTCAGGCCACGTGTGTTTAAAATGAACATCCTGCAGCTGCAGCGAGCTGAGGCTGGTGATGCTGCAGCACCGTTTTCATACGGTGTTTTTGGAGGGCGCCATCCAGAAGACTCTGGGGTCATTTGTACAATATGTACATACTTGTTTGTGGGTCTGCAGTGCGAGAACAGGACCGTCACAGTCATTCGAGCTCAGGTTTTCCTGCCTGTTTGACCTCCTGCTGCGTGTCACGGGTCCGGACAGAGGTTGGTGCAACACTTCAACAGTACAGTGCAAACATCAGTGAACCCTCCTTGTATTAGCCTTAAAAAGGAAAGAAAACAGAGACTTTATTAGCCTCATATGTGACGGAGCAAATACGACATGACGTTGGCTCATCAGCCTCCGGTTTCCCCTCCACTTGCTACGAGGCATCCGCCGTACAGTGAAGAAGCGTGAGGGGAAAGGAGACGAGGCGGAAACTGGATCAGGAGAAAATAAAAGCACAACAAGACGTGATGCTGAGCTGCTGCTAGCTGTGGAAATGCAAACAGGAAAGAAGGAAGGAAGGTGTCTCCCAGCTGGGAACACCTGGCTGTCCCCTCTGGACAGGTGGAGGTGAGGGTGTTGCTGCCCACCCCGAGACCCTGGAGCTACAAATACATAAGAAATGCAACAGATAGTTACAGGCAGACATTCGGTCTCCTTTAGGACCAAACGCATCTGCAAACTCGACCTTTGCTTTAAAGTAGATCAAGTCTGCTCTAATTTGTCATTGGTGGACTCTACCAGAGCAGCTTTGTACAACTCACAGCTCAGAATAATCCTTCTTTATCTGATTCTGGGCCTCAGTGCCTCAGTTCATGCTTCGTCAGAAACAAGCTCCTCCCTCCTTTAATCCAAGGTTCTGATTGCCCGGCCTTCATAATGGGTGGGGCTTCTGGGACGACCATATTAGAGATATCCCCTCTCTGGGACGTCATACAGATCCATGAGTAGAAAAACTGTGATTCAGTGAGTGTTTGAAACCATCTGCAGCATGAACATCGAGCTCAGTGGAACAGGAAGCAGGAAATATGACAACAATAACAGGAACATGTTTGTATATAATCCTGCTGTTTCTATCAAGATAGAAACGATTACACTTTCAAAGAGTCATCTGTGACATTTTTCCTTTGTGTTCGCCTAAGTTTTGTACATTTGTTGGATTTTCTGGTTTTTGACTTCCTGAGAGGCCTAACATTTCAGATCAAATCCATATTTTTGTACCTGTCAAAGCTTTAAAGATCAATAGACAGAGCTCTAAGTGAGGTGAAAGTTTTACCTGTTGGACAGGTAAATACGTTACAGTCCAAAAGCAGCAGCACTTTATAGAAATAGTTTCTGAGTCAGAAGAATGTTACCGGGGGGAAATCAAAAGGAAGCCGGTCCATCAATCAGCCCATCCCCTCACTCGACAGAACAGCAGAATTATTTTGTAAGAGCAAAGGAAATGGAACAAAAAACACCGTTTTTAAAATCAGATCAGCCTGTATGGAGTCGATGTTGAGCGATCCCTCACTGAGAGCGCTTTTCAACACATAATAATGAATGACACACCAGGTCGTGGAAATAATACTCAGCAATCAGCTCAAACCACCAAAGTTTTGAAAATCCATCATTAATTCACCATGGGCTGAGCGTTCATGGAGCTCTGAGCTGTGCAGCTCGGGCTAAATTGGTTTTAATGGATTTCATGGGGTGCCGTTCGAGGGCCGTTTGATTGACAAAGAGGTTTGAGAGTTGCCGTAGCCCCTGCTCCCGCTCTGTCCCCGAGCTATGCACCATTGATCAAACACATACAAACTGTCACTCTGTATTGCCGGGATGCCAGTGACGAACTCAGCAGTCACTTCAATCATTAGTCAATCAGCCTCACATCCAAAAGCTGAGGTCACAAAGGGAAGCACAAGGAGGATGTTGCGTGTATTTCTAGCTGGTTCAAGGTGAAAAGAAAAATAATCAATTCATGCTATATGAAGAACTTTGGTTTGTTAACTGTTTTTTTTCTGGCACGTGATAAGATAAAAGGGACAAAAGCATGTGGACACAGTATTTTTTAGCAATGAAGCAAACTAAGGTTCACCAAGTATGTTGGGTATCAGACAGTTTTTCCATGTTAGTGGGGTTCCCTCGGGGCAAGCAAGGCAGGCACAGCATGCCCAGTGAAATCTAAAAATAGACATGAATTAAAAACAAACTGAATCTAATTTCTCTAACTGAAAATACATAAAAATCTCACTGAATAGACACTGAACATGGATGAAAAATCACTCAATTATGATTGAAATAATATAGAAAGTGATGATCAACAGGAATCCAACGAAATTAAACCTGATAGTCACGTTTAATTGAATCAATGTTGAATTCTGAGATTTATCATTTTTTATCATCACCATGATTAACAGTGAAACACCACTGACATCATCACTAAGTAAATTACTCAAACATAGTATACTTTCTTATCTCCAGCCAGGATAAATGTTTTAGTGATGTTGAGTAAATATATTTAACCTATTAAACATTAGAATCTATCTAATGCAGGGGTCCCCAATCCCAGTCCACGAGGGCGGTGTCCCTGCAGGTTTTAGATGTGTCCTTGATCCATCACAGCCGATTTAAATTGATAAATTACCTTCTCAACATGTCTTGAAGTTTTCCAGAGGCTGGTAATGAACTAATCATGTGATTCAGGTGTGTTGA
Source organism: Pelmatolapia mariae (assembly GCF_036321145.2). Classification (NCBI taxonomy): domain Eukaryota; kingdom Metazoa; phylum Chordata; class Actinopteri; order Cichliformes; family Cichlidae; genus Pelmatolapia; species Pelmatolapia mariae. The sequence goes on from NC_086241.1 coordinate 69,219,872, forward strand.
CCCAGGGTGAGATCTAAAACCTGCAGGACACCGGCCCTCGTGGACTGGGATTGGGGACCCCGATCTAATGTTTAAATAATAACAGACGGCTTGACATCTGTGAGGAAAACAAGTTGGGGTTCTGTCAGGGCAAGCGAGGCAGGCAGTGCTTGCCCAGTGAAATACAAAAGATTAAATCCTCCTGTCTCTGCTATCTGCCGTGACCGTCTTTCAATCTCAGTTAATGGTACAGAATAGTAAGGCTGCATAAAACTTGCCAGTCCTTAAAATATTTGTGAAACCCTTCGGTGACAGTTGAAACATATTTTAATAGGGCTTTGGAGTTGACGTCACGCTGCAGTGCATTGTGGGATCGCGGCGCCATGACAGAAGGCCACAAATCAAAACAAACACACCGTGTTGGAAGCAGGACTGTCAGAACCACGCTTAAAATCAGCGCAAAAGTCAAAGGGCTGTATCGCGACCGATTGCGCCCAGACGCCAAGAGACGGTACTTGGAAAAAATAGCGTGCATCGGTAATGTGGACCCGTATGAAAAAAGGCAGTGGAGCGGAAACCCAGACGGCCTGCCGCCGTTGTCCTATCCCGATATCGTCGCGTACCTTGTCTGTGGAGTCAGCGCATACACGGCGAATCATTTTCAGAATTATAAATTCCTGGAGGAGCACATTTGATTCACAAACGGTTGGGTACAAGATTTGGCCGTTTTTAAGCCTCCAATTTGTGAGTACGTTGACCATATGATCAAGATACAGCCAGAGGTTGCCAGCTGTGCGTTGCCATGTAAATAGTTTGCATTTCATGTGTACCTGCACATGTACTTGCTAAGTACATGTGAACAGATCTTGAATAAAAAAAATAAACATACTTTTCATTTCTGTTTTATTGAAACCACTTTACAGAAAGTACAATTATTTACAATGAACTGTACAACACAGCAGTTTTATGAATATTCAACAAGAGCAAGTTTCATTTGGCCCTGGTTTGACAACCACATATTCACCAAAACACAGCACACCTTAACATTCTTATCAAGCAGTGTTGTGTCTTCACCCTCACATGATATGAGTAACTCCTGTCCACAGCGTCCATGACATGGTGATTTTGTTGTTGGTCTTCTGTCAGAGCTTCATCTATTACTTCTGCACGGGGCACACCTTCATACTCTGCAGCTGCATAATGAAAGCATGTAAGATAAAATTAGTGCGTAAACATAAGGTAAATGTACACCAGTATTCCAGGCGCGTGATTCATCTGAAAGTTATGTGCAGATTAGAGTACAATGAGCGCAATTTTGTATGTTTTTGGGGCGGGGGTTACCTCCGATGGGTGCTCTTTTTCGCTTTCGTTGCACTCGCCTTGCGTGCCGTCCGAGTCTGACCGCTGCAACCCAAGCCTGACGTCTTCGTTTAGTAATATACATATAATACATGAGATCCCTCCCGTTGCCTCCAGGAGGGGAAACGATGAAAAGAGAGCCCATTTTCCAGCTTCTTGCCTTCCCTATCGTGTGATCTAACGTTGCAACCGACAACACAGTACGTACGAACCATAGCTGACGCTTCCGTGTGCTTCGTTTGGCCTACTGTCATGGCGGGCATCACGCTCCAAAGCCCTATAATGCATATGAACGTGTAAAGGTTGTATGGTATTCATGTATTTTGTGTCAAAACAGTGTACATTCATTTAGCAGCCTCGATCACACAGTTTCTACAAACACAGTAAAGAAACATACTTTTTATTTGCAGTAAGTAATTGAATCAATGACCGTACAGATGCTACAAACCAAAGCAGTTACAATCATTATGATGATCGCACCTCTTTATCTCCAGCCAGGATAAATGTCTTAATGATGTGGATTAAAATATATTTAACCTTACTATTGAACATTAGGCTCAATAGGTTAATTTATTTAATCAACATTATTAATAAGTTTAAAGCAAGGTTAGAAAAACTGACCTGTGCACGATGAGACGAATCACCACCAATGGCAGATATAATGGACTCATAATGCTCCACAGGTAAGAAGGTTTGACTTGATATCTGACAAAAAGTAATCCTTCTTTATGTTCAGTGACATTAACAATGGTATCTGTTAATGAGTGATTTTTGTGTGAGTGTGTGAGGTCGTGTTAAATGTGTTTGAAATAACAGAGAACCTGCGTATTGATCTGAGCTACAGCTGCAGAAACCTGCAGAGCTGCACGGCTCGTGGCGTGGACGTGTTTCCGTAGGCAGACCGCCGATCACAGAAAGCTTCACTTTAAAGATTAAAACCAGAAAAAAGAAGAAACAAACCAAACTTGGTGATTTCAACAGCTTACAGACCTCTGCCTGCACAGATGTACGTGCACTAGTCGAGCGAGACAACACAATCGTTTTATTGTAACATATGAACAAGCAGCTTCTGCAAATTTTCCTCTCCAACCCACCATCAAATAATCCAATCCAACATTCAACCTATGACCCGTGATGTCCTTCAACAGCAACCGCCTCTCAATCTCCATGGAGACACCACGAGGGCACAGGGGGGCGAGTGTCGACACTGGACATGAGAAATGAGCGCAATTACGCCGTTTGAGAGGTAATTACATGTGCGTCGTGGTAGCGAGGGCCCATAAATAACCCTGGATCTACTCTGTGTGCTTGTTCGATAATTGAAGAACAGCAAGGTGAGAGAAGGGAGGTGGGCGCACGCCGCAGCGCTACAGCTCATCATCCATTGTGGTCCCTTTCACCCCGGAAGAAAGGAGGGTCGGTCAGACAGACAAAGCCGAACAATTCAATTCAATTCAATTCAATTTTATTTATATAGCGCCAAATCACAACAAAAGTCGCCTCAAGGCGCTTTATATTGTACAGTAGATAGCACAATAATAAATGTGGAACAATGACGAGCACCGAGGCTACGAGCCGGGCCGAGGGCGCTCCTGACAGCAGGCTGGAGAAACAGCTTCAGGCACTAATACGTGTCCCAACAAAAGGTCCATACAGTTTTAAAGTGCTGGGAAACCCACAGTGGGCCACAGTGGACTGTAAGGGCTTCCTTCTAAACCTAAATACAGACTCCTCCTGTAATTTTGATGGCTTAATAGTCTCAGTTCTAAAGCACTTTATCTCCTCCGGAAGCGATAGGATGGTAAATAAGTAGCTTACGGCACACACAGGAGCTTTTCCCCGACTACAGGGTGGTTGTCAGTGTTAAGTAGCTATCCTCGCACGCTCTGAGCTAACATCAAAAGTGATGGGACCGCGTTTCAGTGGCGCTAAGAGCCTGAGAGTACCAACAAAGAGCTCCCAGCAGCTGGGTGCGAGGAGGTTAGCGTCTAACAGATTTCTTCCCCTTGTACAGAAAATCCCCGCACATTTCAAACCCTTTGTTTACTTTCAGTCGTCCAAAGGCTCATCTCTGGGTTTCGGGGGCGGGGGGCACCATCTTGAAAAATGATCATCCCCCCTTCGCGTTGCTTTGCAGCGTGCGGCTCAGGATTCACAGCGAAGCGCTTTCAAAAGCACAAACGTAAAAGCGGGATGTGCACGAGCATCAGTGAGCTCGACGTGAAGCCCCGGAGGACCACGCGTGGCCTCTCCGTCTTCTTCTGCGCACATAAATAATGGTGAACGTACGTTTGTCTGCTCCCGCGGGCGCCTTCCTCAGACCTCTGAAGTCTCTCCCGCTCTCCGTCGCTCTGTCTTCTTGCAGAGAGCGCCGTGTTTGTGCATAATTTTCATTTCGAGGGGTCACATAAATTCTCTTCCATGCAAATGAGTCGAACTCTCAGAGGTAATAATCACCTGAAAGCCCCGCTCGCGCTCACGCTCATAACACACACACAAACACCCCAGGTGGCTCCATATCGCATTGCTGACATGAATAAATAATTAAATGAAATCCCATTTTTTTAAATTTCATTTCCACAGCAGCCCAATCTAATTCCGCCTCCACCCTCGGAGGACGACGCCCGGGTGACCCTCAGGTACAATTACCTCCATTCAAGGCAAACGCTTGTGTTTCAGGAGCATTTCCTGTGTAACACATGACACACGCAGCAGACGGCAGGCGTGGTATTTGCAGGAGGAACAAAGACGTGCAGAGTTTCCTCCTCGGTTTCATTGCAGAAGCTTCAAAAACATACTTCTGTCATACGTGCTGAGAAAACAGCGTCCCGTTTCCCAGCGTCGTGAATATTTCAGCGGTTGTCCCCGTCTCCTGCTCGTGCCTTCCTGAGCGACTGCACTAGCACGCGTGAGGCTGCCGGCAGCCACAGCAACGCTGTCACGTCTCATCAGGGTCAAAAGGGTCACGACCCGAGGAGGCCCGGGTGGCCGCCGCGTACAGCGCCCCGGTCACGTGACCTGCAGCAGCTTCAGGATGGGAGACGTCAGCTTCACACCAATAAGTGAACACAGCTGCCTTAATTCTCATTGGCTCAGATTCAACAAGCCGCTGGTCCATGATGTCATGACATCATCATGACATCATCACACATGCTGCATCCATCATGAGAATCTCAGGATCCACAGCCCAAAGGCGCTGAGATGGACAGACTGAACAGACTAATACACAGAGGTCACACAGAGGTCACACAGAGGTCACACAGAGGGCACTCGGGGAGGCGGTGGAGTCGCACAGTTTGGCTGTTTGATAGTGATGTGTAGGTCGCAAACGAAACGGCTCTTAGAGCCGACTCTTTGAAGTGAACGACGCGAGCCGGCTCCTTATTGGGAGCCGTGGGGTTTTTTTCTGTGTTTTTTTTGTGTTGTTTCACTTTAAATTTGTTTAAAAGGAAAAAGCTGAAAATGTAAATAGTTAAAAGTTGAAATGTAAAAAGTTGGTTTTTATATTATATAATATATTTATTACATTTTATGTGGAGTGAATAAATAGAAGTATATTTACATATTAGTATAAAGCACGTACAAACTCCAAAACACGTAGAAACACAACAGAAGTGCTCCAGGATGCTAGGGGGCAGTGTTGAGCTTTTGTTACCTAGTGGCTACACAAGCCAGGAAGTACCAACGACCAGATTTGGTGTGTGGTAGTAACAGGTAAATGAACATTTTTTTTAATTATTTGAATATATAGTGCTTGTGTATAAATACACAAACAATACACATATGCTTTCAATTGTGTAATTTAAGTGATCTAGGTAGCTCAGTTAACGCTAGAAATGTGTTTTGGAGTTTGTACATGCTTTGTCTCTAGGGGCCACCGTATATATTTATATATAAACATATATAAATAAAACCACGTTGTTGTTTTTTTTACATTAGTAATTCCTTTTGTGCATAACTTTATATTGTTGTTAATAATAAATTAATTAAAGCAACAAAACAACCTGAAGAGCCAGTTGGGAGCCGAAAGAGCCGGCTCTCTAAAAAAAGCCGGAAATCCCATCACTACTGTTTGAGCTTCGGCTGGCCATCTTTGTCATGAGGCGTGTGGATGTGGACCCAGCACAGTTAAATAACCAAGAAATAAGACGTTACTCTGCTGCAGGAGGCCGACGTGGCAGAAACGGGGAACGCTCACAGGCAGGAAACAAAGAGCACGACGAGGAGCCAAGGCTGTTACGCACTGATGTAACAGGAAACAAACACAGCTGACGCTAATCATGGTGGACGAGACACAGGAAGTAAAAGTAAATATCTAAATGTCACATCAACTTCCCCCTCTGGGAAAAAAGTCCTCTAAGCGCCCTGAATCAGCTTCGCGCTCTGTTGGAAATCTCTGTGGACTCACCAGGATCTGCCTCCTTTCCTTCAGTGAACTCCTCCCCAGACCTGGAACGATCTTCCGTGTTCTCCTTGTGTCCTCTCTTTGCATCGTCGGCTCTATAACTATTGGCTGAGCTGACCGTGACATCACCCTTCCAGTTTGAAAGACCTTCCCATTCTCGGGTAACAAGCGTGGTTTCTGGTCTTTGGTGGAGGTCTCGGCTTTGTCCCGGTGCCTTTTTGTTCTTATATGAACCAAAGGATCCAGAGACAGCCTGTGTCCACGTCACGGCATTCTCAGGATTCGGTGGTTTTCCTTTTGAAGGAAGGCTCGGTGTCTCTGCAGGCGGTGTGGAGAATCGCTCTTTGTTGGTGATGTCATACTATGATCACATTGTGAGAATCTGACGTGGGCTCCTCAGTCAGAAGACCTTTGGTGATCCTCGCTGATGCCCTCCAGACTGGTGCGGACGGAGCAGGTGGAGCTGGATCTCGATGCTGACAGAACAGCCACAGACTCTGGGCGGCGTTTAACTCGGAGGAGGCTCAGTTTGAATCTGGAAACAGAACCGCTCTGAAGAACAGGATTAAGTGTGAGAAAGCACGTGAGGGGTTTGATGTTGGAGGGTAACGACAGATTCCTGCTTCACCCACCAGCTGACATCACGTTCTTGGCCGGGAAAACGCCGCAGGCTGTAAATAGCAGCCGAATATGATGCAGGTTATTCACGCTGTCAGCACGCATCCAGATCTCCACATTGACCATCGATGCATCACAGCTAATGTAATTTGTCGCAGGCATACTAAAAAGGTGCTGTCATCGATTGGCATGCAAACACTCAGCAGTTATTAGCAGGCGGATTGACTGATGGGTCAGAAAGCTGCATTCATAATTTCATACTGTGTCACACTCGCCCTCACACGTCTGCACGCGACAGGAAGGAGAAGGCGACGCTCGCCGTCCCTCTGCATCTCCACCCTGATCCCTCTTCTTAATAATTGACTGCGGGGCAACGAGGCCTCCGAGCGTGTGTGTGTGTGTGTGTGTGTGTGTGTGTGAGCAGCCTCTGTGATTAGATGCATACGTTGAGTATTCAGCCACAGCTCTGCTGGCGCTGACTGGCATACCTAATGAAGTGCACGGCTCCTCCTTCACTGTGTGTGTGGAGCTGTGATGGTTGGAGTCGAGCTGCAATTAAAAGGCCCGTCAGAGCCGTCTGCCTCCAACTGTCGCCGCCATCGATCGGCCTCGGCACGCACTGTACGAATCCACAGCGGGGCAGGGAGGACGACGGCGTGGGCGGCAGGAGAGCGAGGACCGAAGTTAGAGGAAGTGGAAATATTTCCTGGTCTGATGCTGGTGCGCTGATGGGCCAAAACCACAGACTGTATATAAAAGATGGAGGTAGCCACAGTGACATCACTGCTTAATGACATCGCATTGTTAAGACGTGTGGTGTGTTTTGTAGTTGCCATCTTGGTGAGCGAGAGGTGTTTCTAACTGTGGGACCACATCCTCATTGGCTCGCTGTTAGCCAATCAGCACGTTCCTCCTTTCTGACACTTACAAGGACCAAAACCTGCGAAGTGAGTTTGTCAGCGATGAAACCAGCGACTGAGCCCAAAGACTCTGAGGGTCGTTTTCTTCTTCAGTGTCAGAAACCTTTGTGCAACCATAGTTTCGCCCCCTGGTGGACGTTAAAAAGAATGCAGGCAAACTTTTACACCTTAGATTTTATTAAACTGAGTCGAGTTTAGACCAAAACTAGCTTACATGCTGAAATTATGACAAGAACTAAACGCTTTTATTAAAGATTTGTTGTCACAAACTTCATCCATTGGCCAGTTTTTACTTCTAAGCAACACAGATGTTTTTTACAGCGGTCAGCATCAACACAGCCTGTCTCACTCACACACACACACACACACACTCACACACACACACACACACACACACACACACACACACACAGGCAGCACGACCCCGCTCAGAGCAGGATGCGGTATTTGAGGGCGCGTGGGACTCTGTTGATGACGAGCCGTCCGTCATAACTGAGCGAAGCAAAGAGCCACGGGTCGGCCGACGACCACTCCGCCGCGTACACGCTGTCCTCGTGCTCCTCGTAGGTGGACACCACGCTGTCTTTCAGCGGCTCCTTACCCCTGCATCACACACACACACACACACACACACACAGGTGAGCTGTGAAATACGAGGCAGCCTCATTTGTCTTATTTTCACTGAAAGGTTGACTTAGATAATGTTTCCAACACAATGATGGGCGGTATCCATAGAAACAAGCATCATGAGGCCAGCAGCATCAGCACCACGAGTGCCGACAGAGCCGCTGCTCTGAACGCCGGAGGAGCAAATCTGCCATCATCAGTCAGAGCGAGGCACCTTTGACCTGCGAGGTTCGAACCCGCGACCGTTCTGCTGTGAACCTCAGCGTTCCCGGTTTCATCGACTCAAACCTTCAGGGAACCTTAAACATATTCAGAATCGGAGAAATCTGCATCCCGCCGTCGTTCACTCAGGTCGTCACATGACGTGGCTGAGTGTCAGGCTCTCCGTCGCTTGTGTGTTTAATTCTTTTATCGTTCATGTGTTCATGGTACGAACGTCTGTTTGTATCTAAATATAATAACACAACAGTTTTATCAACATTAATAATAAAAACTAATAAAGCAATAAAATCAATAACGCAGGAAAAACACACACAACGTGACTTTATGGTCGTGAGCGCGCAGACGTTTGGAGATTCTCCCGACTTAATAAAAAAAGATGAGCTGCTGAGTGTCTGTGAGGTCACTTCCTGTTTCGACCTGAGATGATGGTGGCTCAGCTGTAAAGCAGCGCTCTCTTCCTGCCGCCGCACAGAGCGATGCTAAATCAGACTTCAGCGTTAGCGCCGTCCCCACTTCCTCCTAAACCCGCCGCTGTTAGCGCTCCTGAGGGGAAATCCTGACACACAGGTTTCACGTTAACCGTTTCACGCCGGCTCAAGCGGCTCCCTCCGGGCAGTGCCCCGAAATAAAATCACTTCTCAGCTCGTTGCTCGTACGGATCCATCAGGAGGAGAAACGGGGACGAGGCGCTTTACGTGAGCGCGTCTGATAAATACTCAGCCCGGCCCCAGTTAGTCTAACGGACCAGAGGGTTTAGGACTCGTGTCATCGGCGGACACCGCCGTGACATTTGACTGTTTCAGGTGAGCAGCAGGTACGCTGATGATGTCACCGGGCACGCCTCTGCAGCCTCCACGTGCACGCTCGTCTGGGTTTTTGTGGCCTGTGTTCATGTTTCGGTCAGGCTGTGAGCTAAACGCTGCGCAGCAGACGGAGCGCCACGGCGATGAACGCAGCAGTCACAGCAGCGAAATCTGTCAGATCCTTTCGGTTGCAGGGAGGTCGCCGTCCTCTTTTTGGTCTAGTGTGACTGAAGCTCCCCAAGCCCCGCCCACAATCAAACCTCTGTCATTTTTATTATCTTTATGGCCGAGTCTAATTCCTGCACACGCTGTCAGGTTTGCCTTCACGGTTTGACAGTACGACTGAACAGATCCTTTTCACCAGGAAACAAAACGCACAGTCTGCAAAAAATACCCACAAACCCACGGGAGGAATGCCGGCGTCCAGGAACTGTGGAGTGGACACGCAGCGCGCAGACGAGAGGGTCAGCGGCTGCAGTGGGAGGGTTCAAACTGGAGCTGAGTGCTGGTGATTAGGAAGGAGAGCTGATAATTGTGGATGAGAGTCGGTCATTGACGATGAGAGCCGGCGGCTGAGGCTGAGAGGCGGACTGGGAGCGTAATGGATGGAGGACGGCGGCAGGTTTGGAACCATTACAGACGATATCCCTGCTGTGTGGGAATCAGCTCTAAACGCCACAGAGAAAAACTCCTGAAGTGTTTGACAGCAACGCATTTTTAATGTTTCCACTTTTATCACCGCGAGCGCCGCAGAGCCCGAGAGCCCGAGAGCGAAGGTTCAGCCCGTCAGCTTTCATCTGAGAGGACGATTATCAAATAACGCGCTCAGAATACGCCGCGCTCGCCTCATCAGGCTCCTGATGGGCTCCTGACAGCGTGCCTTCACACAGAGCTGATGTGAAAGATAACATCGCAGCATCGGCACAGAGGTCAGAGGTCACGAGGGCCTCGGGAAAACTCAAAGATGTGAATCCAGAATAATAAAGTTGCACCTGATCATGTTTAAAGGAGGCGTGGAGAAGGAAATAAAATGATAGCAGCGCTGATCAAACACCTTTAAACCCCGCCCACGCACATACAGATCACCTGTGTCCACCCTCCCTCCTCTCACACCAGCAGAGGTCACGTGAGGAAATAATAGCGTGTTAATAAGAAGGCCGTCCAAAACCAAATGGACCCTGAGGGCGGCGGGAAGCGTGCCGGTGCTCCCGATGGCTGCGTTAGGTTAGCTGCAGGTACGGCGAGCTTTAAGCCTATGACGGCTAACCTCTGACCCCTAACCCAAGGTTTTGCAGTGTTCCATCAAAGTCATGTGACCTGTCTGAAGTCAAAGGCAGTGTTTTCTCTTACTTGTCCTCCTGGTGAAGCTCCTCCCCCTCGCTGAGCTCCTCGTCATCCACCAGGTGTCCAAACGGCTCCGAGGAGATGGACACCATGTTGGAGAGGATGAGGCGGCTGTCGCTGCTGGCCGTCAACACCAGCTGGTCGTGGCTGTGGTTGTAGCGGACGCTCCAAACCCTGAGGCCACACCCACACGCGCACACACACACACACACACACACCGAGGCGCTGGTTAGATTAAGAGTGGTGCTTTTTACATCCACGCACAGTGAATCACACATAAACGACCTCGCTGCACTTCCAAACAGCGTCTCCCAGAACCACCCGTCAGAGGAACAGCAGGCCCCTCCCTACAGCACAGGTAGGATACAGGCGATCACCTGGATCAGTCACAGCCCCCTGCATGCACGTTTCCACTGTGACCCAGACTCTGAGGGAGGCTGCTCTCACGTTATAATCGCTCACAGCTACACGCCCTGCAGCCGACTCGCTCATGATGAACGATAACAACAAGCCACACCCCCAGACCCACATCCATCTTTCAGACAGCTCACCGCAGACCAAATATGAAACTCCCTCAAACCGTGACCTCATCAGTGAACTGATGATGACATCAGAGGCTCCGCCTCCGCTCTCAGTGAATATGGTGTGAAGTTTATTTCGGTCAGGTCGCACTCACTACAGCTGTAGCCTGTAACATACCTGTGATCCATATTCTGTAATATATCTATATTATTGCTGAAGCACCTTCTGCATGGATGCAAACTGCATTTCATTGTCTTGCACTTGTGACGTGTGCAATGACAAAAAAGTTTCTATTTTGTTCTATTTAGTAATAAACTAAATGTAGTAATAAATACGGTCATATCAGAGGATGACCCCCCCTCCACACACACACACACACACACACACACACACACACACACACAGTTATTCATATTACAGCAAAGTAACACATGAACAAGTAAATGACAGTAGTACTGTTTTTTTCTACTTGTAAAATGTCTGTTTTCAAAAATTTCCACAGTTAAAAGAATATTTTCTGAGTTTTTTCTGTAATCTGACGCATTTATTTGACTTTAAGCCCAAAGAGTCGATAAACTGAGACGCACTGATGAAGTGACTCCTCCTTATCTTTTATCATCATCTCTCACAGCTGTGTGGTTTCACTCGCCCAGACACGAGTCTGACCTCAGCACCATGTTCTGAGGTTCCCCTTCAGTCTGAAATGAGCTGAATATGTAAAGTTTTCCAGCAGCACAGGGGAGCCAGGCGGGCTTTAGAGGAGCGGCAGACAGATTCCCAGCAGTAACTGAGCTCGCCTTAGTGAGAAGGACATCATGGTGACAAAACCTGAGGACCAATCACTGGGGAACGTCTTACATTAGCCCCTCCCATCCCTGTGTTTTTGGTGTTTTTTGTAGAGACGGGCTCAAACATCTGGAGGAAAAAAGTGCCTTTATTTGTAAGAGCGCTGCGTGTGAGAGCCAAACACTCAGACCGATCGTGTGTGACGAGACCACACGAGAAGCTCCTGCATCCATCTCGTTCACGCACTCGCGCCCACACCCATCGTGCAGTAAACGCGGCGGCTGCAAGGTGCGTCTCTGCGAGCGTTCACACGCCAGCAATGGGGATTCTGTTCCTCGCGGCTGACGTCTGAGCTTCTCATGAGCTGATGATATCATAAATGATGCTTTCTTTCTCTCCTCCCCACCTTTCCCCTCGCTCTCTCTGATTGGTGACTCCGACTCCCGCCTCGCTCTCTCTCTGCGAGCCCGGGGGTGCAGCTCAGAGTCCCAGTTCCCTCACAGGGAGGGATTGAGGGATAACCGAGGCTGTTGACAGAAAATCAGCCACGGCCACGCCGTTCCCCGCGCTCCCCTAATCCGCTTCCCTGCTAAAAAATAGTCCCTAATACCCCCAGCAGCCCTGAGGCCATATCCTGGCTGCGCTCCGAAAAACGAGCACACACACACACACACACACACACACACACACACACACACACACACATATGCACTACACAAAAGATGCGTGAACATACAGAAACCACACACAGAGATAAAAAAAACATGTCCAGAAAGACAGATTAGATGGTGACACACACACACACACACAGACACACACACAAACACAGACACACACACACACACACACACACACAGACACAGACACACACACCTATATCTCGTATCACAAGAGATCCCATCTGCAGCCATGGATATGTTTGCCAACTCTACTTTGGTTTGGAGATAACGGCTGCTCTTGAGTGTGTGTGTCTGTGTGTGTGTATCAGGTAAGGGTTGGTGTGCTGCAGCAGTAGCCCAGTTTGGCTCTCAGACACACTGATCATCTATTCAGCTCACACACAAACACACACAGAGCGGACGACCCCGAGCAGGCCGGGCGGCGCTGCGCTCCGGTCCTCAGTGACAAAGCGAGTGGCTGTGTGTTTAATTAGTAATGAGGGCATGACGAACTTTTCCTGCAGCGGGAGCGGTCAGGCCGTTTCATTAGCTGGGAGATAAAGGCATTAATAAAAGCAGGAACCAACGAGCGGCATGGCCATGTTTCTCCTCGCTGCGGCTCAGGTGTCCTGCGATGCTGCAGTTGGTTCTGCAGATGAAGTCAGGAGAGGTTTGCACACATGCACACAGGCAGCTTTAATGAAAGAATCACTGCTTCCTGTCAGAGCGTCTCAAATATTAAAGCTCATGTTTGCTTCCCGTCTCTGTCTGCATCTGTTTTATTTTGGCAGTGACTTTCTTTGCCTTTTCCTGTCCTTGTCTGTGTTCCCACCTTTGCTGCCCCGCCCTCATCGTTCACGTCTGACTCCGGCTTTTCTGCTGAGCTTCATGAAAGCTCGTCTAAAGATAACGAAGCAAAGGCCAAACGTGGCATTAACGCGGTGACACCACACCCTGAGCACAGGTCAGCACATGTGCCCCTCAGAATCAGCTGTTATATTTAATGAGGCCATGCAGATGATCCTGCAGGTAACGAAGAGATGCTTCACCTGCTCTATCGTCTTCTGAGCAGACACCTCTGCCACCGGCCCTGAAAGTTTACCCAGAATGCACTTTGGGATCAAACATGAGGCACCAGCGCTGCTTCCTGCAGATATTAAACTGCTGCAGGTTATTCTCGGCCTCGGTGTAAATCTGATTGTTTTTTAGCCCTGAAATGTTCACCTGGAGATCTGCTGCAGGTGTGACGTCATGACTCCAAATGCTGGTAAATACTTACAGCTCCACATCTGCTCAGAGGCCTGAAACTGTGAAAATAAATAACGGACGAACTGATTGTTACAGCTCTGTGGCACGCAGACTGGAGCAGCCGGGATGGAACCTCCTGAGCTGCAGCCATGTCGGGCTACATGAAGGTTAAAGGTCGCATGGCTGCATTAAATAAACTGAAGTAACTGTATTTAAAGAAAACTACAATAACTTGGGGGACTACTTTCAGATTTCAGAAAAATCTACAACACTTCACTTCATGGGCTCCAGCTGGAACACCACCCACACACGGGCACGGTTCAGGTGTGGGACACCCGCCCTGACCTCTCTGCATCCACCCACCAGTGCGAGTGCTCCTCCAGCGTCTTCACAGGCTCCTGCACGCTGCGGACGTCCCAGAACTTGACCTTGCAGTCGTCCCCGCAGCTGGCCAGGTAGTACTGGCGGTTTGGGTTAAAGTCCAGGTCGCGCACCAGCTGACCGTGGGCGTTCTCTATACAGTAGATCTGACTGGAGAGAGAGAGAGAGAGAGAGAGAGAGAGGTTAGAGGCATGAAGGCAAACGCACAAGAGCAGAAACGAGCAGGATGAGAGTGAGAGGAAGCAACGAGTGCGAGGAAGAGGAGGAGGAGACGGAACAACAAGAGCAGATATGAGGGAGAGGAAGCTTCACCGAGGCTTCCCGGGTAAATCAAAGCCTCTCTGCGTCGCCGTCTGTCAGCGAAGGCCAGCCTCAATAAAGCGGCCGACACCGGCGGTGGTAAATTACAAAGGCGAGCCTCATAACGGCACAGCCTCGACTTCCTGCTAACAAACACGACAGCGCCTCCACCTCCTTTTATCTCCCTCAAACACACCTTTAAAAGAAAAACCGTCCCCGCTCTCACACCCTTCCTCCTCTGACCTCAGAGCAGCGACTCCTCTGCGGTTACCGCTTTAAGAGGCGAATTCAGGCCGTCACCCGTGAAGCGCTGCCATCGTAGCGCATCACTTCCTCTCCAGCTCGGTCAGCCGGAGCGCAGCGTGAGCACAATGACAGCGAACGCCGCGCTCTTAAAGATTCTCATTAGTGGAGCATCACCAGGGAAGAACCAGTGCTCGCAGAGCTCACGGGTGGAGGCTTGTAGGCTGAGCTTTTTACACCACCCTGAGAATGAATGCATTTAAAATGTTATTAAAAAGACGGCGCACCCAACAAAAGCCTGGAGCTGCAACATTTAAAGCTGCTGTTCTTCACATTTTATTCTATGAAAACTGAAAAATACAACATGGATTAAATGGAACAGGTCGGGGTGGGTTCCAAAGCAGCTTGCAGAGACTAAAGCAGCTTACACACTCTGAACTGTACGTGATTTGTTACTCGCCTGCACAGGCAGAGCTGAGCCACAAGCTGATGTGGGCAGGGCCCGAGGTCAGCTGATCCATCAGGACCGCCTCTGCAGTGGCAGGTGGACTCAAAGAAGCTCATTTGAAGTGGGGAGGGGGGTAGAAATCTGGTAAATGCACAGGCATCACTGTGCTTTTCTGCTCCACGTGACCACACTGAAGCAGCCGGACATCGAACCCCCAACCTTCACGTCCAGGAAGATGACTCGTTAGATCAAAAGTTTCCTGACGGGCCGGACTCACAGAGAGACCGCTGTCACACGGTTATCACTCAGTAACATGCTGCATTTGTCAAAAGTAAAACTCTGTAAGTTTAGTCCAGAAATGAGCTCAGAGTTTGGTCTTTAGTGCCGGCTCGGTTCTTTCTGAGAGGCTGCAGAATTCAAAACGACGACTTAATTGAGACAAATGAAGGCGACATTTATGGAACGGAGCAGGCTCCACATTTTACCTGCTGCTTGCTTTGGGTTGCTCCGGAGTCGGAGGTGATAGTTGGAGCAGACAATCACACTCGGCGTGCAGGCTACCGGCGAGCAGTCATCGCACGGCTTCTTTTGTTTCCGCCTCCAACCCAGACCCGGTCAGAGGGATCAGCCCGTGGTCTGGCTTCAGCTCTGGTCACTTCCTGTTTTATGTCTTTGTTTCTCTGAGCTTCTGTTCAGTGATTTTTCCTTTGTTTTCATTACTTTTTGCCTGTTGTGTCCACATTTCCACAAACGTGACACTTGAGCGTGCAAATTATGCATGAGTAGATGGAAACCTGCGTGAGTGAAGTGGTAATTATCTGGATGTAGCGACGCCTCGGCCACAAATGCAGCGCAGTGTTGCAGAAACTGCAGGTTTTCTGCAGGCTGGCTCGGCCCAGCTTGGCTCGTCAGCGTGGAAAGCCTCTGTGTTGTGGCGCAGCTGGATGCCAACAGCAGCTAGCCAGCTAGCTCGTCGCCCCACTGATTGTGATAGGCAATTAACATGCTAATTAAAAATCTCATTAAAATAAGGGAGGAATAAAGAACGACCCGAGGCAGACCGCTGGGCTCCAATTAGGTCAAGACGGCTCGGGGACTGTGTGCGACTCGGGAAATGTCAAACAACGAGGAAGAAGTTTGCCTTGAAGCCCACAGAGAGCGGAGGGGACGCACGCCCGGTGTGACCGATCGCTCTGCACACACCTGCAGATCTGAGTCGATGCCAGACACACAGCCGTCACCCTGAAGGTTTGACGTGCTTCAAGTTTTTTATTATTTAGCATCATCACACATGACAGACTCACTGCTCGACCCGCTGAACCCACTCAAGCAGGAGAAGACGGAGGATGGACCAAACATGGCGCCTCTCATGTCTTCTCCTTGGACACTTATTGGCCTGGAGCCACGTGACCACGCCCACCCTTAGATGTATGTGGATGAAATGATTGGTCGTTTCTGTTTTTTTCTACATGTCTGAATTTTTTCTCCGATGGAGGCCACGAGCGTTGCTGATGTTCTGATGAGCTGACAGATGTTTTCCATCTGGCTGAAGATAAACAGGCTTCAGAGGGCCTGATGCTTTTATAAATGAGCGGCTCTCATTTCCTGTGTGCTGTGATGCCCCTCAGTGTTTCTGACCATGAGGAGACTCCTACTGCAGCTCGATATGAAAATATAATTGGTGTCAATAACATCCGTCACCATGGTTACGTCTTTGCGTCACTCCAACATAAAGACAGCAGCATCAGTGAGGATAAGTCGTACCTGCCTTCGATGACAGCGTTCCTTCTGACCTGCCTGTGACATCACTTTCCTGGATGCTGATGCGTGTGCGGGTCACGGGGATGTTGGGTCGCCGGTAGGAATAAATACGCCCGAGCTCGTCAAGCAGCAGCTTCCTGATCCGAGCTGACTCGGAACTTCTGGTGAACTTCAGTTGCTCTCAAAATAGCAATTTCATGTGTAATTTCGAGTCGCAGCACATGATTTATTTACAGCGCCGCCTCCCTGTCCTGCGTACGACTCTGAGGTATAAGGCGTGACCCGGGGCTGTAGGGTGGCTGGTGTTCAACCCGGCCCGCTGTGGAATGGGACGCGCCCGCCGCGTGAAAAGGAAATGGAGCAGGAAATTGGGTTAGTTTCGCTCTTTCCCTCTCTGGTGTCTCTGAGCGATCCCCCCGCCAAGCACGCACGCACACACCGGCACACGCAACTCTGCCCCCCCCCCCCCCCCCCCCCCCCCCCCCCCCCCGGCCCGGCCTGGCCTAATGGAGGAGGGACCTGGGACTGTGTGTGTGTGTGTGTGTGTGTGTGTGTGTGTGTGTGTGTGTGTGTGTGTGTGTGTGTTTATGTTTGCACGAGCAGGTCGGCCCGACCCACCAAACACGCTCAATCTTAAGTCATCCAGCGAGTGTGTGTGATGGGGGGCTGACGAGGGGACGGGGACCTATTACACACACTGTTACACACACACGCAGATAAAAACATAAAACCGGGAAAACACACTCCCACAAATACCATTTATGTGTGTAAATACAGGCAGAGTGTGAGCAGGAAGCTACAAAGGTAGAGACGCACACACACACAGGCTTAGTCTGGGTGATAAATCTCTCTGCTGAGGGGATCGACAATCTCACACACACACATACACACACACATACACACACATCCCTGTTTCCATGGCAACCACAGCGAGATGGGAGGGGGAAGAAAAGAAAAATCGAAAGAGGAGAGCAATCATTTCATCGCTGATCAAAATTAAAGCCTGGCTTTGAGATGGAGCTGGCAGAGAAAGAAAGATGGGAGCAGGAGAGGGAGGCAGGGAGGGGGGAGGAGGGGGAGGAGCCTGCAAACGAACAAAAAGTAAAGGATCATGGCATCAAGCAGGCTAAACGATGGAGGAGAGCACAGAGGTTCGTGTGAAGCAAAGAGTCCAAACTTCCAACATAAAGAAGTTTAAACACCTGAAACCTGCGTTTGTTATACTGCCCAGCAGGGGGCGACGCCCCCGATCATAAACACAAAGGAGAAAATGAGCTTGCTGCTCACCTGATCTCTGAGCTCGCTGAACTCTTTCAAGACGATTTTATGTTCTCAGGTCTTACTGAATAAAACATCTGACCGATCACATGACTGCGGTGAGGTTACTGTACCGACTGATAACCAATCAGTGCAGGAAACAAAGGCCAAAGAGTGCAAATATTCACATGCGGATATCTGTAAACCCAGTTTCCCCCTTTCTCCCTGTCAACTCCGTACAGCGTGTGCTGCAGCAGGTGGAGCAGCTAAATAAGCACGGCGGTGGCGGTGTTAAACGTAAAGGTGTTCTCTGTAATTATTTTAAAGCCTGCATAAGGTCCCGACCCCTCCATTATGAGAGCTACAGCGGGATGTCTGGTTCGTGTCTTCCGAGGAAAAGCCCGGAGCGCGGGAAAAGGTCACGGATGATCGATCTGACAGCGGCAGGGTTCAAAAGGTCACCCTCAAATCAACAGTGGCATATGGAAGAGCACTATTTCAAAAGCAGCTGACATCTTTTGCATAATGGCCCGCATTTGAATGTGAAATATGATACTTTGAACAGCCAACACTTTTTGCATAATAGAGCCAGATTTGAATATGTGAATAAAATATGATGGAAAAGGCTCGGGAATAATGGTTTACCTCGGCTAACCTATCATCACGGCACGCCGAGGCGCTGATGGGTAGGTGGAATGGAAACGCTGGTTTTGGTCAGGCAGCGTTCGGGCCGATCCGGGCGAGGAGGTTTGACGATGTCCGCTCGTCGACTTTGCACCGCCAGGCAGCCGGCGTTTAAAGAAGCAAACGGCACCGCCATCAATCATTTCAGCTTCTTTCGCTCGCGCTTCGCTCTCCATATCTGCTCATTCTGCACATGCTCACATACACACCAAAGGGGAGGTGTACAGGATCCATGCTTCACTGCAACACTGCACTGCTGTTCAGTATGCACCCTGCAGAGCATGGTATGGCTGCAGGCCTGACAGCTATTACACAGCTCAGTGTGCGTGTGTGTGTGTCTCACTGTGGACTGTGGGTCCAAGAGGGAACTCAGAGTCGATGCAGAGTAAGAACATCTCCAGTGACAGGCCTCTCTCCCTCACAGAGAGGCACAGCTACATGCCCAGTGGCGAGTACTACATGGCTGTTAGCTAGCCTAATATTATTCAAAGGCTTAAAGCCCCCCGGTGCGCCCACAGTCAGATCCTCACAAACTAACAACTTGTTTTCATCTTTCCTCTTTAAAGATGTTTTTAACTTGCAAACAGCAGTTACTGGTTTGCAAATATACCGAACGCATGTGTCCAAAGTGGGAAATTAGTTTTTAAAAAAGTTATTTCTTTGTTTCTGTGAACAGTCCGTTTACTCTCTGCAGTCAGCAAGACTGCAGATCCCCATGTAATGTCTGTGTTGTGTGTGTAAGGTCGGGGGGGGGGGGGGGGGGGGGGGGCGTCCCATTTCACTGCAGGGCAACCTGCATGTGATGAATAAAGCTTTGATTGATTGATTGATTGATTGATTCACTTCAGATCCGAGTTATTCCACATGGAAGAATGGTTTGTGCCTCTGTGGGGGGACGAGTCACCCGCACAAACAGGAAGCAGTTATGAAAAAGGAGGAAACGGGGCACTTTGAACAAATCCACGATTCTTATAGTGCGCCAAAGCATCCTCGGCACCCCGGCCTACAGACCAGGGACAGACCAGACCAAAGAAAGTCTTCTTCTTCTGCTTGGAAACTGAGAATGTTTGCCTTCAAAATAAAAGTTGACCTTACCAGTGCCACAAACATGCTTCAAAAGGCACTTATTTTGAAGGCCACCAAAGAAATCTCAAGCTTTTTGGTGTAGCATGTTCTTCGCCACTGAATTCAACCAATGACAGAAACTTGGGGGAACCGTTCACCAACCGGCTGGGGAATCCATGTTTTTCCCTGGTGACTGCAGGTCACCCAGCAGTCTGCATGGCTGCGTGCCTGAGACATAAATCTGTTTCATCACCTAATCCAGGGGTGGGGGAACTCCAGGCCTCAAGGGCCAGTGTCCTTGGCTAAATGACCTCCTCAACATGTCTTGAAGTTCTCCAGAGGCCTGGTGATGAACTAAACATTTGATTCAGGTGTGTTGACCCAGGGTGAGATCTAAAACCTGCAGGGCTTGGCCCTCGAGGCCTGGAGTTCCCCACCTCTTACCTAAACTAACCGAGAAGTCTCAATGCATGAACACAGCCAAGTAGTTTTACTGGTTAACCAGACCAAGAAATCCTGCTGCCTCTACCAACTGAGTAGCTGTGTTGCTTAAACCTAAACACACGTGGAAGATCACGCAACCTTTACACGAGTGGAACTGTACCGAAAACAAGTAAATACCAAAAATCCTGACGAAACTGGTCCCAGTTCTTGAACTGGTTGAGAACATGATTCCAGCCCAGACATCTGGCAGTAGCTCCACTGGAGCTGGGGACTGACCAAGAAACACAGCGATTGGAAGAAGAAACCAAAGTAATGCAGACAGGAGCCCGAATCACACACGTCTCTACATGCTTTTAGAAATTTTGACAGTGTGGACAGAGCCGCCTTTCTGAGAACAAACTGTGTGATTGGCTTGTCCAAAGAACACAATGAGTAGACGGTCCTTCAAGGCAGCCCAGGACGCAGTGAACCGCCTCTGAATGAAGCCTCGGGCATCAGTGCAGTGTCACCCGAGCGCCTTCGGAGCACCACGTAGAGCGATCGGCGTCCTCTCACAGGTGCTGTGAGCAGGTCTCTGTGGGGTCATATGCTTTACATTTTTATGACCGGCTCCGTGTTTCGGGTTGTCGTGTCACGCTGGATAAACCTGGAGCGAGCGACTGCAGACTCTAAAGTGCATGAGACTTTTGTACAGCTCTGCTGCCTGGGCTCAGTTTTTATGTCCTTTAGCACCAGCGACCATGGTTACGCTCCAACGCTGTGAGCCCTTTAATTAGAGACAATCACACTCTGAATTCTATTGTTGTAAACCGATGACTCTGACTTTATTGACGAGCTCCACATGGCTTTAGGAATCAAAAATGTGCGAGTAAAGCTGAATTACTGACATTTTAGTTATTCTGACATTGAGCTGGATCCTTTCTGGACTGTTTGTGTACACATCACCAGCTCCAATCTGCAGGCTAATTAATCTGCTGTATATAATTATGTGATATTTGTTACAGCCCACATGCTCCTCTCCGTGAGCTGATGCACATTTTGCACACATTGTTCATCTCTGCAACAATGCTGCCCAGCTCTCACTAACGACCTGTGGCACAACTGAAATAAGACCTTTTAAAAATACATTAATGAAACAGACCTGCCTAAAAAAAAATAAAAAATCACAACAGCAGCTCAGTACAGCAGGGATTACTCTGTGAATAATGTAAAAGCAAAGGTGCAGTGAGAACAGCCGGCTGAGGAGGAGTGAGAGTGTGTCAGGATTTTCCATTAAACACAGTTTTCTGTCCCCGTATCAGAGCCGAGTATTCCATAATTTACATAATGCTGCATATTACATCAGTACAAAGTGGAACAGGCACCATATATGTTTTATAAGCAGCGCTATCTTTGCTTTTTTTTTAAAAAAAGAAAAAAAAAAAGCTATGCATCTGGGAGGCAAGAGGGTGCTGTAGAGACCAAGCTCCTCTCCAGGGTGTTAGATAACCAGCTCGAGGCATCTGCTGCTGGTGGAGCTGCACTCCCCGTCCTTATTTTAGAGAAGAGGAGAAAAAGAATGCTATAGTCACACCAGAGAAAACACTGTTGGAGACTGAATGCACAACCAAAATTATTGCCATCGTGTGCAATTAACTTGCAACCGGTTTGTAACTGGTCTGCATCTGGTCTGTAATCAGTCTGCATCCAGTTTGCAACCAGTCTGTAACCCGCCTGCAACCAGTCTGTAACCCGCCTGCATCCAGTCTGTAACCGGTCTGCATCCAGTCTGTATCCGGTCTGTAACCAGCCTACAACCAGTCTGTAACCGGTCTGCATCCGGTATGAATCCAGTCTAATCGGTCTGTAACCAGCCTGCATCCAGTCTGTAGCCGGTATGCATCCAGACTGTAACCGGTCTGTAACCAGTCTGGATCCAGTCTGTAACCGGTCTGCATCCGGTATGCATCCAGACTGTAACCGGTCTGTAACCAGCCTGCATCCAGTCTGTAGCCGGTCTGCATCCGGTATGCATCCAGACTGTAACCGGTCTGTAACCAGTCTGGATCCAGTCTGTAGCCGGTCTGCATCCGGTATGCATCCAGACTGTAACCGGTCTGTAACCAGCCTGCATCCAGACTGTAACCGGTCTGTAACCAGCCTGCATCCAGACTGTAACCGGTCTGTAACCAGCCTGCAACCAGTCTGCAACCGGTCTGTAACCAGCCTGCATCCAGTCTGTAACGGGTCAATTACACACATTCTGTTTGTGATGAATTGCAATAAATTCATCTGTTGCTGTTGACATAAACAGAAATACACATTAGCTGCTAACATTCAGAACCTCGCTGATCTGAAAGAAATTACTCCACAAATCGTTTCAAAAACATGGCAGACGAGCTCATCGGATGGACGCACATCGACTGTAATCTGTTATGAAATTAGACGGCAGTTATTTGCAAACCTTTGCAGATCTGTCTGCGAGCGAGGTCACCCAGAGGTGAAGTGTGTTGCACCATCATCTCAGCCTAAGAAAATACGAGCAGTCAGTCAGTGAATGGAAACAAATTCAATGCAATGACAAGAAACCACCGATGGGTCGGTCTATTTTTACTCTGTGTGTCAGAGAGAAGTGGGGGAGACACCTCAGAGGTCACCTGCAGAGGCAGTGGAGCGTGATGATAGGCTGACACACACACACACACACACACACACACACACACACACACACACGTGCGCACACAAAGACTGCTCTTTCACACTTGCAGTCACTTCACACATGCACAGACAGTGAAACACAAACCCGACATGCTGTGACCTCGGTGTGTGTGTGTGTGTGTCTACTGAAGCATCTGAATGTTTTTTATTCTTTTACATTTTTAGATTTGTGTATTGATTTTTCGTCTTTCTGCCGTTAAAGCAGAGCTCAGAGAAAACAAACCATGCAAACTGTCTGTGATCCAACAGGAAGAGTCACTGTTTTGACATGTCAGCATATCAGAGTGCCAGACATCGTGATAATTTATATATACATTGTTGAAAAATTCCACCACGTGTGTCGGGCTCATCAGTTGGTCGTACAGACATCAAACAGTAAGTAAATTATGTTGTTTTTTTTTTAAACACAAGCACATTTTTCTTTTTACTGATTAATGGTTAAGGTTTGGGTTTCTGCTCGTCTCTCAACGTAAGGTTATCTAACAAACACAGCTGTGATACACGCGTGCTGAGCTGACATGTATGATCAAAACTCGGGCAAAAGGCTCGATCAGGAACTGCTGCACTTTCCAGTATTTGGCCCAAACCATCGTCCAGCAAACTCCTCGGCTACAGGAGCGGCATTTGTCATTAACAAATGAGTATTTGTCCATTTGCATCGTTACTAAACCACAAAAGCTCAGACAGCAGACGGTCTGACGTCTTCAGAAAAGACTGAAAAATGAAATCTGTGTTTTTTTCATGTTCATTCAGAAGTTTGGAATTTTAAGGAAACAATAAAAATAAATGACGGTTTTGGACTATAGTCGGGTTTTCACATGATGTACATGTTATTTATTCTCTGTGCCTGTTTGCTGCATTAGTCCTGTTTTTATTGGCACATCAAACATCTGCAGATGAGACTCTTTTTTTGTTTCCTTTGCAGAGTTAAAATGAACCGAGCAGATTTTGTCTGTGCTGAGCTGATGGAGACATGATGGAGGACTGCTCTGAGATCAGCTACTAAAATACTTGATGATTATTTTTCTGTCAGTTTAATCTAATAAATGGATCATTTACGCAGGTCTGGAGGGACAAACACAGGTCATGAGCTTCCTGGATCTCTGAATATGAGGCCGCTCAGGTGTCGTCCTCCGGTCAGGTGGAGGTATAAACTCAAAGAGGAGAAGATCAGGTTTGACTTTAACTGTAACTGAAATGTGGTTTGTTAGTTTGATGTTTGGTTGTCTCTTGCCTCCACCCCGACCTCCTCTGTGCATCTCTTTACCTGCTGTTGCTTCAGACACTTTGGACCAAACGAATCAAACGAGGAGCCAAATACGTCCTAATCCAAGAAAAAAAACATAAATGTGCTGCAAGAGCTCCTCCGATGCTCATTTCCAAGTTTCAGCTTATTTTAAAAAAACCATGAACCGCATATTTAAAATGAAAAAATGAATCAAAGTGCAGATTTTCAGTCCTGACAGCACTTGGATATATTCCTGCACAAACATCTTATTTTATTCAAACCAACGAAAAAGCCGATCGTCTTTATCGGACCATTTTATTATTTTTCTTTGAAACGTCTGTCACGGTGCGCCCTCTGCTGGCTGCACGTGTCCCTGCAGACTATAATGGTGTGTTTTCACAGCGATATCAGGGATGAGGCTGTTCTCTGCTAACAAGCCCCGCTCCGCCGCCCCCTCCTTCCCTTTGTGCCGACGGCTAAATCAGCACTGTTGCATCCTTCAAAACAGCACAGCGGGAGGAGAACGGCCAAAACGGGGTGTGCAGGAACTCTTTAATTTGTTATGGGGCTGACGGGGAGCGATATCAATGATTCAACTATCTTATCTGGCCCTGTGATACGCATCGTGTAAATACATTCTCACTCTCTCCTCCTCTCTCCTTCACCCGGCACCCCTCTCAGTCTCTTCAGCACTTTGCTGTTATCATGGCGATCGATGGCGAGGTGATTATTATTCCTGCAGCACAGCCCACACGTAAACACACGCTGACCTCACTCATCAAGTGCTGCAGAAACACACACACACACAGTGAGAGGTTGGGAGGTGGGCTGCTGATAACCTGCAGTTACAAGGTTAATGTGTGGTAGTACACATGCTCCGTGTCACACAGGAACATTAGTGCTCAGCCGCCTCGCACTTCATCATCTGGCGAGCAGAAGAACGCGCTCGACTCGATTCACGGGCGTCGGCAGAGAGTCGACAGACACACCTGGATGCAAATACGAGCACAGACCGCACAGGTTCGTGTGTTCGTCTTTGTTAGAGACACAAAGCTGACAGCTCATAATAATCCCTCCATCCTTGGTCTGAAATAAGCTGTGTTAGCTCCGCCCCTTTCAGACAGCCTTCTTCTGATTGGCTGCCTGAACTACATGTGGGTGTGTCGTCTCCACTCAAGATGGACTACTAAAAGCTGCAAGCCACTTTACAACCCCGCTCCTGATCATGCTGATTTAATCAGTGTCATCTCTGATGAATGCATAAACAGCTCCAGGTGCTCACAGGCAGGTAACGGTTACTGTAGAGCCAACAGAGCTCCTCACTGTGGGTCAGGACTCCAGTTTTTCCTTTAATCCGTCCACAGACTCGAGCCAGCAGAACAACTAATCTCACTAATCGTGAATGAATTTGATTCGTGGAGCAGTTCTGGCTTTGGGTGGACAATGTAACATCTGATTCCCCTTAAGCCTCGTTTCATTGCCAGTCCTTTATTGACTTATGCATTATAAGAGTCCATATGCTAATTAACTACAGCCGAGTGCCGTGTTTCCACTGCGCTGCCTGTAGTGTCGCAGGTTTCTAACTGCCTCATCACATCAGCAAAGCCTCTGATGTAACTGTGCAAAAAATATTATTTCATAATGTTGGACTCTGATAAAGACCCGCAGGCCACGATCGATGAGTGTTTAAACAGCACTTAAAGGTTTGAAATATTACAGTTCTTTTTAAATAAAGGCACATTTATTTTTATGTAAAATTACCTAAAAGTGATCAAAAATATTACAAAATACTCTTAATTGTTCATCATAAATCACTTTGATGTTTTATGAGACTCTATGGAGGCTTTTGTCCTGGTGGCACATTCTTACCTGATGCAAGTTCATACGTAGTTTAATATTATATTTCAGTATATTTGTAACAAACATCAGCTCATTGTCTTTGTCTTGGAAATACTTTCTTTGAAGATAAAACACAATTTCAATTTGAAAGAAAAGTGTAATAAAAAAGTGAGGTCAGAGGTCAAATGTGACATATATTAAATATATTAAATCTGTATATCTTACTTTCTATTCGCTATGTTAACGCTAAGCTAGCCAAGAGCCAAGGTACGCAGACTCCAGCCCTGCAGCCAGAGCCTGAACATCAACAGGTGACAGACGTGTTTCTACAGCAGAATCACCATGACGACCGCTTTGAAGTGTCTGTGCTGGTTCCATCTTTGAGTAACAACCCCAACACCAATCACAACAAAGCAGAAATATCTCCAACATGCACAAACATTTGACCTCAGCATGAATGAAGAGATGGCGGTGACTCTG
Organism: Pelmatolapia mariae; assembly: GCF_036321145.2. Taxonomy (NCBI): domain Eukaryota; kingdom Metazoa; phylum Chordata; class Actinopteri; order Cichliformes; family Cichlidae; genus Pelmatolapia; species Pelmatolapia mariae. Next base: position 69,246,191 of record NC_086241.1, read on the forward strand.
ACGCCAATGAGAACCCACCGAGAATCAATAAGTGACATCGATATTGGACTCCCATCAGCACCGCTACAGAGTTCAATCAGAATTCATTCAAAACCTTTTCAGCAGTCGAGTTTTCAGACAGAATGAAAAACGGGATAAATACTTGAGAAACGTGGTTTGAGACTATGATACGATATCCAGGCTGATACTCCGGACACTCGGCTAACCTGGTGTATCGCTTCTTACAGCAGTATGACAGTTTTCAGCTTTGCTAGCATAATTAGCTCCCTACTCAAAATGATGACAAGTACATTAAAGCATATGATGGTTTCAGCAGAGCAAAAGCCTGCACTGCAAACATCTCAAAGTCGGTTTAAAATGAACAAAGAATCAAAATGCATACACAGAAAATACAAAACTATTGTTTTACCGCCCGGCGAGTGAGCTGGCTCGGTGGAGGTTTGTGTTCTCGGAGGGCCTTTTAACTCGATATCCAATAATGACTAACGACTCAGTCATTAATGGCATTTATGACGCTGCTCGTTTCCAACGGTTACACGACGTTTTCATCAGTACCAGAAAACACCAAAATCTGCTCACAGCACGAGGAGATGATCTGAACCTGCTCTGAAGCTGTAATATGAAGACTTTAACACACACATGTGTTTCCTGATGCACGGAGAGGCAGTCATGACAAAACTCCCTCAGCATGATGAGTAATATTAAACGCACAGCTCTGTGTAGTGCATTCAAATGTCTGCATGTAATGACATGCAAACACCCAGTAAAACCAGTAAGCCCAGAGTTTAACGTACACGACTCATTTCTGTCAGATTTACACAGACGTCAGCTCCTTTTAATCAGGTGCAAAGAAAAAAGCAGAGCATTAATGCTGATTGGCAAATAAGAATAAAAAAACCACCAACCGTCAGTGACACCTCCGCCTCAGCTCAGCGGCTGCTGCGGGACTTATTCCATCAGGTTCAGCGATCAATGCCGTGAAAAAGGAGGCGACAACGGCACGTCACCTAAATAAAGCACGTAAAGCATCTCTCGGGCGGCGGCGCTCACCTCATGGTGCGGAGGTCCCAGCCTCGTATGGCCGTGTCGTTGGCTGTGGCGAGCTGGCTGCAGTTGTGGTGGGGGCTCCACTTGCCGGAGGTGAACTTCAGCTGACCTTTACCCTCGAGGGTGGCGGTGCTGGAGACCTGCGGAGGGACGGCGGCGCCTTCGTTAGCGGGGACGAGAATTTCATCTGTATGTGTGTGACAGGTCGAGCCGGAGCAGTTCATTAAATCAGCATAATGAGGCCTTATTAGGAGTCATTTTCTCTGCAGGCCACTCTCAAAACTACAATCGCTCGCTAACAACTGTAGTAATATTTGGGGTATTAGTGGCACGCCAGCTGCCTGCATCACGCCGGCGTGTACACTCCTGCAAACACACCTCAACTCGTGCTGTCGGCGTTACACTGACTCACTATTCGTTTAAAGACTCTAATAATAATCATTTCACAGTATCTGCATATAAAGAAAGGCTGTGCAGTTTGATGGGGGGACATGTCTGCGCACCGCTTTTTAGCCTCGTTTAGCTGCGCTTCACATGGTCATGTCATCAGTTATTAAGTCCGCTGTCCTGAGACGGAGTGTGTCGGGAACGACTTACAGATTTAATTTACTGGACAAAAGAGGAAGCTGCAGACAGAGAGGGAGACACAGAGCACATATACACATGGACACATGTGGGAACACAACTGGACAGAATCTAACCAACGGGACACGATCACACACAAGAGGCACTGTCAAAATAAAACAGGAAGTGACTAACACAGAGACGAGACTAAGACATATGACCTTGACAAAACAACAGTGGAGGCAGACACGGGGACACGGCTGACTTTATACAGAAGACACGAAACACAGAGACGAGTTTGGACACGAAGGAGAACCAACATCAAACAAGAACCAAGAACTAGAAAATAAAAGTGATAAAACTCCAGAACTCCAGCAGATCCAGCAGGTCAATCTGGGCTTTGATATGTTGCTTTGTGATTCGAGCTTAAGTTATTGAATTATTAAATTATTGACGTTGTTGCTCCTTCGTGCATCAATAAGCAACCGGATGTTATCTGCAAGTCATAAAGTCGCAGTGCTGCCCCCCAGTGATCAACAAACACACTGAAAGAAGTTCCTCACGCCGCAGATCCAAGGGATCAGAATTTATTTCTACTTTTTATGAAGAACACATTATGAGAAATATTAAAGTTTATAGATAATTATCAAAGCTTCTTTCCAATAACAAACGCGTCTTTTCCAAAACTCCCTCCAGCTCCAGGAATTAGCATTTAAAAGCTGTTTGCTATAAATCGTCAGGTATTGAAAAGCCTGATTCTTTCTCCCATCGTTGTTTCGCATCCTCTGCATCGTCCTCGGTCAAAGAAGTGATGCTATGATACAGTTTATGACGAATCTTTTGGTCCTAACAGAATCATGCACATCAGTGACGTTCTGTCGTGTCCAGATCCTTAAACCTCTTTCAGAAATATAAAAGTCCTGCTTTCCAAACACACGTCTGAGCTCCTTCCACCATCCTGCATATGGAGTAAGGTTGGACAAATTTATCGACCACTGACGACAGACTGAGCCGTTCACCGAATGTTTTTGCAAGGGGGACTTCTGTATTTGCCCATCAGTAAGTTAGCTTCAACCAACATTATTAGAAAAACACAATTGTTCTGTTTAAAGCACGCTCTCCCAGCTGCGAACACATGCACCCTCCTCAGAGTGCGCTGGCTGTATCTGGGGCTGTCCTTTTCATATTTAACCGTTTTAGTAAAAGCACTTCGTTCTTCTGCTGGTGAAAAGCTTTTCCACAGCTTGTTGAGCTGCATGGAGCTGCAGGATTGCCCCGCCCATCAAAAAGTCACCCGTGTGAATACATCGCCTATCGCCCAACCTTAATATGGAGCAAGTACCAAGTCCACAGCTGGTGCAAAGCCAGGATGATTTGAGCAGATCTGTCCAGATGTTTAAAGAAGATGAATCCATTGGCTGGATGTCTCAAGTATTTTTATTAAGACAGTCGAGCAGGGATTAAAGGGTCGAGACCGCGAGTCTCAAAACTTCAAGTTTGATTTTATTTGAGGTTATTTTCATCATAGAAGAAAACAATGGAGCCAGAAGAAGCGTTCCTCGTCTTCGCACAGTGGTTTGTTCTGCTTACAACAACACTGAACACGCTTGATTTGAATCTGAATGTCCAGAAACCGTCGCCGGGTGACGAGAGCACGCCAAAGCTTGGGCAAAGCGGCGACGACGAGCAGAGTAACGCTGATTTGCTCGAGCGCTGCTCTCGATAGCGCAGCTCACCCATCAGCGTAATATTTAAGACTGATTGCTGCTGAAAACCAAATCAAAGGGCTTTAAAGACTGCAATTGATTGCACCGTCTTTGGTTTTTAACACAAACACATTAAAGTGACAAAATGTCAGCGGAGCCCAGACGGAGAGGAGCGCAGCTGAAAGGCGTGCAGGTTAAACTGCAGCCGGCGACGTATATTTATCAAACCTGCTGCACATACTTCACACGGCAACAATGAAGGTGAAATGAATCAAAGTCAAAATACTTCAAGGACTCTGAATTATAAAGCGTATCACTTCATCGGCTGCTTTAAAAATGGAATCCAATTAATTCAGCGGGACGCTTTGGAAATGATTATCTTTCCTTTAAACTGCGATGCATCCAACAATTCAAACAGCAGCTCTGCACCGCTTCATTTTTCTCTGCTCTATCTGCAGGTTTCACCCCCACCCCCTCCACCGCCCCTGCCTGTTGGAGCAAGGATCATCGATCGGCCCGTCACCGCACAGCGCCGCGGTACACTCTCATTATTTCAGCTAGAGAGGACAGACAGAGGGAGGCAGAGAGAGGAAGGCCGGCTGAGCGGGGAGGTTTAAAGGAAGGAGACCAAAGTAGGCAGAAGGGGAGAAGAAAGGGAGGAAATCTAAAGACAGGAGCTGAGGAGGAAGAGAACAAAGAGGAGAGGAGCGAGGCTTCCTCCGCGGCCTTCAAAAATATTTCCACGACTATTTCACGAATGTCCACTCGCAAACCTCGGCTTCTCAGTCTATGAAAAATCTCATTTACACGTCATTTGTAACCAGAGTTTCTGAGCGGCTCCGCGCCGCAGCCGTGTCCAAGCCGCAGCCGTGTCCGCGCCGCAGCCGTGTCCGCGCCGCAGCCGTGTCCGCGCCGCAGCCGTGTCCAAGCCGCAGCCGTGTCCAAGCCGCAGCCGTGTCCACGCCAAATCCTCAGCCTCAAAAAGTAAAAGCTGGACACCGCCATCGTGACATCACTCGCCCTATGTCAGAGGCACCGGAAACAGACTGCAGATAAAACAGACACGCCTGCAGTGACATCACTCCTCTAGGTGCTCAACGTTAGCATTTTGACCGACAACACTGATCATTGTCTCACCTGTCAGTGGGCGGGACCTGTCACAGAGCAGGTGAACATCTTGTCCTCAGAGTTTATGTTTGAAGCAGGAAAAACGTGGGTGTCGTGAGGATTTGGCTGTGTGGGGCGTTCCCGGTCGGCAGGGCTCAGCATCTATCAAAGATGGTCCAAGGAAAGAACGGCGGCGAACCAACGGCGGTGAGTCACGGCCGCGGGGAGCCAAGGCTGGCCCCTGTGCAGACCAGCTGCTGTAGCTCAAGCTGCTGAAAAGGTTCATGCTGGTTCTGATGGAAAAGTGTCAGGACACACTTACCTGGAGAACACCTGTCACCAGGATGCACTATGGGAAGAAGGCGAGCCGACGGAGGCAGTGTGATGCTTTGGTTGATGTTCTCCTGGGAAACTTTGGGTCCTTCCGTCCATGTGGATGTTTGACACGTACCACCTACCTAAGCGTACCTGCAGACCATGCACGCCCTCACACGGACACGGTGCTCCCTGATGGCAGAGTGGCTGCCATCATCATCAGCAGAAATGTTTCAGGAATAGTTTCAGGTGTTGACCTGGTCTCCAGTGGAGCATCTGTGGGATGTGCTGATAAAGTGATGGGTGTATATCCAGCTGTATCACACAGACACCTGCTAATCAATAACATCCACATAAAATCACTCAAACTGGAGCACAGCCTCTGGGAGGGTCTGTTAGTACAGTGACCTCACAGCAGCCATATTATTGGTCAGATGATGTCATCACAAACGCTCCGAAAGGCTCCAGCAGCACAAACACAGCGCTCCACGTAGCTGAGCTTTTTTTAGCGCTTGGCTTCATTTTTCACCCTTTTTACAACAACGTAGCGTCGGAGGACGTGTTGCCAGCGCTCTTTAAACAAGCATGAAATAAAGTCTCCTTCTTCCTGTGAAGCGATTCCTCTCCCAAATGTGCAGACAGACTCTGAGCTCTTCAAAGAGCAGACGCGCTCCCCGACTCGAGGCTCTGGAAACCCGTCCAGCAGCACAGCCGGAGCGCCGTGCATCCCAGGTTCCCAGCTTTATTAGCACACTAACCAAATTAGGGGCCCTAACAAGGCAGCACACACAACACTGGGGGACGCATTCATTTAGGACGCAAGCGGCACTAATGCAGAGCTATCTGTCAAAGCGGTGCGCAGCCGTGCCTCCTCTGCACGCCGAGAGAGCGTTAGTGTGCGTTTGTGGAGCAGATGTGCAGGACAAGGTGTGTGGGTGTGTGTGAGTCAGCCGAGATGTTTTCACTCAGTCCCACCGCCGGACTAATTGATGAGCCACACACACACACACACACACACACACACACACACACACACACACACACACACACACACACACACACACACACACACACACACACACACACACACAGAGTAATCTAGCCCAGGCCCTGGAGACAGACATGGACGCTGCAGCTGGACACGCCACCATGTGACAGACAGGGGGCGCCGGAGGGGGGCGGGGCCAGATTCACATCCTCATCAGCACCGGAGGAATCCCTCTCTCCTCTTTTTTCATTCCCTCTCTCCTCATCGGGCTCCTTTCCCGATCGCTGGTTCCATATTTGATTATTTGTGTTTCTACTTCAGGTCCAGGTGACTTTAGATGGATTAGTTCCCTTTAGTGTTCCCTTTAGTGTTCCCTTGAGTGTTCCCTTGAGTGTTCCCTTGAGTGTTCCCTTCCTCCTCCGTTTAGTTGTGTCGGGTTGTAAATGTATGTGTAGTTAACTTCCTGTTTTATTTTGATAGTCTTTGGTATCTTGTGCTTTGAGTTTACTTCCTTGTTCCTTCTTTGTATCCTCCCGTCTGCCTCTCATCATCTTATGGACACCTCAGTTGTCTCCTTGCCCTCTGTCGTGTCCTCCCTCTAGGTCGTGGTGTTCCGTGTTTTCCCACTGATGAAACTTCCTGTCTGTGAAACACAAAGATGCAAACTCTACGCTGAACGTGTGGAATCTGTGCCGCCCTTCATTTTTGATGTACAGGGAGCATCTTCCACTTACAGAGCATTAAACATTGGGAATGTTTTCTGCCTCCAGACTGCCTGGGAAACTGAAGTAGCCTGCAGACACGAACTTCCCCCCGGGACAGCGTCCTGCAGGAGTCTGCAGGTCCTCCTGCGACGTGTCTGTGGAGGCCATCGGTAATCGGTGAGGATGATTTGAAGCATTTCTAACCTGATGATAATGACGTGAACCGACTGTCCCGTTAAATCAAACACACTCACCTGCCACTTTATTAGGTACACCTATTCAGCTTCTCGTCAACTCAAACATCTAATCAGCCAATCACAGGGCAGAAACTCGGTGCATTCAGAAATGCGAACATGCTGAAGATGACCTGTTGCTCCTTTGCCCGGAGACCTGTCCCTGCATCTGATTGGTCAGGTGTTGCTGGTGAACGCAGCTTGACTGATAAACCCCAGAACGACTTCTCCAACAGTGCAGCTCGTGAACGACCACATCACACACACACACACACACACACACACACACACACACACACACACACACACACACACACACACACACACACACGTTCAGGTGTGTGTGACCTGGCTGGCCTTTATGTGAATCACTAAACGAGTGCATGAATCACTAATGACTCATCTATAATCATCGCTCGAGCTGGAACAACACACTCATGAAAGCCGGGGCCGACCCACGCCGCCGCTCTATTACTTCTTCCGCACGCGCCCGACGCACGCCATTATTTCCAGGCTTTAAACACATAATGGGCCTTTTGAGGGCAAAGCTGGCAGGTTGGAAGACTGAGAGCTTACAGTGAAGAGCCTCTTCACCCTGCATTAGGAAGGACAGGACTGCCAACGAATTGACCGAAAGCATCTACGCACGAATCAGCCACACACTCGACACTTTATTTTTACTGCAGTGAAAGTCTCGAGCGTGAGGCGTCTGCAGCGTAACAGGGGATCCTGGTTGGAAGTGGGTTCTCCCAGTTTGCACTGGTAGAACCAGAAGAGTCCAGGACTTCTCTCCTTTCACAGAGCTCTTAACTCTGCGCCTCGTGCCTCACCACATCCGTGAATCTTCTCCGAGGTCTTCCTTCATCATGTTTTCTCCGATATAGCCTCTCTGACAGCCACCATGTGAGCATCTTCAGCTCGTCCACCTCTGCAGGCTCTCCTCACTGTAAAGGCTTCTCTGATGAGTTCATGGACTTCAGGTCAAAGTTCTAAGTGTCAGAATGACGGATTAGCTGAGGCATGGAATAAATATCTGAGTAAACTGTACATGAGACCGCAGACCGGCCTGTGCAGTCCTCTAACTTCACCCATCACAGGGCAGGAAGAAGATGCCAAAAATGGATCCAGGAGAAGGTCTGAGAGGATCCACCCAGAGCATGAGGCCGGTCACTAATCTGCTGCTGTCTGGTTTGGATTACCGGCTGTGGAAAAGTCCTCAGTGTCACGTCCACGCTGAGTGGATTCTCTTATGAAGGTTTCAGAGCTGCAGGACGTTACAGGAAAACAGACGCTTGAACCGCGACCACGGTGGGTAAATGAATAAACGAGGGGAGAAAGTTTATGCAACAATTCTGATTTCATCGTCTGTTAACACAAAACAACAACTGACTAAAGCGTCATTAACGAAAGTCGGTCTTACTGAAGCAGCAGAGCGGCGTCCGCACGCGTTTCGAGAGCGAGACGCTGGGCTTCACGCGTGGTGTGTAATGTTCCTCACACATACATCAGCTTGTGTACTGCAGCGCCTGTAAGTGAAACTTAATGTGTAACTGCAGCAGCTCTACTTCAGTGAACTGTGAAAGGAGATGGAACGATTTCTCTCGTACTTATTAAACAAGACTATTACTGTCACAGCGGGAGCGGCTTGACCAGAATAATATTAAAGCAGCCACAGCGCACGTGTGTGTGTGTGTGTGTGTGAGCGGCAGGATGAATAGTGGACGCTGTGCTGTTGTCACACACACAGAGGATGTGTGCGTCTGATAACACCAGGACGATATGGCGGTTATCAAATAATGAGTTAGCTATTGTGCGATACGGCGTGCGTGCCTCTGGTTTACAGTTTCCTCACCGTGGCCTGTGTGGAGCTCTCCTGCAGGTCCCAGAGCAGCGCGTGGTTATCAGCCAACGAAATCACGCGCTTGCCGTCCCCCATGGGCTCCCACAGCATGCTGTACATACACAAAATACACACAAACACAGAAGCACAGGGCTACGGTCAAATCGAGCGCAAGCATGCTGCAGGGCGGGGTCTGTGACATCTGCAGCGATGGTCACACAGATGTGTCGTGCATGTTTAAAGTAGATAAATGTGTTTCAAAATGATTTGTAGTAGAAAATTAATCAGAAATCAGTTAAAATAATTCTGCATGAATTAAGCATTGACCTTGAAACCTGCAGTCCCTCTAGTGTCCAGCAGGGGCAGCAGTGAGTCAGTCCCCACAGACACTCATGTTAAAACTTGAGAGCAGAAACAAACATGTTTACAGCCTGATGCACAAACTGTTTGGATCTGTAGATCATTTCCTCTTTCACAACAGCTGTTTAAGGCTTAAATCTTGCATTATTAGGGGCGTGGCCTCTTTGACTGACAGCTGCATGGCGACACAGGCGGCTGTCGGTTGCCATTGGATGTTGGTTGGTCTTTTGTTTTATGCTGCCCTCCTTTTTACTTACAGTTAGTCATTTGTGTTTGAGTTTTTTCTCCTTTTTTCCCCGACTGCCTGACTCACCTTTATTGTTCTCACCTGTGTCTCGATTGCTGACCCTCTGTGCACACCTCATCATTCCCTCCATCTTACCAGATAGTCTGTTTACTTCCTGTGTCCATCACATGTTTCTCTTCTTCTTATCTTTGTCACCATCTGACCATTCGGATCAATAATGCGGCTGCTGTGAGTTTACCTGTACTGAAAGACCATCCATGAAGTCTCAGCTCATATTAGCACGTATCTCTGGCAATGAAACCTCAAACATGCTATTGTTGGCGTGGATGACATCACAGTGGTTGCTTGTACTTCCAGCAAACAAAACCAACTTCAGGTTCTTTGAATCGGCGTTTAATGGTGTCAGGAGTTTTGAGGAGCAGAGCAGAACCATCAGCGGTGATTTTCTGTGTAGCAGAGCTGCGATACGCCTCACTCCTCCGTGCCATGGAGCCCTGTTGTTGTCTAAACTATTGAAAACCCATCAGTGAGTCATTCTGTTGCACTGGGCTACACGCTCCTTTGTTAACATAAGCTCGCTGTAGTTTATTTTGAGCCAAATCCACACACGCTGTTCTGCTGCCACCAATACTCACCGGAGCGCCAAACTGGTATTGACCTACCCGTTTACAGAAAAACCAAACACACCAAACAGAAACAAAAGAAAAATAATACCTTTAAAAAATGCAAAATCCTTTAATCCTCCTGTCGGGTACAAACAACCGGAGCCGGATGCTGGAGGCTCATTTTTAAATAAAGCTGGAGCGAGGCTGTAGTCACGCTTTAACACAATTTAGGGTGAACATAAACCAGCTGGAAAAAAACACTTCCTGTTCCCAGCAGGTGGCACTATGACGACTGTGGTATTCCTGCCTCTCCGGACACTCAGGTGCTCATGAAACATGAACGCCTCCAGCAGAGCTTCAGTCAGGTGAAACCTTTGGTGCACTCTGCTTCCAGCATGATTAGCCTAAATAAAGGTGGTCAAAGATCGTGACAGGGTATCACGTGCTCTCCTACCGCAGCTTTGCATGAACCACAGGTCATAATAATCCTTCTGTATCTCACACTGAGCCTCAGCACAGCCCCTCTGAAACAAGCAGCCTTAGCTCCTTCCTTAAAGACAACTCTCTTCTGATTGGCTGTCCCGGTATGCCAGCCGTACCCTCACGGTGACATCACGGAGTGTGTGTTTGAGTACTGAGCATACACTCATCTCATTAGAAACCCTGGCCATGTTTAAACTCGTGCAGGTGAAACTCCTCCCATGATTTAAGTTTGGACGCTCTCATCATGCCACGCCCCTCTGGCCCCTCTGGCCCCTCTGAAGCACGGCTGCTACTCTGACATCACTCACACAGCACACAAAGTTTGTGTTTGCGCGTCCATAAAGCCTCCTGAGTGCTCACGGTGCTTTGAACCTCTACGAGAAGGCATGCGCTGAACTTCAGATCCATCTCCTCTGAACGTCCCTCAAGTGTCTCAGGACGTTACTGAGGATCCCCACGCCGACACATGCAGGGACCATCGGGACAAATTAAAGATGGCAGCAGTGCCGAGACCGGTCCAGAGGTGCACGAGGAGGTGATCTTGAGATCAAATCAGCATCAGGACTTTCTGATCACACTCATAAAAAAGCCCATCAGTGCACTTTAAACGCTGCTCTGTGAGTGCTCTTAGTCACATTAGCAGCTTTCTGCACAACAGCCACAAGAGTGACAAAAGCACATAAGCTCAGCCCGGTGAGCACAGAGGACCCAGTTCTGTCAGTCTACTCTGCAGCAGTAAAGTACAGTAGAGCGTTTACTGCACGCTTTGATTCCTCCTGCGCGCGCCCGTCTGCAGAGTATCGATCTTTTGCTGCAGCTTCTTTAGGCGAGCCTCTCCTCTGCGCTCTACTTAAACTCTGTATTCTGGAGAGACCTTGCACACCACACTAACTGTTGTTCATCATTCCCTGGATACTTGTTTGCTTTTGTTCCCTCCTTTTAGTTTGGATGGTTTAGCAGCTAAATGGAGACAGAAAGCGACTGCGTGGTCAAAGAAAGACGACAGCCTGAGCGAGAAAGCCCTGCTTTTAACCCCGAGTCCTGCCAGCTCTAAAAGCAATGTGTCAGTGCAGTCAGAGACCTGGCAATAAGCTAAATATAACCTTGGCCGGGAAAAGCTGCTATATGCTCGTTAGGGTTTTGATTTAGTGTGACTTTTCAGCTGTGTCTAATCTGGGTTAGAGGATGTAAAATGTCAGCAGCGCGGTGCAGACGTGGTCTGGCTGAAGGTCTGGATGTCTGTCACGGCTAGAAAACCGCTGCGATTAGAGCTTTACTAAATGATGCCATTTATTTAAGGAGTTCATCAATTAGACAACTTTATTTCCTTGGACTCATCTGTCAGCTTGAAGCGGCAGCAACAATGCCAGCGTTTGAAAAGGAGAGAGAGGAGGTGAGAGTGTTCAGGGGAGATAAAAGAAATGACAGGGGAAAGGAGGGGAAGTTAAAGTTTGCTTTTGGGTTTAATCCAGGCTTCAAATACGCACAGTGCTATTAGAAAAGGTGGAGCAGCGACGGAGGGAGGGAGGGGAGTTTATAAGGGCTGTGAAATCACAGCTGCTGAGGGTGGCTTTTACTGCCCTCCTGAGGAGCAGCGAGTCATGGACGCACTCACAGCACGCAGCCTTCGTTTTGTCATTTAGGAGCACTTCACACTGACTCACAGTCAGACCCTGCAGCCTGAAAGGGAAGATGCTTTTCTAAATCTCCCTTAATGCATTTCTCACACTCGGTGAAGAACCTGTGCAGCAGGCCAAAGGCCGGACAACTAAATTTAGCCATAAACAAACTGCATCGCTAAACAGTAGGTCGACCAGATCGCAACAAACTACAAGTGAAAACAAAGATGGGCCATAATCTGAAAAAACTGCATCTTACAGGACAGCAGAGCATGAATATATCTGCATCCATCCATGATGCTCATCCTGGATTATTCTTAATCTTCACTAATAACACTTCACTGTCCGTCCACTGTTTAAAAACAGAGAATATGCACTGAGGTAGTAAATACCAGCAGCACGGTAATCACACCCAGTAATCTTTCCACATGAATAATTCACCGTGTCCCAACCAAGTTCTTTAGTACGTTTAATCTCAATCTAAAAAACCCCCAAAACTTAAAACTGAATTCACTATAAGATTAACTCAAGGGTAGACTTAAGCAAAGCCCAACTCAAGCTAGCATAATCCAAAAACTCGTGAACCCAACTGTAACTGTTGGAAGCCAAACTAACAATCAAAGGTAACATCTGATCAATCGATTGATGCTTTGTGTCCCCAAAAGGAAGGCAAGTCCCCACAAAAGCCCTGTGAACACTCTGTCCCCTTAATGTAGCAAAACAAGTACACACACACACACACACACACACACTGAGGGCCCCACGTAGACCTTGTCGATAGAGACTGCAGCATGTTCGATACCATCGCTCCTTCCTTCCTAAACACACACTTCAGCGCACCACAGGACCAATTAAAACACACTCCGCTTTGGGATTCACAGCCCATCGTTCCCTGTAGGATCAATTAATTCATGCAATACTGAGAGGCAGACAGTTCGCCTCCCTCCATCTCTCTCTTTTATGAAACACTCCAAGTTATGTGCGTTTGACCTTGAGCTCTGCAACAAGCTGGCACGCCGTGTACTGGAATGTATGCTGGGAGAGCTGTGGCGCTTTTACAGCCCCATATATCCACGTCGAGCCATGCACTCTCTCTCTGCTCGCCCACTCTGCTGTGCTTTGCATCCATATGAGTTTAATCCCCCGTTACAGAGAAGCCAACACAAACACTTCCTGGTCCTTCTTGGGCATGAACACAGGGACAAACAGAGCATCGTGGAGCTGCAGGACGGACGGACAAATGCAGTGTTGCTACGTACAAACTCGCCAGACCTGCATCTCCACCACTTCACTTCCTGACATCACCAGTGGGACGATCTGACACCTGGATGTTAACCCAAACCACCATGACGCAGGCTCAAACCTCTGTTTCCTTTGTTTAGTGTAAAGCAGTCAGAAAGCCGTCAGCACAGCTCAGACTTACAGACACACGTTACCCTGGAACTTAAAAGAAGATGTTTTCAGTCCTGCTTTTCCTTTACAGTAGAATCCCGAATGAAAAAAATAAAATAAATAGAAACTTCCACAAAGAAAAACCTAAACTGTTCTGTTATTTAACATTTATCTGGCTGTATGTCAGCAATAGGTGATTTTTTTCTATTCAGGCTGTAAAACTGGTGAAAACAGCCTGAAATTTACGTCCTTTTCGCCTTTCAATCGGCTGGATTGGACCCTTTGACGGTCCCCGGGCCTTATGTTTAGACCCTCTGGGTCAGGACACCACTTGATCTTAACATCTGGACTGTTTCCTGTGTGTCTTTGTGTCCTGGATGCTAGAAAGCTTCAGTTTTCAGCCCCAGAGGTTTCAGTCTGCTTTGCAGTGCCGACCCTGCAGGAGTCCCATAAACCACCCTGTGGAAAACAGCCAAAAACCTCCACCTGTAATGATACAGGTGGAGGTGGGGTCACAATAAACTGGAATTACCATTTAAGATAACTGCGAGCTCAGCCGCAGACAGATTATTTCTTTGTGCAGCAGCTGCCGTCACAGACGGGAAAAAAGCAGCAGAGCTACAAGCTTCAGTCCAGCGCCTGCACACACACACACACACGCACACACGGCTGATAGTCCACATGACAGCCCACGTCGGGGGTCCAATTGATTGAGACGAGGCGACGCTCACAGTGAAAATAAGGCTCACAAAGACTCGGTCGACTCTTTGCATGACGAGGCTGGGACGCAGACAGAGAGCAGAGCCCATCGGGCCTTACAAACGACCACACAACAATAACACACATGGCTGCATTCGTGTGTGTGTGCACACAAACACACAATCACCCCATAAACACCTCCTACCCCCTCCTGTCACACCCCACTTTAGAAAATCAACCTCGCTGCCTTTTGCGCTTTACCGCTCCCTCCTAGGGCCGTGATTGGCTCAAATGGCTCCACGGGAATCGATGCACTCATCTGGCAAGGCTCCCAATCGAAACCAAGTGCAGGAAGAGGGGGAAAAAAACACAACATGATTTTTCCCGAGGTTTGTTTAGTCCCGTTATTTTTATTTTTTTGGGTGTGCTTTGCCGATATTTCCATTCAGAGCACGCTTCTCGACGGGCAGAGGCTCGAATGTTTGCCCACCCAAACAATGAGGGGATTTGGGGAAGAGAAAAGTGTTATTGTTGCCGGGAGTGGAGGGACTCGCCGGCAACCGGAAAACGCACACATGAAGGATGCGGACACGCTACAGTGGACACACAAGCAGGTGAACAAACACACAAAACAGACAAAAGCCTCATAAGAACTCAGATCTCTTTACTCTTTGTCTTCTTACACACACAAACATGCATGGGTGGTGCAAGCTGCCAGTATTATCACTGTGTGTGTGCGTGTGTGTGTATGTGTGTGTGTGTGTACTTGCGCTGCTATCTAACAGTGGACTGCTGTGTCATTATAAATCCACAGATACAGGACCGACAGTGAGGACATTTTTCCAGTCCTGTGTTGGTCCTGCTTTAAATAAGATTAAATGATTTTTTAAAAATTCATTTTATTAAATGAGGCACAGCTGTGATTGATAACTAAATATACAGTTAGAGAAAAGATTAATAATTACTGTGGGGCTGTACAGGGCGTGGCTAACAGTGACTTCCTGTATTTAAACTGTTGTAAATGACTTATCAAACATATCTCATGGATGATCCACAGAGAACAATCCTGCCACAAGCTGCAATCAGTTTTTATCTAAATCACTTTCAGATACTCTTTATTTGTCAAGAGGGCAGCAGAAATTACAGCAACATGTAATTTTCTATAAAGATATTTTAAATAGTCATAAAGATATATATTATTTACTGATGTATATAATTTATATATAGCCAATTCGTAACTGCTGTTGACTACAGTCTATGTACCAACACAAGCAGAGGCTCACCGTGGCAGAGTGGGGAGTACGTGACCGATGGAGGAGCAGTGGGCAGGCCGTCCATCAGATGGGTTCAGCTAATGTGACCAGTGTTGGGAAGGTTACTTTTAAAATGTATTCCACTACAGATTACTGAATACATGCCCCAAAATGTATTCTGTAACGTATTCCGTTACGTTACTCAATGAGAGTAACGTATTCTGAATACTTTGGATTACTTAATATATTATCATGCTGTTTACAACTACATGAATGTACTATTGCTGTGATTTATTACTATTACTGAAGGTCCGCGGCTCCGAACCGTAGTAAAGGGATTGAAGAGATTGAAAATGTGACGTCATTCAGGGGTAAAACCGCAAAGGATTCTGGGAACGAGTGGCAAGCGGTACTAGCGCACGCAGGCTTTCACATGAAGACAGTCACACAGCGATAAAAAGAAACACAAAGAATGGCAAGAAGCTGTTGTATTATTAACTGCAATAGCCGGTCACATGACAGCCACGGGAAGCCGACGGGTAAAGAGATCGGTTGTTATCGGATTACGTCGTGGAAGAGGAATTGTTCAAGCCGTGTTTCCGAAGTAACAAAGAGCCGACGGATGGCCTGGATTGCAGCCATTGGAAGACCAAATATAACGTTCCAGAACACTCCAGCTCACATGTTAGTCTGCTCCAAGCATTCCCACAAAGCTAAGTCTTTTGTTGTAGTTATTACGTAATTTATCATAACATAATTGTTGATGTAGGTTACAAATAAGTCTTATATTGATTTGAATTGAATTCGTTGCTATGCTGCTTTGTTCACTGTGGCTTTGCGGGCTAATGTTTGTTGTGTTTTGTAGGAAAACCAGCCTACAAAATGCAGGAATGCGATCCAGACTGGGCACCCTCTATCAACCTGGGTCATACCGAGTGTAAAGCTGCTACCACAGCCAGATTTGATCGGTTAAGAGAGAGAGCGATATCAAAACAACCACGAAAAGTCCCGCATATATGTGCCCAAGTGTTGTATTGAAGCAATCAAGTGATGAATAACTGTTTTCCAGTATGTTGTTTTGCAATGTTTGGGGTTTTTTTTACATTGTTGATTTGTTTTTCACCGAAGCAGCTAATAAAGCACAATGGAATACAATTTTGCCTCTTTCTTGTAAGATTCTATAATAGAATGAAACAATAATGCCAGTTATAAATAAAGACAATAAATTGAATGACTTACGAAACACTCATTTTATTTCTATTAGATCTGAAAATGTTGTGTAACACTACAACCTGAAACGACAAATAGATTGCGTGCTGAAAGTTGGGCAGCACGCTGACGTCCTTACTCCACTCTGTGTGCTCGCGTGGGTCTGACCCTTTCACTCCTTTGATTTTTTCCTCGTACTTTTTTTTTTGCCTTTTCTTCACGTCTGTCTTTGTACGGACCTGCCGTGTTCACCGTCGTTTTGTACATAACTGTTTTTGGGGCAAATAAAATGCAAGTAGGGATTAAAACCGCAGAATTAATGATTACCGGTGCTGGAAATGCTAGCGCTTGATGCAGTGTTTTGATTTTGTTGCCACGGGTACCCACAAAGCAATGCGCGAAAGTCACGTGGTCTGTCAATCTCTGTACGTCGGGTTCGTGTCGGGCTGGTAGCTGAAAACTAGCTTTACTTTGTTGTCTGGGTCAACTTTGCTAGCGAGAGACAGAGAGAGGCGTTGAAAGGCTGCTCCAACGTAACTTATTGTTTGGGAGGAAAACACGAACACAGTGTACAGTTGAGTCTCAATAGCTTACTTACAAATGGGCTCGTCAGGCACTCTTCTTGGCTGCAGTGGTTATTATTATATTTACATGCTTCCAGCTCCCGTTTTTGCTCCGTGACAGCTCGGACTTTTCCTTTCTCTCCCTCCCTCGCTCACAGACACATAACGGGTATGGTAGTCCATTCTCCCTGCAGCACGGACTACACTGCCCATCAGGCTACATTCTTTAGAGCTATGCCTGTAGCATTCTGCCTTTTAGCTTAGCACAACAACAACAACAACAAAAAGGCGCTCTCTCACCCAGGAAACACGCAGAGAGAGAGAGAGAGCGTCACCCTGTAACCATGGCAACCGTAACGCTGCCGCCTGGAACAACAGAGCGTAGCTGTCAAACAAACCCAAACAGTCCTGACCCGCGACAATATGAAACAGGAAAGTACCGCCGTGTAATCCATTTATTTCAACAAAGTAACTGTATTCTGAATACCACCTTTTTCAACGGTAACTGTAACGGAATACAGTTACTCATATTTTGTATTTTAAATACGTAACGGCGGTACATGTATTCCCCAACACTGCCTGTGACAAAATGATCCACATCATTTATAAAACTAATAAAGAGCCAAAATTAATCCCACCTACTCGTTTTGTCAAAATGTCCTTAAAATGACAAAAAAGTTAAAAATAACTCATTGAAGAAATGACGTCTTTGCAATTCCTGCTGCTGTTTTAGCAGGACGGGGTCAAAATGAGCCCTCCTGCAGGTTCTGCTGTTACACGTCGCTGATGCAATGAACAACACCACGCACATACAAGATGTCACATTGCATGGCACACTGTGGCTAACATTAGCAGTGCTAGCAGCAGCAGCAACCTTCCTTCTGTCCTTGCAGGCCTGCAAGGAAGGAGAGCTTTCCACCGAGCTGTGTGACAGCTTCACATCACAGGAAGACTACTGGCAGGTAACACAATCTGTGGAAGACTGATGGGTAAACATGGGCCAGGGTTGCATTTGTTTGGGGGGGGGGGGGGGGGGTTGTATTTGCAGTTATATTGTATTTTTTTAATCTAAAATAAATTTTCCTTTTTACATTTTTTTTCTTAAAAATACTGGAAATACTGGTCCCCTCTTGACCAGCGCAGAATGACAGTCCACACTAGATAAGGTAGGTGTGTGTGTGTGTATGTGTGTGTGTGTGTGTGTGTGTGTGCAGCAGAGAGATGGAGGAGGTGGGCAACAGACCAAAGCCATCCATCTAGAGAAGCCAATAGTGCACAGCATAGGCTACAGGCTTCACAGCATTGAATCCAGACTCCACAACACACACACACACACACACACACACACACACACACACACAGTTTGGTGCCCTTGTGAGGGTTACAGCTCTCGGGGTGTTAAGATGGTGGAGCTCAGAGACATCAATCTCTACCCAGCAGCCTTGCTTGACCTGCCCTCTGACACACACACACACACACACACACAAACACACACACACACACACACAAACACAGAATTGCACAAATTCAATCTCCTCGGTCTCGTCTCCTTTCTTGAGCTACCCTCCATCTTTCTGTTTTCTTCACCTCCTCCATCTTTATCTCTCCCTCGCAGACACCTGCTACAGTATGCATCACACTAACTGATTGGTGCCTCTAAAAATGATCGCAATCATGAGGCGGACAATGAAGAGTGGAGTAAAGGCGGGGGGTGGGGGGGGCATTGATTTTGGCTCTCGCGGGGCTCTGAGTTATGGCGAGGAGCTCTGACAGTAAGACAAAAGGATCGGGCCGTGACTACAACCTGAGTGAAATGAAATGGACCGGGACTCACATGGCGCCGCTCAGGCGGCCATTCGAAATTCTTTCTGACACACACACACACACACACACACAGCATTTTAATCTGTAATTAAGGACTTTCTAACAGGTGGGAGGAGTGTGGGATCCATCCTCTAACCCTCGGGATGGTGCACGGCCCACTCTTCCACCTGTGTCGGGGGCCAGAATGGAAACAAAGGCGCCCGTATACAAGAGCGTGTGGGCGGGATCAGTATCTGTTCCACCTCATGTCTTTAGTGCCGTAGATGCTGGATTTGTAATGTCAGCATCAAACGGACGCACCGCGCCTGAAACCGCCTGAAGGTCGTTCGTGTCTTTATCTGACGAGGGCAGAGCAAACGTCCGGGTATACACGTGGCGCTCTGAACAACACGCTCTGTGATGTCACTAACACGCTTCACACCCGTGTCACAGTTTAAAGAGCACAGCTCGTCCCTCATCTACAAACCAACCACCAGCTCGTGGACGCATGCAGCCCACATGAGAGGCGTGACGGGTTTCCTGGTAGTATGCACTCCCAATGACGCTTTGCTGAATGCTGATTGGTTCGATAAATGAACTGATGATGAGAAGTAGTGCTGGGCGATATGGAAAAAATATTTATCACGATATGAATTATTTTATATCACGATAACGATATATATCACGATATACCACCTGACCTGTGGTCATCTGGAAAGTATGCAGTCTTTAAACAGCGAGTGGAGAGGGTGCAGTCTTTGTTTTGAGTTACCGTAAAGCATGTCGCAAATCCGGGTGCACGTAAAGCAGCACCATGTTGCAAAACCACAAGACAGAGTTTCTTTGCGAAAAATATCATTTTTTTATACTTTATTTTCTCTTGCATAAAGTTCAGAGTATGTATAGTGAGAAGACAACACTAATATATTTGCCACAGGCTATTTAACCCTTTAAGACCTACCATAGAACCAAGTCCGCCAGAGCTTATCTTTACATTTTACATGCTGTAGTGCCACTTGTGGGAGCATTTCAAGTTGCTATACATCAATACAACCGTATAGCCCAAATTTTAATAATATGTATGCATTAAGTCCATAGTAACTACATAAATTGCAAAAAAGTGCAATAAACTACAAAAAAATTGAAAATCTTTTTTTTTTTAACATATATTTCTAGTTAGAGAAATTTAAGAGGCGTATCCCTCAAAACTGTAAATACAAAAAAGTTGCACAAAATAGTTTCCAACCACGAGAAATTTATTTTGAGTGTGTTCATAGTTTTATGTTTGAGATACACAAATTTTTATATACTACAGGAAAAATGAAAATAAATAAATGCAAATTTGCAAAAAAACAGCATGTGCATCAAAATAAACTATTTACAACAGTGTAACTTGACTTCTAAGCATCCCAGAAACGATACAGAAGAGCATAAAGTCAAACATGACTTTTAAAAACACCAACATAGGCTTTGAAGCTTAAAAAACTACATTTTCCGCGAAATGACGTCACTTCCGGTTTCGGACAAGTAATGGCGGACATGCGATAGTTCACGCTGACTTATATTCCAACCTAGGAAGCTATGAACAGCTGATCGGATCGGCAAAGCCTGTTTCTGGAATATTATGTTTTTGTTGCTGCAAGTCTGGAATATTATGTTTTTGTTGCTGGAAGTGCTTTTTATGCAATTTTTGCAAAGCTATATGTGGAAGAAAACTGTGACCTAGGGCAAGCTAATGGAATAAGATGTAAGTACAACTCCTACGGCTTCATATGCAAAAAAAACATTATTGCGCTACCTTACGTGGTTCCAGTTCTACAGGGATTTAAAAATAGTTAGGGAAAACGGAGTGTGCCTGCTCCGACCGGTTGTAAAGGGTTAATGATATATTTTATCTAATAATTTGTAAAATTCGGGTTATAAACGATAGAAACGATAGAAGACAAATGGCACGATAGACACTTTTCTATCGTCCACACGATATATATCGTCATATCGCCCAGCACTAATGAGAAGCGTCAAAAAACATCTACGATCGAAGCACGAGGAGCTTTACAGGAACAACAACAACACAAGCCTAAATGAGAGCGGCCCACAGACCAGCTATTAGTGACAGCGCCCTCTGGTGGCAGCACAGATCGACAGCACAGGCTGCAGGCTCAACACGGGGTCAATGCCAGAGTGCAAAACAGCTCGCATGCACACATTATACAGCAGCAGTCCCCAACCTTTTTTGCGGCACGAACCGGTTCAGTGTCACACAATATTTTCACGGCCCGGCCTTTAAGGTGTCGCTGATAAATACAACAAAATAAAATGATACGACCGAGACAAAAACTGTGGTATTTTGTAAATATAATAATAATGCGAATTCACTGTGTAACTGTAACTTTATTAGCAGCGTCCTCCTCAACTCTTGTGGCCCGGTACCAAACGACTCACGGGCCGGTACCGGTCCGGGGGTTGGAGACCGCTGGTCTACAGCATGCTTAAATGTGTTCAGATCCACGAAACCCAACAAAACCAGCAAACGTCCACAAACCTCATAAAGCCTCATCTCATCAGCAGCTGTTTAAATCATCCTCAGAGCCCAGTTTGTGTATCGTCCTGTAAACATGTTTATTTATGGGGACTGACTCACTGCTGCCTCTGCTGGATGTTAGAGGAACTGCAGCTTTTGGAGCTTCTCTGTTCAGCTGCAGAGGTTGCACCTTGGTGCTAACATACCAGTGTTAGCTTTATTGAGCCTTAGCTTCATGTCAAGTATCTGCAGAATGGCAAAAGCTACAAAACCCAAGGCTGACTCTTTGTTACAGTGTAATTATGATGACTTCCTGCCTCGCTCTCAAATATGTGATATCTAATAAAGCTTTGGGAGCATCGAATGAAGACAAATAAATGATAACATTATTTATGACAGTGCAAACACCCGGAGAGACTCCAACCTGCAGCTCTACACTCACATTGCTGCTGGGTTAGGGGCCTGGTTGATCCTAGCCTTTACTGTTTAAAAGTTATCAGACTGCTTTTAAATATGTGGACAGGTAGGCCTGACAGCGGCCTGCAGCCGCTCTGTTTCAAAGTCGGCCTCCTCCTTCATTAGAAAGCCTGCGTTGTGCTCCGTGCAGAGTTTTGCTCACAAGTGTCTCGTTTGATAGTAAAGTTTGCTGAAGATATTTTGTATTGAGAGAAAAGCTTTAAAGGAGTTTTGAAATCTGTTTTTTGTCGTTTATTTGACTCCCTGTGAGCTGCAGGTCGTCCTGGAGTCTATTATTAACACCCCGTCTTCTAATAAGCAGTCGAACACATTACTGCGGATCAAAGGAGCTCTTGCATCATTTGTGCTGCGACTCTCAGCGGTTCCCCGGCAACACCTACCAGGCAGCGTTGCCGTGGGTGCTGTCGTCTAGGTGACAGAGCAGCTCCAGGGTTTGGGGGTTGTGGGCGGATTCGTCAGGTGACTCGTGGCTTCCTGTCTCCCAGTCAGAGGGCATCCGCCACACGGCCGCGCAGGACACCACCCTGCTGTCGCTGGCTGCACGCACGCACGCACACACACACACACACACACACACAGTGTTAGGGAGGAGGGCGTTCTTGTTTTACTGATACTGTGGGGACAGCAGTCCGAGTCCCCAATATCTAAATCAGGATATTTTAAGACATTTTGCCAAACTTTTAACTTTGATTAAACTCTGGAAATAAAAAGTGCTGCATGAAAAACATAGTGCATAGAGTACATTCTAGGAGGATAAAGTAGTCCACCTCTAAGCACTGCTAATGTTTGTTTTTTGAATTTCTATTTTTCCTCATTGTCACCCAGTTTCAAGCTGAATCACTGCTTAATAAATGAAACCTTTAACGATCCCCGGTGGCTTCTTAAGCAGGTTAAAACAGTGACTGCAGCATAAGGATAAGCTTTGTTAGTGTGTGCGTGAGATGTACAGGCACTAATGTGACTACACTCTCTTCATAATCCACATAATAAACGAGTTATTTTGGCACATCCACGCCAGGGTTGGAGCTGCTAATTGGAACCAGAGGAGTAAATGTAGAGTAGAGTACAGTCATACAGTAATTGGACTAAAAGTTTGCGGGTGGAGAGCACGGGGAGAGAAAGACTCATTTCTTTTTGGTGTACGTATTGGCAGCGCGTGGGCAGGCGTCGGGCCTATTTGTCAAATTAAAAGCATGGCGACACGAGTCCACAGATTTCCTGAGTGGTTTTAGACGAGCCTGCACTCGGACTAAGTGGCCGAGCAAATGCCGGGGCTCTGTGCAAGCCCTGCATTAATGCGCTGCAGTGTGCTGCCTGTTGTGTTTCTATATATTTGGTTTTGCGCGGATGTCGGTGTGGGCAGCGGCGCGTGGTGGGCCGTCCACCGTGGCTGTCATCCTGTGAACTCGAGCGTGCAGAACTCAGCTGACAGACAGACGGAGATGGAGGGGGGAGCGTGGAGACTACACCCAGTCCCAGAGCGATCCGCCCCGAGTCCCACCTGACACAGCTGTCTCCTCTACGCCTTCTATCCTCCAGAGGAGCTCAAACTCCACCAGTCTAGCTTTATTAAAAGCTTTTATTTATCCAGGCGAAGGTCTCGGGGAGACTCAAACGTTTTGAAGTGCGACCGAGGCCAGAGGGCATCGGGCACCAACGAGCGAGCGACCGCAACGTCCGGGTAACGCAACAAACAAAAAACATCCTAAAAGATCGATGTAGTGTTCGGAAGTTAACGGCCACCAGGGGGCGACAGCTGTGTTACACAAACACCTGCTGGATTCATGCACTCTTAGCTGTGGGTCACATGATATTTATTATAGTGCTTATTATAAAGCTCACAACTCCTGTGTTAAAAATATTTTTGGGACTCACAGCGACGACGTCGTGTCTCAGGACGTTTTTACCGCATCCACTGTTTCAGCTCAAGTTCAGTTTTTCAAAATTTTTGCATGTGAATAAATAAATCTGACCAATTAGAGCACTGCATTTGGCAACAAGTGCGCTCGCAGCTCAAAAACGCTCACTGGGACTGAAGCATGCAACCTGTTTGACCTCAGACACACAGCTACGGGTCAGCCGGCTCTTTGGAGTGATTCCCGACTGCCCCGCATCCTGAAGCATGCACGACTCTGGGATTGAACCAGCGACTCCTCCTCCTGTGCCCGGTCCTGAGAAGACGAACCAGAATCTGCATTTCTTCTTTTTTGTCGTTCAGAAACATCAGGATCAGCTCGTCACTGATGCTCGTCCACTCCAGTTTATTCACGGCGCATTTTCGCTTTCGGTGTGCGTACACCTCACGACAAATTTGAATCTGAAAAATTCAGAATTTCATGTAGTTTTTTCGCTCAGTGTGTAAAAAAGTCTTTTAGAGCGACGGCAGCTCTCCCTGGGACGGTTCGCTGCTGGTGGGTAACGTGATCTTGGTCCGTCCAGTTTTCAGTTTAAAGCAGACACTTTAGGGTTAGCTGGGTCAGTAGGTTTTACCCGCTGTGTCGTGCTGCTACATCTCTCCTTCTGTTTGTTGTCGGGTTTGTGGAGACATCGGTCTTCATTTTCTACTTCAGGTTTTTGTCTTTCTAAGCACAGATTTTTCTGATTCATGCCAAAGATGCTTCGTTTATCAGCCATTTTCCTCATATAAGCTTCTACTAAATACAATAAAGTGAACGAGTCATTCAGTATATAGTTTATGGATAAAATACTCAAACATTATTCATCTTTATTATTGATTATTCGGGAAGATTAGATGGTGCGTCCTGTGGTGACAGATTCTGATTGGGTGATCTCGGGTTTCTGCGTCACCGTTCCTGGAAAATGCGAGCAGTAAACGGCGGCCTGTGGAGCAGCTGCTACATCGAGTAGTAACGGGAATCTGCAGCAGTCGGTCTCCCAGACTCTTACAGATGTGCGTCATAGTGGAAACTCGCACTCATTTAAATAAAACAGCATTTCCTGTCACGAGAGCCGAGGCCCGCTCGGCTCCGTTCATTTTACCGGTTACCGGCACGCCCGTGGGAGCAGACTCTGTGTAAATAAAGACCAACAAAAAGAATTCGCACACACAACGTTTGTGTGACCTTCATCCTGCCACAGCGAGACTCACGTGGCTCGTCGTGTTCACAGATTAGTATCGATTCTATCAGAGTCTGATTTATAACGCAGCTGCTGACGTTAGCCCTGTGAGGACAGAGCGGCTGCACGGGGTCATTAGACATAAGAAGTGGAAATAAAAAGAGGAGGAGGATGTAATATATGCACACAGAAAAAAGAGGAACATAAAGAGGCAGCGAATGGAGCCACAGACAGAAGGAAACAGTGGGACTCACTTTTGTTATAGCAGGTGGTAAGCACAGCCTTATCTGCAGGACTGGCGCCGATGTGCCATATCTCCCCAGCTTGGTGCAGAAGGACGTTCTTATTAATGATGTTATTCTCATCATCAAAGTCAATGATGTGGATCTGAAAGAAAAGCAGAGATGTGCCGAGGATGAGGCTGAAAAACACCCGGTGCACCTCCCTCCACTCACACCGACTGCAGTTCAAAGCGCCTCTGATTCCTCTGAATGAAGAAGAAGAAAGTTCCTCTTTTATTTTAATGTGACAGTAAAAGTAATTTCAAGGCAGACGTCGTTTTGGTTCAGTTTTTTCTTTTTTTACCCCGTAAACTTCACACGGCTGAAGATCTTCATCTCGATTTGGCCTTCAAAGCAGCGATTAAGACACTCTGAGAGGAGCTGTTGGATTCACGCTGGAGACGTCGGGGAAGCCAACCGATGAGGGCTCAGCGGCGTTGGCTCGTATTTACACAGCTCTGCTACATGAGATGACACGTGTCATCCTTCTCTTCTTTAACCAGACGCCACCCCGGCTTCTAGTGTCGACCCACTGATGAGCCGTGGACACTGTGGAAGTTTCAGGAGGCCTGTAACTCAGATCTTCCTCAGGAAACTTCACAAAGTTTCTCCGAGCTCTGCTTACAAACGCTTCATCTCACAGACTTTGGCCCATTTCCTGATCCGCCTCTCTTTACTTAAACAGGCGGTGAGCGAACTTTATCAGACATGAAGTGAAGACTTTAAAATCCTCTTAACAAATAAGAAAATATTGTTTCATTTTCCATTTATCAGCAGAAAGAATTTAAGGATTATTTTAAGGATGTTTTCAGCCACGAAGGCGTAACGTGGACGTCTCCTGTACTTATGAAGCTACGATGGACCAAAAATGCTGGAAAAACTATTAAAAAGCACCAAATTTGGACCCACGTGTGTAATTATGTAACAATTGATAGTTTGAAGGTAAAATGTGCCGCAGCTAAAGTTAATATATGAAACCAGCTGATTCTGGGGGGTAACGTGCTGCTGATCCTGCACTTTTCACCGTGAAATGACAAGTGAATTCTTGCATAAAGAGTTTGCGTTTAACGTCCTTCAAAAGTCCGCCTCCTTTCACCAGTTTTTGTACCAGCGTGCCACCGGCTCGGCTTCCCAGCGAGGCTCTCTGGCACCGTCGCCGCGCCTTCGCTGTGAGCTGGAGTAATTGTGGAGCGCACTTGAAAACGCCGCTGAGTGTTTTACAGCACACGAGTTCAACAAACAAGCCAAAGTTTTATCCAGGAGAAGTTAATGGAAACTCCTCGCTGCGCTCCTTTCATTAGATGGAAATCTATTCTGAGAGGGTCCTCGATTGAATGCGGTTCAGGGCCCGCGCCGCAGTAAAAAAGTGAGGGTCTCAAGGTTTGATCAGACAATTAATGGAGGTTTCTCCCATAAGAAAGACACTTACGGCACCTCGGGGGATCGTTAATGGGGTTGCGCTGGACAATAACTCCTTCCCGGCACTTCCACTCCCCTCGCCTGCACTACTTTTACAGGCTGAACAAGAGGATGAAAGCAGGAGGTGTGAGGAGGTGGAGGAGGAGTGGCAGCATCCTTCAGCCTCCTCAAAGTCAGCTCGGCGGCTATTAACCTTGAGTTGGACTGCGACGAGCAAAAAATTATTAGGCAAAGTTATAATTTTATGGCGGTGGGGGAGCAGTACAAATAAATTCAAGCCGGCGGGACAGGGTAATTGGAGGGCCCGGTAATAGGGTCTACCCCCCCCCCCCAATGAACCTAGGTGAGAGAGAGGAGAGAAGTCCCGGCCCTCCTCCCCCAGGTGATTTATCCCTCGTTCTTCCAGGCCTGGAGAGTGACTCACAGCCTTCAGCCGCTCGGGCAGCCGGCCCAGCGCTTTTAATTATGTGCCAATGGAGGGAGGAGGAGCTGGTAAAATACAGGGGGGTGAGGGATGCACGAGCCTGGCTCGTGGCCCCTGCGTCACGGGCTCCTGCAGTAAAGCTCTTTAGGCGCACTCATGACAGTAAGCAGGGCGGAGGAGCAGCGAGCGGGCGAGAGGTGCCAAGCTTGGGCGCTTTATCTCGTTAGCGGCCTTAAATGCCACGCCGGCGCGCCCTTCGATCTGTCACCGCAGCGACTGGTCTCTGAGGGATCTGAGAGGGGCTCGGCGAGTGGAGACATTTCCACTCCGCATTACGCTTAATGGGAGGTGGAGAGGGCAGCGGGCTTACGGATGTAGCACGAGCTGTCGGGGCTCAAATGCCAATCGGAAAAATGGTTTTCATGCGAGTTCAAAGCAAACCAAGCGAACCGGTGCTGACGACCACCGCACTCCTGATTCAATGACCCCCCCAGGGGGCGGGGCTATCGGGGGGGGGGGGGGGGGGGTTAGAGTCACAGAAACCCAGGAAACAAAGTCCAGCAGCCTGGTTAGACTTTAGAACAGGGCCCGCAGCCCTGCAGTGCGACACACCAGTAAAACCAGCAGGATCACAAACGCAGATGGGTCGGCGGCCAGTCTCACTGCGTCCTTCAACACGTCACCACAAGTATGTGGACGGTTTGGTCATGCAGTTTAAATACAGGCGGGCCAAACATGGTGGGTGACCTGGCTCCACCTGGAGGACTGCAGCCATCACTGACTCAAGGTTACACCAATCAGTGTTTCCCCCAGAATCAGCTGATCTTTCATGAAGCCATGCAAGATTTTAGTGATGACTGTGACTCTTGGACTGGCTGTAAAACTGATCTGGTCGCAGTTTTGTTTCATGTCACGTGGAGATCTGCTGCATGTGTGAAGTTATGATGCCGGAAAAATAATTACAAATCTGGAGCCACCCCCCGTGTGTAGCTGGAGGGCCTGGAACATGCTCACGGTATGAAGGTAAAGCTGCCATGAGCTGACCGTCCTCTGATGTCATCGGGACTGACACGTCTCACCGTCGGCCTTTAAAGCCAACAGCCCGCTGAACAAACGAGTGGCACGACTGAAATCTGCAGCAGGTTTAGGAGGATGGCGCTCAGGCACGCAATAAGAAATCCCGCAGATCGACCGGGACGCGTTGTCACCGTTCCCGACGAGCTGCGCGTTAGCCTCGCTAAACAAGACTTGGACTGCAGTGCGTCTGCGCTCGGTGCCAGACTGTTTTCACACTGATGTCTGCCAGGAAACAGGCTCGCTTATTCAAGGCACAAATCTCTCCCTCGCTCTCACACAGCTAATTATTTCTCCCCCGTTTAGAGCCAACTGTTTCTGTCATCTGTCTCCGTAATGACCTCTGCAAGATGTGCATGCATGCTCTCATTCTTCCTGCACCACACACACACACACACACACACACACACAAACACACACACGTTTTCACAGAGAAAACACACAAACAGTTCAGACGTCCATGTGGAGAGGCGCTGATATTAATTCTAAATATAACCATTGAACACATAATTAATCATCAATATCTTTAAAGCTGAATACAGAGTCTATAACATGGTTACAAACTCAAAAACCATGTGAACAAAAGCCTTCAGCTGCTGTAACACTGCGTCTCTGAGGATGCTAACTAGAGCTGGGCGATATAAGATTTTTTCATATCACGATATGTTTTTTTCATTTCAGGCGATAACGATATATATCACGATATAAGCCAAATAACTATATTTGTAAGATTTAAATGTGCCGTTGCTCACGAGTAAAATGTGAAATAATCTGCAGCTTGTTTTGATTTAAATATTTATTTCCCATAATAAGTTCAACAGGGTAGATGTACTTAAGGAACATCAGACTTCAGTTTCAGATAAATAAAGGCAAATATTGCAAACTACACAAAAGGCAGCCGCTAAAGCGTTTAAGTTTCAAAATAGAACAAACAAAACAGACTAAATTGTCAATTCCACTTAGAAACAAAATATTAATTCTAAAAATAAATCTTAGTTTGTTTTACAGAAGAACAGACAAAATTGACTAACTAGCTTGTTGTATAGCTTAGCTTTTCAAACAGTGACTTTAGTCTGACAAAAGCCGAATGACGAATTAGCGCTTTCAGCCAGAGATTGAGCATGCACCGGTTTATTGTATTTCCAGACTTGCTTTCGGCACAATTTACAGTGCGCGCTACTCTGTTTTTTGTCAGACTTGAAATAGCCGAAATACCTTCACACTACGGAACTTCTATGGCCCTTCCGTTCGACAATCTCTCCGGAATTGGAACCATCATTGTTTTTTTCTTCGGTAACCTTCGCTCACGCTCTCGGTTGATTTTTCTCTAGTCGGCAAACTCATTTCCTTCATTACCTGTGCAGCCCGGCTGCAAAAACAAATACACATGTGCGCCTTGGCACTTGTGCTGTACGTAACAAGTCACGTGAGGTGACGCTGCGGCTGTGATTGGTTCGGCTCTGCGCTACTTAATTTGGATTGGCTGTTCTTTTTTTTTTTTTTTTAAGAGGACAAGAGGGATGAGGTCTATCGCAATAGTTAAATTTTTCTATCGAGAAAAAGTTATTTCGCAATACATATCGTTATCGTTCTATCGCCCAGCTCTAATGCTAACACACAGATAGTCCTGATTACTTTACATATATGACCTCTGACCCCTGGTTTGGAGGTCTGTAGAGACACTGAACTTTGATTTCCTGCGTCTCGTCAGCGTGGCACAGAAAATTCATCCAAACCTGCTGAGTGCTTTCAAACACAAACCAGGTGTGTCCACCTCCAGTCCTGCAGCTTTCAGATGCATCCTTGTTCCGAAACACCTGAATCAAATGAATGGCTTGTTATCAGGCTTTTGCCAGACTTGATGGCATGCTGAAGAGCTGCAGGACAGCAGCTCTTGAGGACTGGAGTTGGACACCCCTTCATTAAACCTCATTAAACTTCATTTGCATGAATGTTTAAATACTCATATTTATGTACAGACACAGTTCAGAAGCATTGTTTCCAGGTGTCCTGTGAGACCCTAACAGGGGACAAAAGCACCCTGACAACACTGGGACACACACACCGCTCTGCACGGAGGAGACAGAAGCAGAGCAGGAACCAAAGGAACAAGACTGCAGATACAAGCAGGCAAAAGGAGCTTCCTCTGAAGGGCGGCTGGCCTCTCCCTTAGAGATGAGGTGAGGAGTTCAGGAGCTCAGAGCAGAGCCGCTGCTCCTCCACACTGAGACCAGGACGTCTCCTGGGCGAGCCGTTTCATAAATGTCCTACTGTGAGGAGCCCTGAGGCGGACCCAGACACCTCGGTGCTCCCCTGGATGAGCGGGAGGAGGTGGCTGGGGTCTGGACTTGAGATGACTCAGGGTCTAAAAGGTGTATTTTTTTGTTTTTACTAAAATAAACACACTCCTTATTTACATGGTTATGTGTGTAATCAGCTTTAAAGGCCCATTGTAAGCAGGAAACCTGTTAAAGTCACAAAGTGAGAGGAAATTTAAATCTTAGCTGTGATTCAGTGATGAATAAAATTAATTTCTCCAAGTTTTTTTCCATCAGTTTGTGTCTTTATTCTTGGAGACTGCCAGAGTTTTCTGCCTGGAACCTTTAATACTGGCTGCTGTTCAGTTAAGAAACTTCTATACTCAAAATATTAAAACTCAAAGAACCGCTACAGCGAGGCCGTTTATCTTTATAAATGCTTATAAGTCAGAAACGAAGAAAGGTGTAATCTCACAAGTATACAAAAGTCTTCATTACTTCAACAAGCGTTCAATGAAGTCCATAAAAGAAAGATGGGAGAAAGAGGGGTGCAGTGACCACAGAGGAAGAATGGCAACACATTTGTTTATTTCATTGGAAAAGCAGGAATCACAGGTGTGGAAGGAAAGGTGTGCTGGAAAAGTCCTGCTGTGTTTTATTACCCCAGCTCCAAAGGCGCACTATGATGATAGAGGCTCTGTGGCTCTGAGGCAGCACACCGCTACCATATATTTTGGGACTGTACGACTATTAAAAATTACTGGAGTGTTTTTGTTGTGATGTTTCCACGCCTCCCCTGGGTCCCTGTTTTTAGTATTTACATGATTTCGCCTAATCCCGAGCTCTCCGTCACGTGTGGACAGGTGCTTCTCACCTGGTTGTCAAACTTGAGTGATTGCGTGCCCACGAGGAAGCGAACAGCGTCGGTCTCAGCTGTCTGCGCCGTCAGAGCTCGAGCCTGCGGAGTAACGAAGTACAGAGTAAGGATTACATACAAGATTACAGCGCAGAAGCAGCTGTCAGACAGCTCGATGGGAATGAATGGAGCCGCAGTGAAGCAGCAGCACCTGAAACTCGAGCCCGTAAATGACGGGAGCGTCGTCCTCCATCTGCGCTCCGTCCTCTGCGCGGTTTGATTCTTTTAATGAAAGGCTTCGCTCTGCGCTCCTTTCTGCTCCAAACACAACACAGCGCCTCACTTCCGCGATTTAAAACCGAAACGTACGGTTAGCATGCGCAACGACGGCCGTGTGACGACACTTACGCTTTAAAAACAACGTAGAAGGAGATCCGGAATAGCAAACATGAAACGTGTCCTCTCTGACGCACCGTACTAGTAGCTGTACTGTGTGGCGCATGCGTGTTACAGGCGCGTCTGTCAGGTTGCAGTACGGTAAGTAAACAGTCCGTCCTGCTTCTCTTCCTGCTCTTTTATTCGTTTGCGACTCTTTGTGCAGTGATGTTAGCGGCGGCGGAGCAGCTGAAGACGCTCTGTGCTGTTTTAAAACACTGTTAGCGGCATTTGACAGTTAGCAGCTCGGCTCGGCTGGCTAACCTGAGCTAGCTGGCTAAAGTAGCACTAGCATGACAGACAGAAACGACCCAATATCCGGTTTTACCGACTTGGTAATCCGAGTACCGGCTCCTGTGTAATCGTGAATAAAAGGCCGAGCAGCTCTGGAGCTGCAGCTCTGGAGCTGCAGCTCAGTGCTGATAGAGACAGAGATAGCATGCTGTGTTTACAGTTACAGGAAGCGATGAGACTACAGGAAGTGGGATTCATGCTGATTTCAGGTGTCTGACATTCAAAATAAGCCACACCAGAGGCTTCCTGGAGGCTGTTTAAAGAGCTGACAGGCAGAAACCAAGCTGTGCTGGCCCAGAGGTCACTGCAACCACACGTTTAACCACGGTTTAATCGAGGTAGCCTCAGACACCCTCAGAGGTTACAGATGCTACAGTCATGGTAAAAATATCAGGACGCAGTAACTACTTTTAAATAAACACCTGCGGTGATCGGTCTGTGTCATCACTGTGGGCGAGCTTTGGCCCGCTCTTCTTCAGGTCGTTGAGGTTTGCAGCATTCGTTCATGCACAGCTCTCTGAGCTGCACTTTGGTCTGGTTTGTTCCAGAGGTCTTGTATTTTGTTCAGATGCAGCTTTTTCTGGTCCCCTGAGCATCGGGGTGAATTTGCTGGGCCGTCCACTCCTGAGAAGATTGTGTCATTGCGTGAACACATCTGAATGCTCCAGACCTGCAAACTTCTCGTTTTACAGAGGTGCTCACCCTGATGATGATCAGTTAATAAATGCATTTGATTAGCAATGTTTCCCTGCGTCTCATCCTCTTAATTCTTGTGGAAGCCGTGAGGGTGGAATTTGTTTTTGCTGCCATTGGCACGGCTGCTTTGCAGTCCCAGCTCTCACTTTATTCTTTAAACATCTTTGAAAATTTAAAGTTGTCACAAAGATTTGGAGACTTAATGACTGAATCTCTGTTTTGTTATCTTTTACACAGTTTTGACAGTCACACTTTATAAAAGTTTAGTTTTACAGTTCACCTTACAGCAACAGTGAGACGATGTCACCAACCATAAAAACATCTTTCTACTTGTTTCCAGCTTGTAGTTTTCCTCTACAGGCATAAATTACACATCATAACTGGACATTTTTGTCCTCTTTCACCTGATGTTTCTGTCCCGCGACGCAGAGACCTGTAATAAAACTTGAAAACAATAAAGAATGACATGAAATGAGTGTTCCTGCATCACAGGAACGCCACACGACAATGAGAGGAATTGTTGGTTTGTGTGTTTCTGTGTGCAGAGCAGTGAGATGGACAGCGGGGAAGCTCACGCCCAGCGGCCGGTCACCTTGGACATCACCGTGGAGGATGTAAACCAGGAAGTCTCGGCTCCGGCCCCTCCTGAGGCGACCACAGGTCAGACTCCGCCCACAGACGGCAGTCTGCCCCAGGAGGACAGCATCGATCTAGGTCGGGACTTTGCCACACCACAGGAGGACAGCAGCGCCACGCCCTCAGAGAGCCTCATGGACAAGCTCAACGACCAGATGATGGAGAGCGTCATGATTTCTGATTCGCCCAATAACAGCGAGGAGGATGACGTGGTGCCCATCGATTCCCTCCTGGATGGAGGCGAGGAGGAGGAGAACGCGGTGGAGGGAAACCAAGAGGAGCAGACCGAGATCGGACAGAATACGACTGAGATTAAAGTTTCGGTGGAGGAGCAGGAGGAAGGAGGCTCGCAGGAAAAACCAGAGGAGGTGGTGACCAGCGCCGTTTCCCCGGGTGAAGTGAAGAGTCCGTCTGACAGTCGCAGCGAGGAAGCGGCGCCGGACGTTGCCAGAGCGACCAAACCGAAGGACGAGCCTGTCCCTGTGTGCACCATATTCAGCCAGGGCACCCAGCCCAAGTCTCTAGTGCCCGACGGCTTCCAGCCCACCCTCATCAAGTCGCCCAGCTTCAGCATGGGCGGCGGCGAAGACACTGTGACGCCCAGTAAGATGGGGGGGGCGCTTGTGTGCCAGCCCAGCCCGAGCCTCAGCAAGTTCTTCACAGATAACGGGCAGACCAACCCGGCGTCCGACTTCTTCGACTCCTTTACCGCCCCCTCCTCCTTCATCTCCGTGTCCAACCCCAATGCTGAGATCCCTCCAGGCTCCGCCCACGCACCCGAGCGCCAGCTCTCCTCCACCTCCTCCTCTATCTCTACCCCCGGAGGGAACCTGGACTCTGGCGCTCCCACACCGAGCTCAGCGTTCGCCCCTGCTGAACCATCCCCCAAGCTCCAGCCACCCACACCTCAAACAGCCTCGGCTCCAGGCTCCGCCCCCACCTCAGCTCCAGCTGCCCCGCCACAGCCCTTCAACCAGCTGTTTTCAGGCAGCGACGACCCGTTTGCGACGGCGCTGAGCCTAAACGAGGCGGACAGGCGCCACGACGCCTGGCTGCCGTGCGAGGAGACCAGGAAGGTGCTAATCTCCGTGGCAACGCAGCAGTACAGCCCCGCCTACTTGGAGAGCAGCAGACTAACCATGCCAGGACTCAAGTTTGACAACCTGCAGGTAGGAACTCTGATCCCTCAGCAGTAAACCCGCCCACGCTCGTGTTCAGGTGACTGCGAGGACGTTTCTGTCATGTTGCTTTTGGATGATGTTGAATTTCTGTGTTTTTAAAAACAGGGCGACGCCGTCAAGGACCTAATGCTTCGTTTCCTGGGAGAGGCGGCGGCCACGAAGCGTCAGGTCCTCACAGCCAACTCTGTGGATCAGTCCTTCAACGGCCTCAAACAGCTCATTGTGAGTCCCTTTAATTTGTGAGCAGAGCATCGCTCGGCGTGAAACGGGACGTTCACGTGTACGTGGAGCTGAAGTTCTCCTCCACCTGCGCAGTGTCGTCTTTAACTCTGCACTAACCTGAGAAATTGTCACAGTTAATCTGCTGATTTTGGTTTCTGGACAGGATTTCGTTGCTCTGATTTGTGCTGATTCTTTTCATTGTACACTAAGTTAATAGTTTCCTGTTTGAAACGGTGAAAAAGGTCGGCACCGTCAGGTTGGAGGAGTGGGTGGAGCAGCAAATCATTTTGCTTGAAGTCATACACGTGGCAGACTTTCACGTTTTTATTTTTAGCATTTTTAAACACATTATTAACTAAAACCAAGCAGTGCGGCTGCGTTTAGGAAAAGATCCTGATTCACTTTAAAGTATAAGTCTTTGTTGTCTTGGTTTCCACGGTGACGTGCTAAGTCATTACTCGTGTCCATGAAGAGAGAAAAAAACAGAGTGTTACACCCTCAGGAAGTTGGCTCCACCCACAGAGAGTCACCCACACGGTGATCACAGACTCGGGTGGGCCACTCATATTTACCTGCCTGATCACATGTGTGTATCTGCACACACGGGTCCATGAACACACAGCGCAGAGGCACATCATAGGAATCTCAGAGAGCAGGAAGGTGACGTTTCTTGGGTCAGGTGACACTGGAGAGGATGATTTGAAGAGCTGGTTTTACTCTTGTTGTTGTGCATAATTTGAACAGTGTTTTAAGTTAAATTCATGGAGTTGTTTGAATGCGTATCTGCAGCTCTGATTGTAACCAGAAGAGCTCAGGCAGCTTTTGCAGACGGATTTTAAACGCTGGTCTAGAAACAGGTCACTCTGTGCATTTGTAATTCTTGCACCAGGCTCCTCGGCGGCGGCTGGAAGGCTCTGAGAGCTCGTGCCGTCCTGCAGGAGCTTTCTGGAGGTAAACGAGTAAAGCGGCACTCTGCGTCCCGCGGCGGCTGCAGCCCGTCTGACCTCCTGACAGTCGGTGTTTCTGCTGAAGCCGCTGGCTGCTTTCGGTCTCAGCTGACTGAAAACAGTGAATCATTCGCCTCCTTTCTCTTCATATCCTGTTTCTTCTCCTGCCAAGCATAAAAATGCGTGTGTGTGTCTTTGTGACCGTGCAGTCTCACCTCATTCCCTCCGCTGCTGCTGCCATCCATCTCTCGTCTACCTCTGCAGCCCTCGTGCATTCCCTCCATCATCATTTCTGACCCACAAACGACCCTGAGAGACGCTTGTTATTTAAAACATATGCACAGCAGCAGGAGCAGTGATGGAGAGAGGAGGAAGAGGAGAGGTGGAGCGGAGAGATGGAGAGGTGGAGATCCACTCGGCTCACAAGTTCTCTCTTCCTGCTGTGCCCATGTATTATGCATAGGACTGCTGTGCATATTTCAAGGGCCTTCTGGACTTGGTGTACACACACACACACACACACACACTCAATATGGTGCTTTCAGCCTGCAGTCAGCTGCACTATATGGCGTAGGTGAGTGTGTGAGGATCATACGCTGTCTGCTGATTGGTGTGGGTGGCTCCCCGGAGCAGGAGAGACGGCGAGGCAGGAAGGCGACGCGGGCTCGCCGATGAATGACGAGCAGAGAGAGCGAGCGTCAAAGCAGGCTTTGCCTGGACTCACAACTTTTACCCACAGAGCGTATTAAAGATGGATGCAGCCGCCCTGATGTCACAGATGGCCTTCGTTTTCCTGGAGGTCACTGCTCGCGCTCACCTCCTGCTGTGTTTGGACGTTAGATTATTGGAGGCGAGCTGATAACAATGTCTGTAAAACAACAACCTTGTTTATTGAACAGTTATATCATTATGTGAAAGACTGAAAGCTCCAAAGCTGCTCCTGCACGTGGAGCGCTCTGGGATCCCTGTGACTCCTCCTCTGGCTGTTCTGATCGGAGCCCATTGGCTGAGACCTGGAGCTCCTACACCAGACCTGGGTCCAGGTCGGGGCCCTGCGGTCCCTGTTCTTTGTTGGAAGTTGTCATCCTCATACGGGGTTTTCACACACATGTAGATAACATATATAATCCACAGAAAGAGCCTAGAAGTGTGGATGAGGCAAGCTGTATAAAGTGCTGTGTAGGAAGCAGTCCATTTACCGTTTACGTAAGACTAGAAACGTTCGTGAAAGAAAGGCTCGCTCAGTGATTTCCATCGTGGTACCGTAATAGGATGTCACCTGTGCTCAGAGGTCACCGACTTTCTGGAGAGTCGATCACTGCAGACCTCAAAGCTCATGTGACCTTCAGATGAGCTGAAGAACAGTGCGCAGAGAGCTTCATGGAACGAGTTTCCATCTAAGACTACCGCATTTGGAAATAAGTGTGCTTGTAGCTCAGCTTGCACCGTTATTGAATATACAACAACAATATTTCTGTATGACCTGTTAATGTGTGGTTTCGTGCCGTTTGCTCAGAGTAAAGGCCTTTAGAGCGACGACCTCCA
Organism: Pelmatolapia mariae; assembly: GCF_036321145.2. Lineage (NCBI taxonomy): Eukaryota > Metazoa > Chordata > Actinopteri > Cichliformes > Cichlidae > Pelmatolapia > Pelmatolapia mariae. The sequence continues at coordinate 69,283,272 of NC_086241.1, forward strand.
GCTTTTGTTGGGGCGGTTCGCAGTTCAGTCGGCACCTGGAAGCTCAGAGCTGAAAGAGGGCAGAGCGCCCAGTCTGAACCGGGCTGCTCGACAGTGATGCGGATGCTGTACTGGTCTGTTGTGCAGAAGGCAAAGCTGCTGGTCGATCCGTGACCACAAGCCGTGGGCAGAGACCAAAAAACAAGCTCCAGGATAGACGCAGCAGAAATGAGCTGAACGATGTCTGAGCTCCGAGTTGACCGAGTCTAAGGAGGTGTGTCCTGTGCATGGCTGCAGAGGCTGCATGATTGGACAGATGGAGGCTCTGGGAAAGCCTCCCAGAGGAGATGGCTGCAGAGGTCTGGCTCTCTGTGTTTTTGCAGGAGATGCTGGTGAAGTTTCGTTGTTCTCAGAAGAGCTTGAGCAACACTGGATGTGTCAGAAGTCATGCAGTGGTGTCCTCAGTGGAGCTGCGTGACACAGAAGAGCTTCAGATCTTCTTTGCTGAATGTGCAGACGCTGTGACGCGTCTCACTCTTATATTCTTCTCCTCCACATCAGCACGGCTCGGTGCCACAGACCTGGAAATCCCACATAATGTGATACTTGAGCGCCTTAACAGATCTTCTCTTTTCACTCACCTCTTTTTTTCTCGGGGAGTTCAAAGGTCAGTGCGAGCTACAAGGCGGCTTTCTTTCCTTCTGCTGCCGCCTCGGATTCGGCGTCTTGCTTTTGTTCTGTGAGGCAGATGATTTCCACCACGGACTTGAACCCGCGGCCTCCGGCTGAAGGACGACATCTCTGCTCGCTACTTCCTGCTTAATAAGGAGCTTGTGTGGCGTTGCTGACATAATAATGGAGCACTGAGTCACTCCGGCTGATGAATGGATCCGACACCATCTGCCTCCTCCATCTACGACCATCTACTCGCATTCAGATGATTTACTTACCAATAAATTATGAAATTTTCAAACTTCCAAGATCAAACAAACTCGTAGATCAAAGCTGTCGTAGGCGATGTAGCTCGCTGAGCTGGGAGGGGAGGTTAAGATTCAGAAAACGAGAGGATGTGAACGCACGCAGGTGCACGCACACACACATGCAGACACACACACACATGCAGGCGCAGGCACAGTTAGGGAAGTGCAAATGTCAGAAAGCTTTAGGCCATTAAAAGTGCAGCCTGCTGAAGAGTGATGCCTTTAAAGACAGCTGATCGGTCACGTAGAAACAGAGGATGGAGTGTGTGTGTGAGTGAGTGAGTGTGTGAGTGTGTGTGTGTGTGTGTGTGCTCGGCTGACACTCGTCGCTGAGCTTTATCCTGCCGTGCGGCGTCCTGTGTGATGCAGAGGCCGCTATGAGCTGGCAGAATGAGTCATGCTGCAGATCCAGAGTGTGACTGCACCCACTGCCACTGTTCATGCACACACACATGTGCGGCGAGGACACAAACACACACTGAACACACTCACCGGAGGGCCGAGAGTCTGCACTTCCTCTCTCTCTGACTCTTGGCGTCGGCCTCTCTGCCCTCAGCTGATGAATGAGGACATCAGAGCTGCCGTCACACACCACTGTGCTGTTATTCAGTAATCTGATTACAGTTACTACTCTTCAGTTAGCTGCACAGCAGGGAATCGAAAAGTAAAAATAATTAAACGTTCTTTTTTCCCTGAACACGTGTGATTTCTGTTCGTGTGGAGGAGAAACGACAGCAGGTCGCTGTGGAGAGAAGACACAGACTTTATTATCACTTTTATAAAACATAAAAGGAGCATCGCGGTAAAGATCACACAGAAATACTTCAGCTTCCGGTGCGAGGGGGAAAAAGTTCAGGATGTGCGCCACTAGCTGACTAATCGTGGCTGTTGTCGCTCGTCGGTACCTGAATAACGAGTCGTTTAATCTCATTGTTAAAATTTTAACGGATGACCAACGCCGCCTCCTGCCACCAGATGGAGCAGCGTCGTTGAGACTGCGCTTCATGTGTTTGGGAACATTATTACAATCAGATCGCAGATACGTGAGAGCGGCGGAAATGAGGTGGACGAGCTCTGCCGTGCGATACGGCGAGGAGTTCAGTTATGGAGGCGTTCAGGGGAGATCCGCTGCTCCTCCACATGGAAAGGAGACGACTCAGGCTGTCGGCTCCCAGGTATTCCCCCCAGCTCGACTTCAGATAAGCGGAAGAAAACGCCTAAATGTTTTATCATTCTGTTGTTTTAGATTTTAACTTTTATTGAAGTGGCCGTCATGAATTTTTGACCAGCGTGCATCGTTCATAATGCACGACTTTGTTCTTTTCTGACATTTTCCATTAAACGGTTGTTAAATTTCACTTCATATCTGAGAGTTTGTCAGTTTCAAATGAGTCTGTTAGTCTCATTGTTCTTTTCCTTCATTTAGCCGATTAAGAAATTAGTCGTAGGACCATACCTAATTAAATTTAGTGAAGTGAACCGATATCATCATTTTATAATCAGTTTTATAATCATTTTATAATCAGTTTTATAATCATTTTATAATCAGTTGTGTGACCAAGCTTAGACCGCGCTGGTTTTCAGTAGCAACTGGTTGGCGAGAGGTTGCTGCCGACAACTTCTTTGTGATTGATTTGATCCCTGCATGATGGCTGTGGTTGCTCGTAGTGTGCGTGGAAGATTCAGACGCTACCAGCTCCTCGCAACTGGCAGCGTCTGCCTTCAAAGTAAAAGTTCCACTTTATAAAGACGCAACTTTTACTTTGAAGGTGAACGTTCTTTGTTTCCAGTTTGCATTTATATTTATACAGCAGCACAACAGCAACAACTGTTACAAGAACTGTTCCTGTTACAACAACAGTAACAGTTATTCTAACATAAAGGCCCTACAGTAGTACTGAGACAGCCCAACCATCACATGACCCCTGAACTTGGCGGCAGTGAGAAGAAAAAACTCTTTAACAGGAAGACGCCTCTGGCAGAATCAGCTATCTGATTGGTTGGGGGTGAGGCGAGGAAGCTGGGACAAAGTGGACGACTGTTCTGTGAGTAGTTGGCGAGTTTTTCAGACAGGTTTGTGTCTTCTATGCAGACTACAGGTTACCATGGCAATCTGAGGTTTACCATGGCTGAGGTTTCGGTGCAGCACCCTCCCCCTGACCAACGCCAGGTGACGGTCTAGGCTGACCTAAACGACGTCACACGAGTGCTTTTCATGTTGCGGCTGATCGGCGTGAGGCGGTCCGATCAGCGGCGGTTGTAATAACCTGGTGTCGTCCTCCATGTTGGCAGCCCGGTGAGCTAGGCTGCACTTTCACAACAGGTGTGAGCGTACGGCTGCAGCCTACATAAACACAGCAAGGTGAAAACAACTGGCAGGAAGGCTTAAATGTGCCCTTCAGCACCGCAGAAGCTGACGGTGCATTACTGCGAGCTCGGCGGCGCGGCGGTGTAACGACGGAGGAAATGACAGCTACGTAGAAAGGTTACGATAATGACAAGTAAAGGTTAGAGCAATGATATCAAAGCCGGCTGCAGCTGCCGGGTCGCTGCAGTGATTATAGGGGTGTGTCTGTCTGACCCGCCAAGGTAGGTTTAACACACAGACACACACACGGGCACACGCACGCTGGCCGTGCGCCCAGGCAGCTGCACAGTGAGGGAGGGGAGCGAGGTTAGAGTCTCCGGTGGGATGCACGGAGGGGAAGGAAGTAGGAGACAGAGATGAAGGAGATGGGGGAGGGGCGGGGGCGGCGATGCTAATGAGGGAGACGGATGAGGAGCAGCCCCGGGTGGTGCTGAGCTGGAGTCTAACTCTCTGCTGACCACAGCGGGGACGAGAGAGGAGACGGAGGTCACCGTGAAGAAGAGGAGAGCCAGCCGAGCTGAGCTCATAGATTATCCAGCCTCAGCCCTTCATCAGCTCTGCAGAGGAGACAGAGCCGCGCGCTAGGCCGACTCTCACCTGTAAGCCGTACTGTTAGCTCAGCTTAGTCGGTTACGTGTTGCCAAAGTTACATCAAAGTGCAGCGAGGTTTGCAGCCAATCAGAAGCATCGAAATTTGGCTGGTCACCTGTTCAGGGTCGTGTTCTCGTGCTGTTTTCAGAGCAGCTCTTCTTTTTAGATCTTTGACTTAGAGATGCAGCGGCTTCAGATACTCAGCACCCATCTTTGTGTTTAAACACTAATACAGTATTTTACTAACACTACAATTTCATGGCTAATACGATTAAATTAAGAATATAGATGTGCTGGGGGGGGTCCTGCTGATATCTGCACTGATATGGACTAATGTGCCGGGAATGAAACAATGACACATCGTTTGATGGAGATTACCGACCCACACGCCCCCACCTGCAGTGTCAGAGCCTGCACTGCTGCAGCGGTCCTGGGTTCCTCCTTCTGCACACTCTCACGTGTGCCTGACGACGTCGGGGCGTGCTGTTAGTGAGACAACAGTCGGTCGGTCTGAGGACGGTCTCAGGTGCGTCCTGGTGGACGGAAACATCCCCGAGGATTTCTATTGGCTTTAGTTCAGGCGAGCGTGTGGTGAGCGCTGCACCAGTGTAGGGTCCGACACTGTCCAGGGATTTCATCCTGACACCTAATGGCAGTCAGGGTGCTGTTGGCTCGCCTGTGGTGGTGCGTACGTCCGTCTGTCCGTCTGTGCAACCTCTCAGGTGTCCCCTCATGCTGCAGCGACACTGAGCCGAGCCAAGTGCAAAACTAGTGAAAAACAGAAAAGATGAGGAGGGAAAATTTCCAGTGTCCTTCACCTGTGAAACATTCCTGTTTTGTGGTCGTCTCACTGTGTCCATCTGTGGTTCATTTCATTAACACCAAAGCCCCCCTCTGCTACTGCACTGACCACATCAACATGGCAGAGGTTTAACGATGCTGAGAGTCTTTCCTGCTCAGTTAGTGCAGCTCCTGGAACCAAAAACGATGTCAGTACCTCCCTTAGCTTTAAGAGAAGTCCTCTCGTCTCCCTTTGCCGGTTCTCCTCCAGTGTGTCAGAACGGGAGGAGACAAAGTCAGGGACTCCATCCCATATAGTCTGAAATCCCAGTTCAGGCGTTTTCCTCCTGTTCTTCTCTCTGTCACGCCTCAGGATGTTACAGCACAGGTATGTCTCAGCCTGCGGGGTGAAGAGCATCTCTGTGAGGTGAAATAGATCATTAAGCTCGATAAGGCAAAATACACAGAATAGAAATGTTTTATAAATGTAGTAAAGCAGTGACGTTCAGCATGGCGGGCGGTGGGAGGGATCCTAAATATGACTGGCCCGTTACATCACGTGTCTGAGAGGTTCAATATCTGCAGCTCGCTGTGTTTAAAGCTTTGCTCCGACTTCCTCTGCCACCTCCATCAATGATTTGGGATTGGCACTACAGGGCCACCGTAGGGAGGACTGTGATGGCGCTGTGCAGTCAGTAAAGAGAAGGAACCTGGAGGTTTCTTCCTGTTAAAGGGAGTTTCTCCTTCCCACTGTCCCCAAAGTGCTTGTTCAGAGGGGGTCGTATGATTGTTGGGTTTCTCTGTATTAATGTAACCTTACGTTTAAAGTCGGGACTGTGTGTTGTTTAGTTTTCTGTGCCCGGCTGTGAGACTGAGTACATGAGCAGCTTTACTAAAGTGTGACGTGCTCACAGCTTATACCTGTGCTGCTCGCATGCACGGCGCTGCGAGCTAAAGAAAGACATCAGTGTTTCCAGCATTCAGGTGGATTTTCATCTATGAAGACTGTGTGTGGAAGATTAATGACACTGCAGCTTGACGCTTTGCCAGCCGTGAGGCCTGTCAGGTCGTCAGCGGCGCTCTGGGGTGGCCGTGTGCTCTCCGTCGTTGCTTGCGCCTCAGACCTGATGCTGAGCTCTCTGATGCTTCTGCAGCATCGCCGGGGTAACAACTAAACCTTCAAACGCCATCCGGCAGCACGTTTGTCCATCAGCGGCTGTTTTGACCCACAGGAGCGTCTTGGGGAGCGTCGGGCGGAGATTGCTGCATCCCGCCGCGTCTCTTGAAGAGACAAAATGGCTGCTGCGTGAAGTTGAGTAACCAAACTCGACGTCCTTCAGCTCGAGGGCGGAAAGCGTCCCCTGGTTCGAGTGTCTGCAGACCAGCTACACAGGCATCAAAGCACCTTTTTCTCTTTTAGCATATCACGAATGTGTTTTTTATTTCCCACACCCTCTGTGTAATCCGACATGCAGGGGCTTAATTGAAGCAGTGCTGCAGCTCCCTGCGTTAAGCAAAGCCGGTGCGAGGAAGCCTTTTTATGTCTGCCTCGCCTGGAGGCTTTTGGGTCTTGCGAGAGAACGAGTGGGCGTTCGTTTGTTCATCAGGCTTTGTTATGCCGGATTTTTTTAAACTCACTAAAGGATAGGCGCAGTGAACTTCCGATCTTCAACGCAATTAAGGAGCCTCACCCCTTTTTAAACTCGCGACGAGACTAATTATGAGTGTGTGTGAGGGGGGGTGTGAGTAAGTGGGAGTTTGGGTGAAGCGTTGTAATGCTGCTCAAGTCAGAATCATTCATAATTAGAGTTAATAAAAGTGTTTTTATGTTATATTTGAAGCCTCGATGTGCAGAGATGGCCTCATCAGTGCTGATGCAAACTGACACCAGAGCTCAGCCTCTTAAACGTTCTCTCCTTCATCCTCTTTCTTTGCTTTGATTTCTGCTGTAAGGACGTTTAAACGTGCCAAATCAAGCTGCAGTTCCTCTGACGTCCACTCGAGGCTCCAGAGGCGAGGCAGTCCCCGCAGACGCTCGTGTCAAACCCACCGTGCAGGCGGGGCGTCACACGTCACTCAGGTCAAAGCAGCTGGACCACCATCCAGTGTGTGATTGGTCTTTCCTCCATCGGCGGGGTCAGACCGACGTTTGCCGTGAGTCGACTCCACGACCTTCCCACTTGAATCCCACGACCTGCTCGCTCTCATCACGGCTTCGCTATGGCGTTCGGGCCGGTGACAGTGTCTGAGCATGAAGTTATAGTTATGTAAATCCTGAGGTTTGGCTCCTTGTGATGCATGTTTCTGCATTTTTGCTCCTCCCTCTCCTGGCCCAGAATGACCTGCACGCAGCAGGAAGACGAATATCACCAGAGTTTAGCTTGAAAGAGCCACAAAAACATCCAAAACAGCGCTGTCAGCCGGGATTTAACACAAACAGGAGCTCACACCTCTGTTAGCACGATGAACCCCACACCAGCCATGCTATTGGTCAGATAAGTAAGACCACGCCCCTAATAATCCAAACTTTAAGCCTTAATACAATGTAAACAGCTGTTACAAAGATCTAACATGGGAGTCTATGGGGCTGACTCACTGCTGGCGCCCCAGCTGGACGATAGAGGAACTGCAGGTTCAGGGTTTGGTTTTTCACGCGCCATAAAGTGAAGAAAACGTTGAAAAACAATCCCCTCCAATATGTGGGGCCACACTAAAGGTCATTTACTTCCTGCTGTCTCTTCCCCTCCTCACGCAGACACCTGTCTTCCTCTCACACCCCGTGGCGGTGAGCGGCGTGCTGTAGTGTGCTGCAGGAAGTGTGTGTGTGTGTGCGTGTGTGTGACTGACTGCAGCTGCTTTTGGCCATCCAGGCTGCCTCCTCGTTTTCAGCTTCATTTCCCGCCCTAATGAAGATTCAGAGGCAGCGCAGCGACTGGCACGGCACAGGAAGGAGAGGAGAGGAGGAAGCAGTGACGGGAGGAGGAGGAGGGCAGGCAGGAGTGAGAGTCAGATGAAGGGGAAGGAGGCGAGGAGGAGAAGGGAAGTGGTGATGAAGGCTGTGATAAAGAGAGCAGCCCTCTCTCTGCCTCTCTCTCCTAATTAGCTCGTCGGCTGTGATGAATGGCGCAGCACTTAGGACCCAATCGGCGAGCCGACCTTGTCATGCGTGTTGATGGGGTGGGGTGACTCTGCACCCCCCCCTCCTGGCACACCCTCTTACCTATTGTACCTCCTCCTGTGGAAGCAGATGCTGATATCTGGGCATGTGTGCACTCGTGTTCTCGGCCTTAATGACCACGCACACACACATACACGCACACACACACACACACCTGGGTTCATGTGGTCACTTTCACTCTGCAGTGTTAACAGCAGGATCAGCTCAGGGTGACTCGTGCAGTGTTTCGGTGTCTCTGCTGCAGGATGGAAAACATCCACAAGCGTCTTCTGGAGATGAGCTGATTTAACCTTTGACCTTTAAGGTCTTTGTCATGTCACATGAATTCAGAGGTGCAGTCATGAGTCGTCCTGCTGCTCAGTAACGCAGGTGGAGTTATGTTTAGGTATTTTACTTCCTGTCATCTTCATCAGGCTGACACTGAAACAAGCTAAATGGCACTTTTAGAGGGAACAAGCACGTTGGGTGAACTGTGCCTTTAAAACAAAGTCTCCAACAGTCTCTGAGTACAAAAGGTCATCGAATCCTCTCGAGCCGCCCGGTCCTTCCAGAACCTTCTTGAAGTTCTTTGTTCTGAGCTGCATTATATTCTGTCTGATGTCGGTTCTCCTCCCTCGGCTTCCTCTCTCTGTTTTTTTTGTGTAACAGTTATTCTGACTTATTTCTGACGCCTCGTGTCTCGTCACCCCTGCAGAGCAGTAAGAACTGGCGCGCCGCGGTGGATCTGACGGCCCGGATGCTGACGGCTCACGGTCAGGGATACGGCAAGGCCGGCCAGCCGACCTCCCACACCACCGACTCGCTGCAGGTAAGACGCCTCGCTGGTTCCCGATGGCATGAATCCCGTGTTCGCTGACATCTGTCGAGTCTGCGTCAGGCAGAAGTCTGAGATACTTTTGTTGTTTGCTTTGCCCTCATCTCATACGTTTTACTGCCATATTTTCCCCGTGTGTTTGTGGAGCGCCATCCAGAAGATGGATGGCTGCGCGAGCTCATTAAGAGGCCACCCTTGTGCTCGGCTCTGTGAATTAATTAGCCGTGTCGCTGCCTCATGCCACATATCACAGTTAGTTTTATGTTCTTAAACATCCCGGCTCACTTTAGTCCAGGAGTTGAAGTCCTCGTGTTCCAGGGGTTTCTCACATGTTGTGTGGCATGGATGTGCACATGTTAGAAACATGGCAGCGATGTCTGTTTTTCTATTCATAGATCTGTGTGATGTCGTAAAGAGGGAATAGTCCCACCCACCCTTATGTTTAAACCTCCTATAGCCAGTCATCTTCAAAGGGGCGGGGCTACAATGACTTCTTTGACCTGTTGGCCTGCGCTAAGGCTTATTTTGAACTGTGAATCATGCAAAGCTCTTCAAGTTGAGTGGACAGCGGTCCTGTTTAAATGTGCTGCAGGTTAGAATAAAACACACGTGACCATCAACGCTGAGAGCAAAAGGTTCAGACGCTTTTCACGTGTTTGAGGGTTTTTTTCATTTCCAAAATATGTAATACAGTTCACACTGAAATGGTCTGACACAGAGTTAGAAGCACAGGAAGAGAGCACACTGTGGGAGAACTGTCTTTTTAAAACAACGTTTTTAAGACTCCCTGAATAAAAATGCCCACAAAGGTCACTGGCTTCGTCCCGAGGCCGCCGGTCCTTCCCGAAGTCTTCTTGAAGTTCTGAACACAGTTGACCTCGTGCCACCGTACTAACTCCAGCACGCCGCCTCGGCCGGGTCGAGAGGGAGCAGCGTGTCTGCAGGGGTTACACATGCCGCTCGCGACCTTCTGGATCTTTCCGTGGCGAGGCGGTCCATCTTCCAGCTCGAGCGGCTCAGGGTGCAGCATGAGCCCTGGCTCCTGTCCAACAGCTGAGAGAATCCAGCGCCCTCCAGATGTGGAACAGCAGCCTCCACTCAGACTGCAGCCTGAGGTGGAAGCACTGATGTGTTGATGAAGTAAAATGCTGTATGTATTCATACATTCAAAAGGTTCTTGGTGAGCCTTTCACAATAAAAGCCCTCAACATACACATTGTGACAGCTGTGCAGAGGAAACTGTGGATAATCATCGAGGACATTATGTCTCAGTCGTGCCTGTAGTTTAACTCAGGAGTGTGGGTTTCATCTGCATCGCAGGACAGCTGAATGCCACAGTGTGGGTCTCTGTGTAATGTAGTTTACCAACTCACACACTGTGTGTGTGTGTGTGTGTGTGTGTGTGTTGCAGCTCTGGTTTGTGCGGCTTGCTCTGCTCACCAAGCTGGGCCTTTTCCAAAATGCCGAGCTGGAGTTTGAACCCTTCGGCAACCTGGATCAGCCGGACCTCTACTACGAGTACTACCCCACTGTGTACCCAGGCAGGAAAGGTATGGACACACACACACACACACACACACACACACAGCCTCAGTGTTGTATCACGGATGTTCCTCGTGCTGTTTTCTGGGTCATACAAGAAGAATAAATCTGACTAGACTTAAATCTTTATTTAAAAAAATCTTTAATCACACCGTCATGGAGTAAACACAACTCCAACTTTTGCACGTATGAAACTGGGTGGAGAAATGACGACCTCGGCCCATCGCACGGACGTCGTTACCGCCTTTACGTGACAGCAGCCAACCAGGTGAGTCTGCGGTGACGCTCGCGTTATTTCCGCTGCTGTTATTGATCATAGATCAGAGGCTCGAGCAGAGCCCGCTGCGTGTTGCGCGTTCTGTCCGTGAGCTGCTCGCTGAGGCCTCTGAAGGCTGAACGGCGGTGCTCATGACGGTGCTGAGAGGCTGCTCTGCGAGCGTTGAATACGTTATTAGGCTGCTGGCTGCTCTACGACAGGATTTAGCATTTTACCCACGTTTTTTTTATTTTTGTAAGGATGCACCAGCGTATCCACCACTGTCCTATTAAATATTCAGAGGAAAGTTGGTGCCAGGAGCTTGATATCAGCCTGTATCGTCGAGAAGCTCCAACAACTCCACTTGTCTCCAGCAGCTCTTTGGTTTTGTTTTTCCTCTTTTTACACTGCATGAATTGCTCTCTAATGTATTCCCATTACTTTGGATCTGCTTCGCCCCTCGGGCTACCGCAGTGTGAAGGCAGCACAGAGACACACACACACACACACCCTTACATAAAAAACACTTGAAGCTACACTGCGCAGCTCTCTGAAGAGCACCGATTGACTTTCCATTGCTCAATATTAAATGCTTTGTGCCCTGCTAAGGTGCTCTCAGACAAACTGGCATGAGTTGTGTAGCCTGGCATCACAAGTCGAGCAATTCTCCGCTTGCATCGACTATCTATTACCCGTGATCGCGCTCTTTGAAGGCCTTCAGAGACGCCCGGTCTGCGCAGCAGCGAGCGAGCGCTCGGGGAAGGAGCAGAGGTCCTCCGTTGGGTACGGGCGTGAAAAGCTGAGTCCAGTTTGGGCTGAGAGACGTCCGAACCTGCACACAGTTACTGCAGCTGGTTCAGAAGGAGAGGTCCCACCTGGCCAGCTCACAGTCAGCTGTTTGTGCTTTTTGTTATATTCATACTATGACTATTTTCAGACTAGCAGACCTCCAAGTATGCAGGGCCTGGTTCAAATCTGGTGCTTTTTCAATTGTTATTTTTCCCCTCCCAGCGTTGGAGCTTTGAGAAACACATTTAGACATTTAGCAGTGTAAAGACTGAATCTGTTTTCTGATAATTCACTGAAGAAAAACATCAAACTGCGTTCTGGCTTAAATTTTCATGGCTCGTATCGCCGTGCGGGACAGGTGAATGCCCAGAACACGTAGCAGCATTGTGCTTTTCAAAATAAAAGCCTTAGGATTCCAGAGACATTGGGCATTCGTTTCTTCTGGAGGCTTTTATTGTGATAGGATACGTTTCTATCCTGTTTGTCTTCCGTTCTCGGGATCGTTGTCCTCAGCACCTTCGGTTGTCTTGCCTCGATGTTAGTTCTGACCTGGTCCTGCTCACCAGTACATGTCAACTCCACAGTGTTGGCACCTTGGCTGCTGCCATGTTGTGTTTTTGTTTCCAGAAGTGACCATATTTGGAAAGAGGCCGTATTATTGGTCAGATTAAAAAGGTTCTGACAGCACAAACACAGCCCAGAGGTTCAGCAAGCAGCTACAGCCACCTTTGTTGCCATTCACCTGTAAGTCAAAGAGGCCACGCCCCCTAATGATGCCAACTATCCTGACCAATCAGGCTGTTTATTTTAACATGGGCATCTCTGGCGACTGACTCACTGCTGCCTCTGCTGGATGTTAGAGGAACTGCAGGCTCTGGTTTAATCCTCGTGCTCATATTTCCTTCATTATGAAGGATGCTGCTATTACTAATGAAAGTAAAAGCCATAAATTAAATCTGCTGAAAATGACTGACACCCCGGGAGACGAAGAATAATGAATCGCAGAGAGTCGGCGAGGTCCCGTCACCGTGACGATAAAACCCTGTAACGCAGGGCGGGGGCAGAGCAGAGAGAGTGTCGAGTTGGAGCAGACGAGGAGAGATGGAAGGTGAGATAGAGACGGGCAGCGATGGACCAGACTTTCACATCTGATGGCAATATCAAAGAGGCGCTGATCAAAGCCCGGGGACTCACCTGAATATAGGCTCTTCCTCAGGGGCGCGTGTGTGTGTCTGTGTGTGTGTCTGTGTGTGTGTGATGTCGAGGCAGAGAGATGAGTGATGGAGCTGAGCAGTGCACAGAGAGAGAGCGAGATGAGAGGGTTTAATAAGCAGCCATACGTAGCTCAGTGCCATCTGTAGGTTCCTGCCTCCAGGGCTGTGTGCAGTCTGTGTGTGGGTGGATGGCTTTATATTCTCATCCTTCTCCCGCTCTCCTTCCTGCTCTGTCCTCATCCCACCTCGTTTCTTATTCCCTCCCTCCATCCTGTCCAGGCTCCATGGTGCCGTTCTCCATGCGGCTGCTGCACGCCGAGCTCCCACAGTACCTGGCTAAGCCCCAGGAGGCCCTGGACCGCCTGCACCACCTCAAAACCGTCTGCCTCACCGTTAGTACTCACACAAACACACACACGCACACTGTAGTATTCACACAATAAAAGCACACACCCACGCAGAAGCACATTAGCTGTACAAATCCTGAAGCCCACCTGTGTAAACACACAGGTATGGCGGGATTTTGGAGTTCTTGAATATGCAGATTGTAACACACAGAAGTGCTGGCACTCAACCAGATCTCACACACAGACACACACACACACAGACACGCACACACACACACAGAGGCAGACACACACACACACAGACGCACAGACCATCCTGAAGTTTTAGCCCCTCCCCTCTGCTTCCTGTTCCTCACAGATTCTGGAGAACCTGGAGACGGGCTCAGCCGAGGACGGCAGCATGATCACCTTAACGCAGGAGAACAGACAAGGTAGGCTCACTGTGAGCTGGCCGCAGTCCCAGAATGCATCACACTGTGGGAGGAGAGTGAGGTCACGGGCTCCCACTGGTAACACACGCACACACACACCTGGTGCAGGACTGCAGCATAGCTCAGCCTCTCAAACACACCGATGCGGCGCTCTGTAGGTGTTTCTACCTGCACTGAATACCAAACGGCTTCTTTCCCGGCCGCGCGGATCCATACCGATCACTCCTGACCAATCCGCTCACACCTGCTCGGCCACGCCAGGGAAACGGGTGGAAACCCACGCCTGACTTGATGTGCACTGGTGTGTGTGTGTGGCTGTTTCAGGAAGTTTTCCAGTCTGAGCATGAGCAGTGGCGTTCGCCACGGCGTTTTTTTTAAAAGCAGTCGCGTCCTCTGTCTCTCCTCTCCCCGCCCACGCCAACAGTCAATAACGCCGGGCTTCGCCTTCGCACATCAGACCCCTGCTGAGTGATTAGCTCTTCTCCCCAACACACACACACACCATGAATAGTAATAGGCACATGAGCTCTTCCACTCTGTGCCGCAGTGTGTTTGTCTTAAAATAAACCCCGCTATATGGGGGGGGGGGGGGGGGGGATATAGGGATGCCAAAAAAAAAACCCTCTTCTTCTTCTTCTGTTCCTGTTTGTAGCGTCTCTAAAGCTGTGGAGGTCTCGCCTCAGCCGGGTCATGTACTCCATGGCCAACTGCCTGCTGCTGATGAAGGTAGGTGTGTGTGTGTGTGTGTGTGTGTGTGCGTCTGTGTGTGTGTGTCTGTGTGTGTCAGAGATCTCTGATGCCAGCCTGCTGGAGGATTCACAGTGAAATCCCCTCAGACTGACCACTAATTGGATTCTTGGTCAGTGAGCGAGCGTGGGTGAGAGAGGTGGGGTCTGGTCACCCTGTGCACAGAGACACAGTGCCATCTAGTGGTCGCAGCTCAGATTACACCACCCTGTGACTGTTCAGATTACATTAGCTTAAATTTAAACATGCAGAGGTCCGACTCTGAATGAATAAAGATTTTATTTTGTTCACGTTTAAGCTCCAACCAGGTCATGTGACATTCAGAGCCTGACATCAGCGTCATGAAGGCTTTAACGAGGGCGCGGCGTACATCAAGTTTAAGCCTTTAACGCTTATATCTGTTTATCTGAAGCTATATTTGTGTATGTTCACATCTTTCTGTATACAGTCGTCTTCTGCTGTGGGACACGCCGCAGCGAGTCATCTTCGTCACACCTGTCGTCAGCACGCTGTCTCCGCCATGTTTGACAGTATTTGTGTTCATGAAGGCTCTCTGGATCACAGACTGCTGTGTATCGATTTCTTAATCCGTCTCCAGTTTTAAACTTTTGGTGATTTAGAAACGTGCTCATGAGCAGCACGCCGCCTCTGCAGGTCGTTTCCAGCACACGCCCTCCCCTCTCTGACCCCTCTGTCGCCCGCTCAGCGCTCCAGTCGCCACGTGAGCGATGTGGAGGTGGACGGAGGGTCACTCCGCCCGCTATTACTCCGTATGTTTGATTAATGCTCTCTCTCTCCACACCTAAGCTCTGCTCTTTCTTTACCCTGCTCGCCCTCCACCTGTCTCCACCTCCCACCGTTCCCCTCCGTCACTCTGTGTCCTCTCTGTCTGTCCTCAGGACTACGTTCTGGCTGTGGACACCTATCACTCCATCATCCAGTACCAACCCCAGCAGAGGGCGCAGCTGCTCAGCGGCATCGGACGCATCTTCCTACAGGTCTGCACGTCTGAACTCCACCCTGCTACACCACCCTCTGTTACTCCAACCATTTAAAGGGGGCATGTCACATATAAAGGCTAATTTACATCAGTGAGCTCAGCAGCTGCAACTGAGAAGCTGGAGTTAAGAAAGAAGTGCTTAAAGTTTTATAAACACACACACTCACACACACTCACAGACACACAGACACACTCACAGACACACAGACAGACACAGACACACACACACAGACAGACACACAGACACACACAGACAGACACACACACAGGTCAGGGCTAACATGCTATCTCCCTCGCACAGATCGGAGACGTTAAAACTGCAGAGCGATACTTCCAGGACGTGGGGAAGTCCGGCCCGGTGAAAGGCAGCCAGCAGGCTCTCGCCACATGCGTGTTAATGAACAGGTACCTGCGTGCGTCTGTGTTTCATTTAGCGCCTCGTGCAGCGTGTGAACTTCATGCCGCTCTGCGACGCGTCACTTTCCTTGAGGCTTTTCGCAGGCCTCGGCGGCGTGCGATTTCGAGGAGGTCGCACGTCTGTGCCGACCCGACTCCCTCGCACGCCGACGCTCGCCTCGCAGACCTGCAGAGCTGCTGTAAACTAGAGCGGTCTGCGTCCGTCCGTTTTTTTATTTGGCAAATGACAAACTGAAGTCACATGACTTCACCCGGGTTCGAGCACGCACACAGTCAGTATCTATAATTTGGCATCTTAATCAATATTAATCATATTGTGGTTACTGTTTTTCAGCTTCTTCAATTCTATCTTAGCATTGAAATATCATTTTGATCAATGGTTGGTTTGGATCAATGGATGATTAATGAAAGGCCTTTTGTAATGTCTGTAGCGCCCCCTGGGGGTTGTTGCTGTTTAATCAGGCTGTGATGAGGCTGGTTGCTCTGAGAATAAATGTGATTGGTCCTGAACAGAGCTCCTCCCCTTTTTTATTTTCTTGATGATTTTGACTTTGATGTCAAAACTTGTTGCAAGTTTCATTTTTTGAGGTGTTGAAAGAGTTTTGAAAAGCAGTGATTTTGTGGCAGCGGTTGGTTTAGTTGCTGCAGAGCTTGTGTGTGTTCAGGGATTTACCTGAACGCAGGTAAACACGTTTAAACCTGTTTGAACGCTCGGCGCAGGTTGGAAGGGTTTGAAATGTGTGCTTCCTGCTTTCAGGGCTTTCGTCCACCTCAGTCAGAACAACTACGCCGAAGCACACGCCTCCTTCATCGAAGTGCTACAGATCGACCCAAAGAACCCCGTGGTACGTCCCGCCGCCGTCCTCCAAACGGTCCCCAGAGCAGTGCACAGAGTGGGTCAGGCTGCCTCTATGGGCTCAAACTGTGCTCATAAATATTTTGTATTTTGTAAATAAAGTTGTGAACTGAGTTTTGTAACCTTGTAACCCAAAATATCCGAACATTTTATGTTTGTGCGTCTGTAGATGAGAGTGTGTGTTTAAAAAAAAGATTTGTGTTTGTAAAAAATATTTACACGAGTTACAACTTGTTTTATTAAAGTCTGCTTACAGGAACAAAGCAAAACACTGATGTAAAACTCCCTGCTTCTGTGTGAGTTTCAGCTTACAGTACGAATTTTGACCCAATTTTTCTTCCTTTCAGCTGATTGGTCAATGTCATGTCAATTACAGATGTAACAATCCAATCAGAGAACAGATGGGTTTGGCTGTTGGTACTTTATCAGCTGAAACTCACACAGAAGCAGGGAGTTTTACATCAGTGTTTTGCTTTGTTCCTGTAAGCAGACTTTAATAAAACAAGTTGTAACTCGTGTAAATATTTTTTACAAACACAAATTCTCATCTGTAGATGCACAAGCATAACATTTTCAGATATTTTGGTTTACGAGGTTACAAAACTCAATACACAAACACACATTTGATTTACAAGTACAAAATATTTATGAGCACAATTTGAGCCCATATTCCTCCACAGTGACGTCATCACATACACTGACTGCAGTCATTACAGTGGTGAGGTTACTTTTGCACACAGGCAGGCCGCTGTGGATCACTTTGTTTCTACATCCTCATTTCAAACTGGATTTCGTATTTACTCAGGTCACCTGAGACTTTAATATGTGTAATATTGAAGTTTGATGATCAGTGTGGCAGATACGTCATGTGTCACAAACATCATCAGTGATGATGATGATGAAGATCAGTAATAAAATCACAGTAAAATGTCATTTTTAACAGTAATACTCTGAGCTGCACTCATGTCCTTGTATCATTAACCGTCACTCTGTATTATTAGCTTATGATAAAGTGTCACCAGCAGAGGGCGCCAAGCAACCACAGCCGAGCTGGTGACTGAGCAGGTTCCTGTAGGAACTACTTTCTTCATACTGGCTGCGTCCTGCAGCCGTATCACTCCTCAGGAGGAAGTGTGCGTCTACTCTGGCTCATGTGACAGGAAGGAAACATTAAACGTGTCAGCCATTAGAAACCAGATAGTTTTGTGCTGCTCAGAGCAGCCAGTCAGAAGACTTAAAGTGGGAGGAGCTAAGCGTCTTGTCTCAGACTGTTACACCGGTGCGTGCACAGTTAAACCCTCCTCTTCCTCCGTGTGTTTGCAGGCCAACAACAACGCGGCGGTGTGCCTGCTCTACCTGGGCCGCCTGAAGGAGTCGCTGGGCCAGCTGGAGGGCCTGGTGCAGCAGGACCCAGCGCAGTACCTGCACGAGAGCGTCCTCTTCAACCTGACCACCATGTACGAGCTGGAGTCGTCCCGCAGCACGCAGAAGAAGCAGGCGCTGCTGGAGGCCGTCGCCTGCCGGGAGGGCGACAGCTTCAACACGCAGTGCCTCAAGCTGGTCTGAGAGGAGGAGGAGCTTAGTTTGACCTCCCAGGCACAAAACAGCGGGTTTTATTGTCACGAAACAGATGAAGGGCACCCAATCATCATCATCCTCACGTTAACCCACAGGAGCAAAGCCTACAGCAGCGTCCTCTAGCGCTGCACAACCGCAACCCGAAAATCGTGTCCTCACGCCCTCCCTCTGACCGCCGAATCACACCAGAGCCAGTCTGCGTCTCCAGGTTCAACACACAGGTGTTCAAAGACAACAGATCTGAGGGTAAATATGCAGAATGTGCAGGAAAGAAGCTCGCCGGTTTCCATTTGTAGTCCATTTAACTGGACTACAAACTGGCCAACCATGTTTGAGTCGAGGGTTAAAGAGGGAACAAATTTACTGAAGCACAGACATCAGAGACCCGCTCTTTTATTAGTGGGGGCAGGAAGAATTTTCAAAATAAAAGCCCCGGTGCAGAGCAAAGTCCAGAATAACAGCCCACATCCGTGTTTCCCTGGTCAGACGGCAGGACGGCTTCATGTTTATCTCACATTTTAACTTGAACTGGGTCCAGTTTAATTGAGGCGTGGCAGGAAGTGCACCGGGACGAATGTTTCCCAGCTCGCCTTTTAATTTGTAGTAAAGTCTCAGCCCACTTTGTGTTTTGGGAGGAACAGACGGGACGCTGGAGGCGGGTTGTCAGAGACTCCAGCGGGCATTATCCTGAGCCGCTCTGCAGACCGGACAGCTTCAGTGACTCAGATCGGCCCGCTCGTGTTTAACATGTACATATCAGCAGCAGGGTTTCCTTTGAGTTCACCAGGAATTATTGTATTTAAGTGATTTGTGTTTACTTTCTGTGCTGATCATATTTATGTAAATGAAATAAAATGTGGTTTTATGTGAAAGAGCAGCTCACTGTGTGTGTTTGACGTGGGAAGAAATGACAAACAGCAGCTTCATATTTATCCTTTAATCCATCAGCGAGACAGGAAGGCACTAACGAGCTGGATCCGGAATAATCACGAGAACCTTTAAAGAAGAGTTAAAGTCCTGATGAATGAAGCTGTGCCACAACATCCAAACCACCCAGGACCTCTGTGTGGAGGGGCGGAGCCTCCAGGCTCACCTTGCAGGAGTTTTGCGCGTCTTATCCAGGTGTCTAAGAGTCACCTGACCTCTGCATTCTCTCTCACGGCCAGCAGGGCGACGCTGCCCTCACGCCATGACCTGCTGATGGTCTCGTTCTGAGTCATGAAGCACACGTGAGGTCAATTTTGGAAATTAGTGTCAAAACCAGTGAAATGTTTTGTGTCGTGGCTTTGGTGATGTCACGGTGATGTCATGCTCTGGTTTTAATGTTGTGGCTGATTGTTCCTCACAGTAAAAACTAACATTTCTGTCTAAGAAGTAGAAACTGAAATTAAAATCTTCATGCTACATCGTCGTCCACATCAGCGTTCTCTGCTCTGATTGGACAGCCTTTTTCTGCAGAGGCTCTGACTACAGTGGGAACGGCGTCCGCAGCGCTCTCAGGATCCCTGCAGGGACGCCACGTATCGCTGACGGATGTCAAAGTCGTCAGCGGGGCGGTTGTAAGCCTTCCACACCGGCTCGCCCACAAACAGCCGCATGGCCTTCGTGTAGTTCTGCAGAAACAAACAGTCAGGATTCAAACCAGCAACCAAATACGCACCGTACAGGTGTAAGGCGTGTTTTCATACCGTCTCGTCCAGTGTGAAGCGGTGGTAGATGCCCGCCGGCAGCGTGATCAGGTCCCCTTTTCTCATGGCGATCCGGATCCACCGGTCCTCCCTGTCCCTGACGTCGAAGTAGGCCTGGCCGTCCAGGATGTAGCGGATCTCGTCGTCCAGGTGGAGGTGCTCCTCGAAGAACATCTTCAGCTGCAGGAGAAACCGGAAACCTCTCACTCACTTCAAATAGAACTCACATTCCAGTTTCAGCACAGCCGACGCCCGAGTGACCCGGGAATCTTTAACACCAGGATTAAATCTGGAGCATCTCTGCGATACACGAGTCTGACTCAGGACAGAGGTGCAGCGATGGAGGCGGGAGGAGCCCTCAGCCTGCCTCCATCAGTGCACAGCTGGACTCAGAGGTGCTCCAGACTCAGACTCCTCTGCATGCGATCATGCGCCGCCACAGTGAAGTCTGAGGCGAAGAAGCTCAGAGGACTTTTCCCTCCCTGCAGTGAAAAACCTAAAAAAGGAAGTGTGGTGCTTTTCAAATTAAAAGCTCCGCAGACACAAACACGTGCTGGTACTTGCAGCTTTCAGAGCGTGTGGGTTACCTTCTCCTCGTAGTTGGGCAGAGTGTCCTTGTGGATCGTGATGATGTCCATGTAGGAGTAACCCCGGTCCTTACGGATCTGCTGCAGCTCCGGGTCGCTTTCATAGATGTCGGCGTTCAGCTGCAGGAAACAGGAAGCAGTCAAACCCTTACCTGATGTGTTTAGTGTTTAGTAAAAAGCACATCAGTGGTTCTAGTATCAGTTACCATGACGATACACCCCAGCAGTGAGTGGACGCCCTTCTAGGTCAGTTACCTGGATAAGGTGCGTCACAGTGCAGGTATCTGGACTTCAGGTGCTCAGCACGTGACCTGTAACACCTGCTCTGACCCACTGTGCAGAAAACACGGGTGCTTGACCCGCCGCTGTCTGAGAGCAGCTTCAGCTCAGTGACCGACCAACACTGATACCTGCTGTCTCACCTGAACCCTCAGCACACAGTTTTACCTGCTTCAAACCCGAGAGCTCTGAGCTGTTTGGGTCCAGCTGAGGATCAAGGGTCTCCACAAACTCCCACCCAGGAACCGCTGACCTTTAACCCGAAAATCTGCACACGTAAGCGGCCCTCTGCGGACTCACCTGCCAGTAAAACACTCCGAGCTCCTTCAGCTGCTCCAGGCTCACCGGCTGGTGCGGCTCCAGCCTGTGCGGCCTCCTCTGGTCCTCCTCGGACCCGTCCATGTACCAGGCCTCCAGACCCATGACGAAACACTTCACAACTGGACCCGCGCGCTGTCAGACCCTCTTACTGCTGTATGGCTGTGTCACGTGACTCCGGCAGCACTTCCGGTGTGCTGCTTTCAAGTACCTGGAATGTAGCAGGAAAAATGACGACTGAGAGGTCTGCGGATCTGTGACTGATCATCAACATCCCAGCAGACACCAGCTCCCGTAAAAACATGACAGATTGGAGGGAAAACAAATTACAGACAAAGAACAGTGAAAAACATTTAATGCCTCAAAACATTATAAATATATGACACCCGGGCCCTGTTTCAGAAAGCCGGTTTAGAAAACTCAGAGTTAAAAATGATACTCAGGGTTGAGTAACCCCGAACTGTCCAACTCGGAATATTCGGTTTCAGAAAGGCTGATAACAATTAGTTCAATCAACCCGGAGTTGCTTTAACCCCAAGTTAAGCGCGCACATAAAGCCCTGATTAGTGGAGCACAGATTAAGCGAGTCACCATGGAGACGGAGGGAAAGAAGGCGCGGTCAATGTATTTTACAGCGCTTGAGGCCGAAATTCTGATGGCAGCATATGCCGATAACATGCAAATTTTCCAGAAAAAAAGTAACACAGCCTCAGCTGCAAAAGAAAGGGAGCATGCATGGCAAAACATAGCCGACAGAGTCAATGCGTGAGTGTTAATTTAAACATTGATCTAGGGATTTCCACCCATTTAACACGTTATTTTATTATATTTCATTTTATTTTTTATTTTATACATTTTATTTTGTGATGTGATGTGAGCGCAGGTGCAACCCAACAGGCCCCAAACGTTCCTGGCAGCAAGTAAAAATGAAATATAAAAATATAGTCCAAACAGGTGTAATTGTATTATGAGCCATAGTGCTTGGTCTGTTTGTCCTATGTAAATCAATTGCAGTTAGAGGCTACATTAATTTTCTTTCTGTAAGCACTTATTGAAATTATCTGAGCACATTACAAGTACATATTTGCTTACTCTGCATGCTCAAATGTGACCCGTTATAGCCAACAGAAAAAAAGCGGAGGCCCGAAAAACAGGTGGGGGTCCTCCACCACCACCACTCACAGAGGCTGAGCAGTTGGCCCCAGCCAAAACAGTGGGCGCCCTGTGGCTGAAGGCATCTCTGCGGGGACATCCTCTGAGTCAATAACCCCGCAAGACACAAGTGCCTACATAAGAGGTTAATTACTATACTCCATTACTTTAATGAAATAATTTGTTAGTTTGAAATGCTACAGGGAACTATGTACCTGTACATTAATGCTGTGGAAAGACTTCCTGTTCACATAGTCTCCTTCATTTACTGAAGGAGCAATGATTGGAATGTGAGTGCCATCTATACAGCCAATCACGCCTGGGAACCCTGAAAATAAATGTAAAATCTAAGTAGTAGTTCAAGTATCACCACATCATGAATTAAGTTTTGTTCATCCTGATACCTGCAATTTTGTGGAATCCCTCTTTGATAAATCGTGTGGGTCTATGACCGGGGAACACCACAAACGAGTACAGGAGACGTTTCAGTGCAACTGTAACATTCCTGACTGCCCGACAGACGGTAGCCTTGGAAACGTGCTCAGCGTCACCAGTATTATACAGAAAGCTCCCGTTTGCAAAAAAACGAAGTGCAATACAAATAATATGTACAGAACTGAGAGAATGTCCGCGGTGTGTCACATGAGCAATATAAGGCCTGAGGATGTTATTCAAATATATTATAGATTGTGCTGAAAAACGGTAACGTTCACACAGAAAATCATCAGGAAATGATAAAATGTCCAAACGCGCTCTAATCACTCTCTCCCGGCGGAGAGCTCTGCGGAGAATTTGGGCTTCAACATCTACTGGCTCTTCAAGGAAGGGGCCCGCCATGTCTCACACTTCCTACAGTCAGGTTTCCGACAAAGAGGCGGAGACAGTCAGGGTTAGTTGAAGTAAACCTGCTAGGGGGCAGGTTAGCTTCACGGAGTGTGTCGTCATAGTAACTCACTCAGAATTAATCTAAACTCGCTTTGTGAAACCGAAAACCCAGAGTTTTCATTAACTCAGGGTATACTTACTCAGAGTTTGCACTAAACCGGCTTTCTGAAACAGGGCCCCGGTCTCACAAAGACAAACTCACCTGGAGGACCAGAGATGAGAGAAAACAGAGGAAAGGCAGACAGGAACACTGCCGCTGACATTTCCATTCAGCTGCATTTGTTCTATTATATTGGACTTTAATATATTTTTAATGTATTTTAAAGACATTTTTACATTTAAAAATATAATTTGAGCGACAATTTCTTTTGTCGCTCAAATTAGAATGAAACGTTTTGTTTAATAGATAAATTAACAATAATAAATTAAAATATTCTCTCACACAGGCATAACTTCATAGCTTCAAATAATTTATAGACCTTTTTTTATCTGGCTTAACAACAGAATTTAAAAGCTAATATTTATGTATGATTTAATATTTTTATGATTATTTTACATATTTGTAGGTGGTTTGTTGTTTGTTTTTTCTCATTTATTTTACATAAATCTGGGTCAAGTGTTTCTAGTGCGCAGGCGCAGTTGGTTTACCATAGCAACAGGAGGAGCCATCAGTTGCTGACATGGTGAATGTTTGTAGTTGCGGTTCTTTTTGGGGGGCTCTTTGTGTGTTTTTAAGGTATTATTGTTATTTGTATTCCTTTGTTTATTAGCAAAGGAAGGAAACATGGCGTCTCTTCTTCGACCCGCTGGAAACAGCGCTACAGCGGCTAACAGGCTAACTTTAACGAGTTCTTAGCTTGTTTGAATCGGCAACATTCGAGCGCTCGCGGGCTTAAACATTTCCATGGTAACGGCGACCTGCACCAATCAAAGACGTCGCTTCAGTGTGGGATTGTGGGTAGAGCAGTTCTTATCCAGGAAATCGCGAATAAACGCGTTTTTGTCCAAAATAAATGAAATAACGGTTGATGAAGAGAGTTGTGGTTTCCATAGGAACAGATGGCACTGTTTCACAGGGTCGTAGTCAGGCTGCTTTCCATGGTTACAGCACTGTGGCTCAAAATCCCCCCCCCCCCCCCGTGGAGAATATGAGTGCTGTGTGTACAGGATCAACAGCACAAACCACAAATATAAAACATACAATGAATTCATGTTATTGTTGATTTAAAGATGGCATTTATTCAGAGTTATTAACATAAACCAAAGCAGAGTGTAAACCCTGCCTGTCTGACTGTTTCCAGGCCAAAGCCACGACTGTGAGAGACGCGCACACACAGTCTTTATTACAGTCCGAGTAAGTTAACTTCAGATGCCTGCACTATGATTGGGGGAGGATTTTAATCAGGTAACTTCAGGGATACATCACCACGGTAACTGATGCTACAGAACCAACCTGCTCTGGAGCAGCTAATGTTCAAGATTGGAGATCCTCATGCATGACATCCCTATGTACGGACCAATCAGGTCTTTGAAAAATAGCGTCACGGTTTGTGAAGATCCCTCAGAGCTTAGACAGTCTCTGTGTTTATGACGGAGCATCGGGAAAACATTCGTGTAATGGAATAACGATCATAATCAAATAGTAGTTATATCCCACACAGACTCATTTATCTCCACCGGACAGACGGTCGCACAGTTTATCTCAAAGTCTGTGCTCGTCTCTTTTGTTTCACACGCTATCACCACTTTCACTGCCATAGGACGGCGGTCAGACAATAACAGCGCACTTACAACAGTATGTACATGTATGTAATGATGTCTGTGTGTGTGTGTGCAGGAGAAGCAGTCAGGAGAGAAACTGAGCGAGGCGAAAGTCGTTAAACTATACGGTCAGATTCCTCCGATAGAGAAGATGGACGTGTCGCTGTCCACGCTGACGAACTGCGAGTGAGTCCTGCAGATGGACGGCGTCTCATCGACTCTCACAGATGTCATTTGGGAGCCTAAGAGGGACTCGGACTCAGGAGATTATAACACAACAGTCCATTAGAGCTGAAATAAAGCTCGCATGCACACGTCTGATTAAACATGTCAGGTGCACTTTTCTCACAGCCGATTGGTCGATTAAAGTGTTCGTGGCGTTTTCAGGCCCGTGTTGCCGGGCTCAGATTCTCAGCCCAGGTTCAGATGCTTCTGCAGGCACGACTCCGAGCAGCTCGACCAAACAAACCCTGAAACCTGAAGGAGGCAGGTAACTACGACTCCCAGGGTGCATTTCACTCGATGAGTCTTTTTAATGGGCTTCAGTTTGAAGACGGTCCCTGAACACTCATCACGAACACTCAGAACAGAACAGCCTTTAATGTCATTGTACAGACACAACAGAGTCAGAGCTTCAGTTATTTACAGAACAGTGTGAGGGTCACATGGGAGCAGGAGCGTCAGTGTCTTTGATGTGTTGCTTCTTCCTCCACAGGCAACTGTCTCTGTCCACAAACTGCATAGAGAAAATAACCAACCTCAACGGCCTGAGTGAGTGACACACACACACACAGTCAGTGTGTAATGTGATGTTTTGTCCTTCCAGAGAACCTGAAGATCTTGTCTTTAGGGAGGAACAACATCAGACTGCTCACCGGGCTGGTAAGTCACGAATACGGAGGCTGAGAAGGTGGTCGGTGTGTGTCTGTAAAGCTGTGTGTGTGTGTGTGTGTGTGTGTGTGTGTGTGTGTGTGTAGGAGGCCGTAGGTGACACGCTGGAACAGCTGTGGGTCTCTTATAACCAGTTGGAGAAGCTGAATGGAATCCAGTGGCTGAAGAGCCTGAGAGTCCTGTACATGTCCAACAACCTGGTGAAAGACTGGAGTAAGTTTGAAAAGAACCGAGGCTTCAGGAATACTGACTCAAACCAATTTGTTTTTAGTTTCTCCTTGTTGCTGATTGGTGGGATCTGGATGTGATGCGTGCAGGTGAGTTCATGAGGCTGGCGGAGCTGCCGCGCCTCGCCGACCTCGTGTTTGTGGGAAACCCTCTGGAGGAGAAGCACTCGGCCGAGGGGACGTGGATGGGCGAGGCCACGAAGAGACTCCCCGGCCTGAGGAAGCTGGACGGCGAGCGTTTGAAAACAGGGACGATCAGCCAATCAGCAGAGGCCTCGCCTCTTCTTCTGCTGTTTCAGGAATCCCAGTCATCAAGCAGGAGGGAGAAGACGGAGAGGCTTGACCCGTGCGGCCCTCGGAGTCGTCCTGTGGTTCGTCGCACCGCTGTTCGTCTTATAACTGACTTTCTCTTTTGTAACAGCAGCTCGGGACTGTGCTGCTGGAGAACGCCTCGGCTTCTAACAGCTGTTTGCAGCTGGTCCGATGTTACAGCTTTAAGTGACTCAGAGTTCGTGTTCATACTTATGACGGTTCCTCATAGTTGGATTTAAGATCAGATGATTCAAATATATTGGACGTCTGTGACACGAAACGCTGCAGGAAACTACAACAGAGTGCATTCTGGGTTTCAGGTTTCAGCTGTGGAAGAGGCGTCCTTACCTGCATGTAGGTACGGGATCACCTTCATTTGGGACTCCTTCAGGTTAGAGGAAGACTGACCAATCAGAAACGAGCTTTACTGTTTCTACTGGACTCTATCAGAGGGAGCCATGTTTGATGTTTCTGTCACAGGGCACTGTTATCAATAAAGTTTAGATAGAAACAAACACGAAAAAATAATAATGAACTTCCCCTTATGTCCCACCCACCGCCTCAGGATCTATCTTCTGATTGGTTACGACGAACATCAATCAGCGGCTTATTCCCTTCCTTGGTAACGGCCTCGGACCCGGAAGTAAACACGTTAGCCGCGAAATGCCAACAGACTGACGGCAGAGAGAACATCTGTCCAGCTGCTGCGATGAAGAGGAGCGCAGACGTGAACGTGAAGCAGGTGAAGCACGTGATCGCAGCTCTGTGCAGGCTGCTGGCGGCCGCGGGGCTGGACCCCGTGCCCCCCCCGGACTCCTTCCGACGGGCCAAGTTTGGAGACGCGGTCCAGGTGAGTCAGGAGCACGTCACCGGCCACTTTATTAGGTACACCTGGTCAACCGCTCATTTACATAAGTATCTAATTAGCCAATCACAGGACAGCACGCGATGGAGACGAGCCGCTGAAGCTCCAAGAGAAGAAGAAGAAGAAAAGAGATTTAAGAGCTGGGTTTCTGAGGGGTCAGAGGTCAGAGGGGGGTGGACAGACGAGGAGAACAGCATCTCTGAAGCAGATAAACCGCGCAAGACCACGCGGTTTTCCCTCCTGTCAGTAAGAGCTGGTGATGTGAACGTGGAGCATTAAACCAGCACCGACTCGCTTCATCCACAGCGTGGCTGCGGTGACATCTGCAGGTGACACGGAGGCAGCAAAGGGCTCGATAATCACGCTGAACTTGGGTTTGTGCGGATGATGCTGGAAGGTGTGCTCAGGAAGCAGGTGCTGGGATGGTGGGGTGTGATTATGTACGTGTGACGGGGTCACCACTGTTTTCAACACAATAGAAAGGCTTTTATTGTAACTATACACACGTACAATGAGATTAAAAACAAATCAAGGGTTTGTATTTACACTGTGGGTTATTGCACAGCAGTGATGGTAATTTGCATAGTCTGTGTACAGAGGGAGTCGGGGGCTGGGGGGTCAAACTGTGTGGTCAGTGTGAGTTCGGGATGGTTACGGCTTTCGTTTTTGAGTCTGAGTCGGTTTGCTCCAGCTTTCAGAAACACTCACCTGACACCAACGAGGCGATGCAAGGCGTCTCTCGTCGTGTAGCCGTATCCACATATACCTAATGCAGTGGCCAGTAAGCGTATGTTCAAAATTCAGCCTTCAAGAGATCTGGAGCTGCTAAATGTGTACCTGAGGACTGACTGCAGTCTTTAGTTTTCCACTGGTGCTTGAACTCAGCGTACACGTCATGTGACGAGCCAGGTGATCTTCACGTCAGTGAAAAGAAAGCCACAAATATTAAATGTGTGTAAAGCTTGGACATTTGAACACATCCACACATGTAGTAGTTTCAGCTGTGTGTATGTGTGTGTGTGTGTGTCACATCGTGCACACTTCCTCCTCTTCCTGAGTGGATGATGGAGAGCTCTGAGCTAACTCAGTGTCTCGCTGGATTTCCAGGAGGATCCGTTTTGGCAGCTGCTCGCCGACGTCCTTCAGACCGCCGGCTTCGTTTCCTGTGACAGCTCAGAGCCAACAGCAGGTCAGCACTTCTTCATCTCGCCCTAACTTTGCTCGTGCACACTGTAAGCTGACGTTTGATTGGTGCTTTTCCTCAGAGCGCAGGAAGCTCGTGGTCGCTGGCTTGTGGCAGAGCGGCTTTCACGCTGACTGGATGTATGAGGGAGAAGGAGGAGGCGCAGCCTCCAGCCGGGAACTCCTCCTGGCGCTCGGCTGGCTGCTCGCCACAGGAGCGCTGGAGAGCGTGGTGATGAAGAGAGTGCAAAAGCTAGACAGGATGCTGCTCACGTGCACACCTGTGAGTACCACGGCAGCATGCAGGCGAGCCTCCCCGATGTGTGTTTACCTCTGTTCTCCCTCTCTGTCAGGTGCTGCCACACCTTCCTGCTGACCTCCATGTAGACTCCGCCTCCCTGAGGAGACTCCAGTGGCTCATTGGCTGCCTGAGACATCAGAGACGGATGCTGCTGTCGATGCTACGAGAGCAAACCCGAGCTCTGCACGCTGTGAGGAAACCTCATCCTTTCATTCACGTGACATTAGAATAATCGGAAACACCAGTTCCACTTTGAAACAAATGCCCGCTGAGTCAGACACGTTTAGCTCAATGACATGAAACACAATGTTATATATTATATTATATTATGAACACGACAAGCTCGAAACAGCTTCCCAATTTAGAAATCCAACCAATCCCAGCACTGACGCTCCCAGTCAGAGCCGTGCTAACCTCCAGCTCACAGGGCTGCTGCGAGCCTGGACCATAAATCCACATTACTGTTTCCACTCATGCCAGGATTTCCACGTTTGTCACAGATATTCTCCACTTCATGTTCACTAAACCAGATTAAACCAACTGTGTGTTCAGGTTCTTTCTGTGAGCGTCGCCGCGGCGCCGTCCTCTGCGCAGAGCTCTGCGGCACTCGAGGAGGTACGTCTGAGTGTTTCACAAACTCTGTATATGAAAAATGGAGGCAGCTTCCAGCAGTGAGGTCTGTGAGGAAGTGAGCTGATCTCTGAGCTCAGACGAGCTTATGGTCTGTGCGTATTTTGGCGATGACGTTGCCTTTAGAGTCACAAAGGAGCAGGAGGAGGGAGGGTTTAGGGCGGGGCTACCAGCTGCTGATTAAACAGTACTGATAAGTTTATAACAGGAGGAACTGAAAGGCGTGTCCTTCTGCTGCAGGACTGCGTTTGTCTGCAGCAGCTGTGCAGCCTCCTGGAGGCGTACCTGAAGTGGAAGCAGGTGGAGGACGTCTTCTGGACTTGGATGGTGCGTTTGTGGTTCTCACACCATGAAAATATGATGAATTTAAAGAAGTAATCAGCTTCGCAGCAGAGTGGCTGAAACAGCAGTGTTAGAGGAAGTGATGCTCTGTGTGTGTGTGTGACTGTAGGACAGCGTTGTGGACCTGAAAGATCCCATCACCGGGAGGCCCAAACATCTAACCAATGAGAACCCTGAAGTGTGTTGTCATGGAAACAGCAGGCTGGAGAAGCTGGAGGCGGTGCTGCTGAGACTGCCTGCAGCTCAGGTGAGCAGAAGTCAGCCAACACAGGTCCTGACTTTTGTCCTACATGGGACAGATTTGTCCTCATTAGAAAGTTCAGTCAGATGTAGGCACTGAAAACGTCTCGGAAAGGTGGAAATTTGGCCCTTTGTCACAGTGGATCTGTCCCATCCCACATTGACTGCGTCAGTTTCAGAGTGATGCTGATGCATGGAAAACCTGCAGACCGAACCGTGATGTTCCATAGATGTTTAAACTCAAATCGATGCTGTGCGGTCTTCGAGCATTTCCCATGATTCTTTGTTGTTCTGTGCTTTACTCAGATTGCAGGCAGTCGCCGTGACGACATCCAACATAACAGAGCCTAACTCCATTTCAATTTTTAGTTTGAGTTTTATTTATGAAGCACCAAAGCACAGCTTACACTGAAAGGTACGGACTCAGTATGCAGCAGCCCAACAATCACACGACCCGCTGTGAGCAGCAGTGGGGAGGAAGAATTCCTTTTTAACAGGAAGTAGCATGAACTAGTTTTTCTCTATCAGTCTTGCAAGAAAGCAGTCTTACATATTTGTTTAATATGTGCGTTGAAGGACATGTCCTGGTCAAAAATGACTCCAAGGTTCCTCACAGTGTTACTGGAGGCCAAGGTAATGCCATCCAGAGTAATCTGGTTAGATACCATATTTCTAAGATTTTCAGGGCCGAGTACAATAACCTCAGTTTGATCTGAATTAAGAAGCAGAAAGTTAGCAGCCATCCAGGTCTTTATGTCTTTAAGACATTCCTGCAGTTTAACTCATTGGTGTGTGTTACCTGGCTTCATGGACAGATAGAGCTGCGTGTTATCAGCAGTGAAAATATGTGCAGTGTTTTCTAATCGGGCTACTTACATGGACTGTAACTGTGGTGTTTATACTGATATTTGTGCTCCTGCAGAGAGGACAGAGGAGACAAGGAGGAGATGGTAAGGACAGAGAAGGAGGAGAGAGGACTCGGGGAGGGTTTGGCGTCTCCTTGTCCCTCCCTCCCGTTCTCTCCTCCTTCCCTTCCTTGCCTTCCCTCTCACAAGTCTGCCGAGCGAGGCCTCGGCTGGAGGAGCCGAGGAGGCGCCCGGCCAGAGGCCCCGGCGGGCAGGCGGAGCCTCCAAACGAGCTCCCGGCGTCCGAGGCCATGGCGCTGCTTCTTCATGAAGAGGCCGTGCTGATGAAGAGGAGGGACGAGCAGAGGCTGACCAACAGGACGAAGCTGCAGGAGACGATCGGCAGGCTGGACGAGCTGGTGCTGATTCCACCGTGAGCGTCCAGTTTAAACTGGTGGAGCAGAAGCTGTGAGGACGTTATCGTCTCTGCAGAGACTGAAACAGCTGCTGCACACATGAGTCACCCACAGGCCGTTCACTCAGAGCATTTAATAACTGATCAACACACACCGTCATAACTGGATCTGTTGGTCTGATACATGAAATGTTGTGAAGTCAAACTACAGGCGTCAAAAACATCATTTGCATATTTATTCATTCATCAAATTAAACACAAAGTTGTTTTCAGCAGAGCCAAAAGAGTCACTTTAAATTTAAACATTTAAAAAATTAACCAGATTCCAGCTTCTGATGTTTTCTGTCGTCGGGTAAATTTCTGGGAGTTTGGAGGCGACTGTGGAGACGCGTCACGAATTCACCACCAGCAGTTTCTGCATGTACGAGTTGAGCCACTTCTGCCTCTCCATGGAGGTGAGCAGCTTGCTCTTCTCTCTGAAAGCCGCGTCGTCGGCCACCACCAGGTTCCTCTTCGCCATCCCGGCTCCCGGAGACGACCATTCGGCAGGCCACGCCCCCTCCACACTACAGACAGAAAACAACACGGGTACACACAGTGCACTACTGTTTAAATGGGAGATTCAGTTTTTCCCCTTTTAAGTTTGACTGTTTGTTAATTTAATAATAATAAACAAGTCTTTATCTTTCTATCCAATCAGACTGCTTTGTACAGATAGAGGAGGAGTCTCCCCCTGCTGGACGCTAGAAAGAATGCCGGTTTAATGTTTTTCATCATTGTCCTTCTTTCATATGCAGTCTATGATATTTCATTACGAATTTATCAGTTTTGCCCAGCTGTACCTTGTCTCCACCCCCTCTGGAGCAAAAAGCCACGCCTCCCTCATCAGTCCTGCTTTGCTGTTGGCTGCTGCTCTAAGGCCGGGCGCTGACATCATTTGGATGCTCCAATCACGGAGAGAGATGGAAGGGTAGAGGACATCCCAGTCGACTCGTTTGTGTTCCTCCGAATCTTCCGAACTTCTGCGATTGGACGAGATCGCAGTGACATCACAACGTCATGTAAACATCATTCACATGGCACCCTCAGGCCTCCGTAGGAGGTGAAATCCTCTTTTCAATGTCTGGCAGAGTGTCTGGCTCATTCATTGGTTCAGAGCATACCCACCTGAGAGGAAGACGAGGCTGAGGGAAGCCAGACGTCAGCAAGATCATACCCAGAATGCAAAGCAGCGGGATGCACGTGCGGGGAAAAACAGGCAGCTGAGACATCCTAAAAACAAACAGAAGAAGAATTTTCAGTTTCATGAAGCTCGTTGTGATTTCATGTTGCAGCGCCTCCTCTGGTTAATGATGGTCACTGATGTAATTCCTAAACATTTTTATTCTGCATTGAGGAACAAAGTCTGGCTTCAGGTGTGCGCGTCACGTGTTTCAATCTGAGGCTGACAGAGCGGCTGTAAACGCCGGCGCCCTGACCCCGAGGTCACCGCTCGCCTCCAGCTCGTTATTTCTCAGGCAACCGTGAAACGGCGAGTTTGAGCCCTAACGAGGAGCTTTTGGTGCCTGGAAGTGAATCGGGCTGTGCTGACCTTTAACCCCGGAGACACCTGTTTAACATGGCTGTCATCTCTCTGCAGCTGGCTGACACAGCCACGTTCTTAACATTGATTTTTTTTTCATTATTGTAATACTACAGGATTCGCTGGCGTTGTTTTCATAACGACGACAGCTTCGTGACTTTTTCATAGACCGCAGGTGTCACTTTTTTATCACCGTGGCAACGCTTCTGCAGCTTTCATGAAATATTATTTCCTCAGTCTCTTCAGCACATATAATAATAATAATAATAATAATAATAATAATAGTGATTAAATCACATAATCACAGTGAAAAATATTTGATTGTTTGGGCGTGACGACAGGCGTCACAGTGACAAACATTAACAATGACACAGACGTTCTTAGATGTAAACAGATGATGAAGGAGGCGGCGCCGTCACGTTATACTCACAAACTCAGCTCATGTAATCCATTACTCTTTTTACAGGAAGTCGAGTGATGTCACCACTGTGGTGTTTTTTAAATGTAGCTTATTTGACTTATTCTTACATGATAAAAAACATTGTTTTAACCCCGCCCCCCTGCCGTACCTGGACTTCTTTATAACTGACTAATGAACAAACGGTCTCGCTCCAGAGCTCACTCTGAGCTCACCTGTGCAGGTGGACACGGACGCTTTTTATACTCCAATCAAGTTAGCTCAGCAATCATGAAGACTTGTTCTGATTGGACCCGATGTGTGCCGTCACGCCTCCGCCAGTTTGACCCTGATCTGATGCCGGACTGAATTTGGCGCCCTGTGAGGGACTAACCTGTGATCTCAGTGCCAGTTTGGCATTTCTTACCTGCTGCTCAGGTGTCGCTGTGTCTCCTCGGAGCTGCTCGCGTCACTCGGGGAGAGAAACTGAGCAGAGCTGCAGGCGACTCTCTGTCCCAGCCGCTCAGATTTCTGCTTCCTGTCAACACAATAAAGTTTGAGTAGAAACAAAATAGATCCTCACTCGTGCTTCTTGGTTGACGCTTCGCCGTGTGCAGATGAATGGTGGTCTTTCATACTTATATACAGCTTACTGTGGAGGGTCTGAGCCCCCCCCCCCCCACACACACTGAAGCATGTACACCCCTCAGCAGATCAATCCAGCTGTGGTTCGGTGCCGAGGACGCCGTTAGCTTGTTAGTGTCCCGTTTCAAAGACTGTTAGTCACCGTGCTGCTGCAGAGGGCCAGCGTCCTCATTACAGAGCGTGTGTGTGTGTGTGTGTGCGCGCGTGTGTGCGTGTGTTTGCATACGTGCAGGACTGTTCATTCGTACCAAACAATGCAAAAAAGAAGCTTTATAGGACGTGAGAAATGTTCTCTGTGGAATAACAAGAAAATAAATCATCATGAAAACCAGAAAACGTTCATAAATAGACACACACACACACTGACAGGTTAACGAGGCGTCCTTATCCACGGTGAAGGCCACTAACACAAACTGTGGGCGATGTGAGCACAGACGTTTCCTACGCGGCGCTGAAGCACCTCAGATCATCAAACGTGTCCCAGGGATGATTCCTGCAGGACGTCCCAGAGACGGTCTGGTTACTGAGGACCACAGCGTTCACGTGCTGCTACAACACGGTGGCATCAAAGGTGTTTCAGGTCATTTTACCACAGAGAACCTGCTCCGCCCACCTTGCTGCGTCTGCATCCTCATCATTTGGTGTTTGCTGGCTGTTGCCGGGTGAAAATGGTCTTTGCAATCACGTTGGTCGTTTGCAGGTTAGCGACTTGTCTGCAAACACCTTCAAAATAAAAGTCCCACCTTTGAGATGTCCTGACTGCAGTGCTAACTCACAGGTCAGCATCTTCCGTGCAAACTGCGTGGGACTGCAACAATCTGTCAGCGACCCGGAAACACTGGTTCCTATGGGAACGACCTCCAGGCTGATGCACATGTCAGCGACTCAGAGGAAACCTGGTGCTGAGCAGGTGAGCTGTTCACCATCAGTTGATTTAGCAGATAACAGAACACCTCGCTGACACATTAATCCCGCCCACCTTCAGTCCCACCTGTGTCTCCTTTCCTGATCAGCTCGCTGTTGCTGAAACTCCCCGCCCTCTAGTGTGCGGCTGGTGTTTCAACAAACCTTCATATTAATAGAATCTATATTTTATATCAGCGGTCCCCAACCCCCAGGTCACGGACCGGTACCGGTCTGTGAGTCGTTTGGTACCGGGCCGCGAGAGTTGAGACTCGGGTGTGAAATGTATGGTTTTCAGGGTTTTATCGTTTTTTTTTAATGTTAGCTCAGTTTCCCTGAGTCTGTTCCCGTGTGTTATGAATAATACTGGTTTTATTTGGTTGTATTTATCCGTGACACTTTCAAGGCCGGTCCGTGAAAATATTGTCGGACATAAACCGGTCCGTGGCGCAAAAAAGGTTTGTGAGCGCTGATTTATATTATTGATCAAACTGATGCAGAACATTAAATGTGTCATGATCAGGGCTCCTGATCTGCTCACACTGAGCTTACCTGAGTTATGTGTGTGTGTGTGTGTTTTTGGTGGGTCATGAAGCAGCAAAGATGAAGGTAAAAACAGATTCTGACAGGAAGCTCGTTTCCTTTTAAGGAGCTCGTTACGGGCGCTGCTGGAAATAATGACCACAGACAGGAAGCAGGTGTCTAACACCCTGACAGGATAACGAGCAGCAGACGCCGAGCGTGAGCCTCCTCGCCGTGCCTGTGCTCATCAGAAATCCCCGTCGCTGGATTCTGCTGAAAATGATATTTAGACACTGGTCAGACTGGAGAGATGTTGGTGAATCAGGGTGTAGGTGAGTCCTGTTGACTCCATCGTGAGTGCCTCCTCCCTAAGCTTTCACATGCCACAGACTCTCTCCACCGTCCTGCACGTTTTAACTCTAATTCACTCACTGATGAATCTCACTGATAGCAGTGGTAGCCATAATCCTGCACGCACACATTTTTATTTGAAGTCATTTATTCTTTAATTCTCTTATGTAGATCATGGGGAAACTTGAGCTGTGAGAGCAGCAGCTCCTGTCTGTGGATCCTTTACTGATTCATGTGAGGCTGAATCTTCCCAGACATCAGCGGCTGCGAGGTTGTTGTACCGTCAGCATTTCTGCTGCTTCATCAGTGTTGGATTTGTTTGGGTGGAGGCTTCGGTCACCGACAGGTCGCCCCCTGGTGTCAGCAGTGCGCCTACAGGACTGAAAAGTGCAACACAAACTTAAAAGTAAGAGTTGTGCCTCTAAAACCAAAGCGGTAAAACCCTGAGGATCTTGTGACCCAGTGAGAAACATTGAAACGAGGACACAGCATCTGTAACAGGCGCTTTATTAACAGCACGGACAGCGTGAGACGACCTGTGGAAGTGTGGTTGGGTTTTGTTTGAGGATGAGACGTCAGACTTTACCCAACCACAGAGGGATCGAGCGGGCCTCAGACAGTCACCCCTAACTCAGCCAATCACAATATCTCATTTTTACTACATACTATTCCAGGTCTTAGAGAAAATTATTCAGAAACACAAAAATGTTTCACATCGTTTCCAAAAAGTCGACTTTGCCTTTCGGTTAAATTCGTCGCAGAGAGTAGCATCGTGTATCCAAAGGCCATAAACAGTACAAACATGATCATATATGTGCATGTTAGCATTACATGTGAGTCCTGCCGCAGTGGGCGGGGTTCCAGACCCCTGCCCGCCGTGAGCTCAGTCTGTCTTTGTTTTCTTGTGTTTCGTCGAGCTGCTCGTGTTTCGCCATGGCTGAACTTCCTGTTGTCCTGCGCGCTCTCGTCCACGTCAGGCTTCGAATGACACCTGAGGCGGAAACGCATCGCTTCATTTTTGTTTCCCTCCTCTCAGCATCTCCGCTGCTGCTGATGGGGGAGGAGCTACAAGCTGATCAGGCTCTCCTCCTCCACCCTGGGCTCCTCAGTGTCAGCGGGCGCCATGTCTGCAGGGATGAAGCATTCTGCAGGTGGAGCCGGCGGCGGGTCAAGGGGACAGGTGCGGCGGGGCGGGGCGTTGGCGGGTTGATCGGCGGGGTGATAGACGAAGCAGTAGGCTCCTGGCTGGCAGCCGCTCTTCACGCTGAGGGCGAGCTCTGTTTGGGCCACGGGGTGATGGATGCCATCGATGTACACGCTGAGGGTGTAGGAGTCTGCAGAGGAGAAACACGAGTCACTTCCTGCTCAGACAGGAACCAACATGTCCAAACTGGTCGCAGCATGGCGGTGAAAACCAAACCAGAGAGGAACACATGGTGTCCTCCATCGCCTCACAAAGCAAGAAACAGCCATCAGATTATTGCAAGAAAGCCAATGCAAAGTCGGCGAGGGAGCTGGAATACACGGGTCAGCAGACAGAACACAAGAGAGGTGGAGTGCAGGCAGGGCGGAGCGGGTGGAGACGAGCGTGACACAAGGACAGCAGCAGGAGGGAAAGAAGGTTTAAAGGTGGAGACGGTGGAGCTGAAGGTGTTCGCTGAGAGTGAGCAGCAGGTGCGGTTCAGTCAGAGGGGCTCAGATGGTCTGAGCATGTGCAGATGAGGGAGGGCGGAGGATGAAGATGGAGCAGAGGAAGACCTCAGAGTAGGTTCATGGATGCAGAAGAAGGACATGTAGAGGAGAATGCTGGGATAGGAGGAGCGAAAGTCTGGAGCCTGGTTTGATTTTCTTACTCTTCTCTTGATTGATAATATTTTATTTCAGAAAGATGAAAGATGAACCTCCAGGTGATGCTGGAGTACATCGAGCAGGTCGGACCTGATGCCTCAGATTTTTATCTTAGAACTATCGTTAACCGAAACGACACAAGAAGAGACGATCTCAAAAATAAGGCTGCAGCCTCCTGCCAGGAAAAAACTGATTGTTCAGAGGTTGCTTTGAATATTTTCACTTTTCCAACTGCAAGTAGTCGCAGTGACCTGGGGTCGCCCGGAGTTTACGCATGCAGCTTCCTCTGAGTAACCCCTGTCAATCACACGGTGACTGCACAGGCGGCTGCAAGCCTGTCTCCACATAACTGCAGCCACCGTGAGGCAGACAGGTGACCCCAGGTGAGAGCTGGCAGTGCACCGACAGGAAAACCCAGAGAGCCAATCTGCTGTGTGAAGACCTTCATCTGAGCAGACGTGTGCTGATGTTCACTGATTCTGACTGCCAGAGGAAGAAAGCTGCTTTGCGTTGTCCCCGCCGTGACGGCCGACGTGGGGTTACCTTGTTCGAAGCGTGCGGCGCACTGCTCGGAGAGCTGCTGGATGGTGGTCATGGGGAGGACGCCCAGAGTTTTGGGGTTGGCTCCGATCTCGGGGCAGCACACCGTCAGGAAGTCCTGCAGAGGAGACGAGAGGTCTGAGCGCTCACTCGCCTGCGTGCGTTTTTTTGTATTCTGCAGAGATTTAGTTTCTGGATTCAGCTTTGTTTTTATCATCGTGTGTGTCCCTGTCGTCTTCTGTTACTTTTAGTTTCCTGTTTTACTTTGAAGGTTTCCTGTTTTGCATAAGTTTGACTTCCTGCCATGTAGTTATCTTCACGTGTGCTTTGTCTCAAATACGTCCGTTAACTAAATGAGCTTCAGGTTATTTTAAATCAGATACCCTGATGATCCTCTACCTAATCACATGTGCACATTTGTGCAGAAAGACATATAAAATAAAGTTTAATATCTCAAAAACCGTAGCAGCACAAACACTAATTTTACCTGCACAAATCAGCACAAACGTAGCACTAACCGTCTCTACATTTCAAATGGGTGGGGGGTCAGCTTCACTCTGCTCCCATGGTAAATGGTAAATGGCCTGTATTTGTATAGCGCTTTACTCAGTCCCTAAGGACCCCAAAGCGCTTTACACATCCAGTCATCCACCCATTCACACACTGGTGATGGCAGCTACATTGTAGCATCTGATTTCTGGTTTCAGTTTAGATTTTTTAACAGTTTGAAAACATTTTAATTTCAGTTTTTAATAATATAATTAATAATTTTTTAATTATTGTAACGTGGAGGATGTCTGTCAGAAACAGTTTAGAAGTTCAGAGCAGATATTACAGTCCACACAAAGTCTCCACAAACAGATTCACTAAAACCTCCTGAGGCACCAAACTGACCAAGACTAGAGCTAAAGAACTCACGGAGTACCTCAGGGTTCCCTGCTGGGTCCCATTCCCTTTCCTTTGTATAACAGCCGTGTTTTTACCAGGCAGCGGTCGACTGTCTGAGAGATTCAGCCACAGTTGAAGATTCTTACAGTCTCACATGCAGCTGAAAAGTCTTTGCTTTAAGCGGAGAACATTTGTCTTCTTACGTAGTTTCTAAATCCAAAATTTAGTTACTTTACAAATGATTTCATCGAGGTGACGTTGAATCTTATAACCTTGTTTAAGACCTCCAAGTAATAATTCTCACACTTAGACTTTTACTGTGCACACACGTGGGTCCTCCCACAGTCCACAGACGTGCAGTCAGCAGGTCTGAATGTGATTGGCTGTCTGTCTCAGTGTGTTGGCTCAGTGATAGGCTGTCACGTGCTGTGTTTTATTTGAGTATTCTGATTACACAAACACAGTCGTATTTACTTCATTAGAGTTCTTATAGATTTTTATTTTCACTTTTGTTTTCATTCTATTTACTTTAACTTCGTTTGAGACTTTAGTTTTGATAGTTTTAGATGATTTCAATGATTATTGTATTCAAGAGGCAAGATTTAAGATATCAGTGTAAATATTACAATATGAACTTTTAGAAAGCAGAGAGTCAAGTTCATAAAAGTCTCATCAGGCAGGAAGCTTTACTGATTCAACAACAAAACAAAGGATAAGCCTCTGTCATTTTATTTTATTTCAGTTTTTTAAAACTGAAATTACATTTTTCAGTTTGTGAAATTGTTTTTGTTTAAAAACAAATATTATACCCTCGTTTCAGAAAGTAATAACCTTTAAACCTGTTAAACTTGTGAACCGTCTGTACTGGAGTTCAAACATGTTTCACATTTCTGCTGTTGATTCAAACTGTCTGTGCATCCACGCGTCTGCAGCTAAACGAAAAAAGGAGATGATGATGTATTTCCATCAGAGTAATTTACCCTGTAAATAAGGCCCATTATAGAGTGTGTGTGTGCGTGCGTGCGTGTGTGCGTGCGTGTGTGTGTGTGTATACCCGTATTGATCCCTGAGACGTGCGCTCCTGGTTGAATGTGCGCCGTCTCTCCCAGCGGTGGATCGAGTCCTGGACCTCTCTGCTGAGCTGGCGCGTCGCTGACCTCTGCTGGTCAAATGTCTTAATGTGCTCCAGCGCCCCGTAGGTGGTGGTCAGGTAATAGGAACCTGCACACACACACACACACACACTCAGTGATGTGATCAGCACACAGATGAGTGTGTGTGAGTATTTTCGGCGTGGGTTGGCACCTTCTCCCAGCGTTAGCGACGGGTCCATCAGCTCCATCATGTACTCTACATCCAGCTGCAGGGCGGACAGGTTGGACCGGGCCAGGACGTACATCATCACAGGCAGGAAGTCATCAGCGCCGTGGGCCCGCCCTGCAGGGACAAAGGGAAATCTAAACCTGCACTTTATTCTTACAGCCTGCAGGGGGCGACTCTGCTCTCCACAGCTGCTTCGCTCTGCGAGCTCAGTAGACACTGATGCGCCTCAGTCGCATGTTTGTTATTGGCCAAGTAACGATCTCCGACCAATGAGCACGCAGGCTCACAGTCAGATCCACGCCTCACTCACCAGGTTCAGTTTTGAAACAGAGCGATTGAGGCTCGATAACCGCAGGATACATAACTATACGCTGACCTCCCGATATTTATTAATCTGCACTTTTTCCTGTACACGTAGTTTAATACCGTGGGGGCGGGGCTTAAAGCACAGCTGGGGATGCTGACCTGGACAGCTGATGGACATGGAGTCGTAGATGATCTTGCAGGCCTTCAACAGCTGCTCGATCTTCTTCTGAGGAGAATACTCCTGATGGAGGTTGTTCAGTTTGATGCTGATCTTCTCCATAGACGAGGCCTCGGGGACAGCCGTGGTAATTCCTAACGCCGTGGTGGTGCTGCCGAGGACTACAGACTGACACACAACAACACAAACACCATCAGCATCGCAGAGGATGCTCCTGCTGCTGCGCAGGGACTGCAGCAGGCCTGCAGGAGCATGCATGGAGGATGAAAACAGGTGAAGAACTTTAAAAAGTCAAAGAAAAGAGTGACAGTCGAGGTTTTATTTCATGGAGGCAGCTCGCTGCACCACCTGGTTCTGAGCCAGCTGTTTGAGGCCGCCGTTGCCCGTGTGCAGCTTCTCTAGCCTCTGATAGATGGACTCCTTCAGGGGCTTCAGGACGCTCTTACACAGAGCAGCTTCCACAATGCTCTCTGCAGGCACAAGATCAGAGTTAGAGTAGAACGGCTGACGTCACCGTTTATTTCTTCGTAACCACAGAAACGATGACGCTGTGCGATGTTCGAGGAAATGACTGAGCTCAAACTTCCCCGTGTGACTTACACATAACGCAGTCTAAAAATAAAAAGCTGTGAGTTACCGAGTTTGTCCTGCGTGTACTGGTGCTGCGGCTCCAGCATGGCCTGCAGCTCCGTGCTCTGCAGCAGGTAGCTCTTCAGCTGAGTCATCATCTGTCGGATCTCCTGCAGCATCTCTGTGGAGGACGAGTGGCTCGACATCGTCTCCAGGGTGAAGGCGCGGTGCTCCTTCACCTAAACACACAGACTGGTCACATGACGCGGCGTCCAGGCGGCGCGTGGCTGAGCTGAGGGTTCGGGTGGGAGGCTTCCGCCTCTGCGCACTCACCAGGTTGCCAAAGTAGCTGAAAGGGTCCCTGGCGAGCTCCACGATGCGCTGTGTGAGGCGGCGCTCATGGCTGATGAGCCCGGTGAGGACGGTGGACAGACGGTAGCGGGCTCTGTCCAACATCACGGTGGTGGAGGTTCGTCTGACGGCTGCTTTGGGGCTGCGACTCTCTGCCAGGCGGCTGGAAAGAAAGCAAAGCCTTTAGTTTGAGCTCACCGTATCTGTGCGGCACCCGACGCTTGCATGAACAAACTTTCTGCGCTTTACTGCGATTTCCTTTTGACCAGCATGATGGTGCAGCGGACTACGAGCTCCGGTCCTTACTGAGACATCCTGCACAGAGGAGTGGTGTTTATAGGTTTCCACACTGACCTCAAAACTTTTGATGATGTCAGCGTTACAGAGACGTGTGCAGCCTGAGAACCTGAGACCATGAGTCCGTCGGGGGAATCAGAAGCGTTTCAGAACGTGTGTAAAGTCTGCTGTGGTCTGAAAGGAGCTGCACAAAATCTGAAACCACAGATGACCAGCTGAGGAGCCAAGATTTACAAAGCCTCATCTCTCCACTCTATCACAACATTCTTGTAAATCTGTAGCTGCTGCAGCTGCATTTAAGGTGGATGTTTGTTGCTAATCTGGTTCTTCAGCCTGTTCAGAAATATCTGCAGGTTTTTGTGCTTCGCTGATCAGATGTGGTGTCTAGCAGGGGTCTGCGCTGGGACCCTCTGCTTCCTGAGGTTAGCTGTAAACATGCAGTCACCTGCTGTGCAGTCAGCAGAGGCTGAAGCCCAGATAGTAAATGACTGCAGTTTCATTTTAGCCTATTGAAGCTCGACTGCATGATGACGATAATGGTTGAGCTTGGCGTTATCAGCCGAGTCCATGGACCCGGCTGGCCTAGCCTCTGGGTGTCAGGCTGTGCTGATATCGGCCACAGCTGGGTTACTGTCCGGTTTAAGACCCACTCTTCATGGCAGTGGAATAAATCGCAGCAGCATGTGGTTCTCATCCTGTTTGGACTTTCAGCCTAAACCAAACCAGCGCATTAAAAGCAAAGTTTTATTTTGACAGAGAGCAGATTTATGATCCAAAACTACCAGAACCATAAACTTGCAACATCTGGCACAGCCACCTGTGTGACCTCCTGACCTCCATGACCTGTGCATGTGCACAGGTGGATGTAGGCGGGGTCTGAGAAAGAGGCGGTAAATGATGCCCCAGAGGAACAGTTAGCGGTTAAACTCAAAATGCACGACAGAGTGAAACTGATTTGTTTTTAACGTTTGCTGTCTGCGGGGAAAATGCTTTTGTTTTTGTTGCAGTTCCATCAGTGACCAGTAGGAGGCATGCAGCCAGGCTCATACCAGCCCAGGTGATGGGCTCAGGCGTACCTGTGGTTTTGCTCCAGTTCCTGGTTCAGCTCTATGTCTTCTTCTGCGCTGCTGGTGGAGCTGGAGTCGGGCTGGGTTGCCAGAATAGCGCCCCCCTGTGGCGAGTACAGCGACACATCCGGCCGCCGTGCTGGGGATGGAAGGGGCACTTTGATTGAAGCGCTCTGATTGGCTCCTCCGGGCTGGTTGGGGGACGCAGGTGAGTCGGGTGAGGTGGGTTTCCTCCTCGGTGGAGGTACTGGGCGGGACGGTTTCTTTCCCGGCGGGGGGCACGGTGGGCTGGCTCTCACTTTGTCCTCCTTCTCCTCCTCCTTGCCTTGTCCTTCTCCCTCCTTCTCCTCCTTCTCCGACGCCGCTTGGTGCTGGTCCTTGCTGTCCTGCTCAAACAGCAGACCTGATTTACTTCTCCTTCTCTCCCCCTGCTCTCCTCCCTCCTCTCTCTCGGCTTTCTTCGCAGCATTTTGTCCCTTCTCTCTCTCTGTCCCTTCTCCTGCCTCTCGCTCAGAGCTTTTTCTGGAGGGAGAGGTGCGACAGAGAGGAGCAGGAGGCAGAGGGGGAGCAGCTCGGCCCTGCGGGGGGACG
This sequence comes from Pelmatolapia mariae, assembly GCF_036321145.2. Classification (NCBI taxonomy): domain Eukaryota; kingdom Metazoa; phylum Chordata; class Actinopteri; order Cichliformes; family Cichlidae; genus Pelmatolapia; species Pelmatolapia mariae. The sequence goes on from NC_086241.1 coordinate 69,326,418, forward strand.
GGAGGCCTCGACGGGGGAGGTGATGTCAAAGCCGACTTCCTCTCTTCTATCTCCACTACTTCTCCCCTTCCTTCCTCTTTTCTCTCAGCTTCAGGAGTTGCAGAAGACAGCGGCTGAGGCGAGGGGGGAGGAGGGGAGAAGAGGAGGCCCATCCCAGCCCCTGAGCCCAGGCTGGGGGGACGGGGTGGGGGGCGCTTGTATTTAAGCTCAAAACTTGTTTTGGTTTGACCTTTGACCTGTGTGCTAGGCTTCTGCGAGGCTTCTCCGTTGGGCAGGGAGGAGGTAATGCTCTGATTGGTGCTGATGTTGTGTTTGGATGTGGAGGAGGAGGGGCTCAGGTCTTTGCTCGTGTCTTTGGGCCGCTCCTCCACAGGAACAGAGTTCACGTACAGATACATGTGGGTCTGATCCAACATCAGGTCCTGATTCTCAGCTCGCCGGTTCAGGTCAGACGTCCAGAAATCTGCAACGCGAAGAAGAGTTACTCCCATTTACATGATTTCATCACCATCATTATCATCATCACTTCCTCTTCCTGTTACAACACAGTGGTGTTTTTGTGTAGCATATCTAAAAGTTTAATTAAAAACGTAGGAAAACTTCTTATTTCTTGTGTAATACAATGCAAAACAATTTTATTTATACAGCGCCAAATCACAGCAACAGTCGCCTCAAGGTGCTTTATATTGTAAGGTAGACCCTACAATGATACATACAGAGAAAAACCCAACAATCATATGACCCCCTGTGAGCAAGCACTTTGAAGGAAAAACTCGCTTTTAACAGGAAGAAACCTCCGGCAGAACCAGGCTCAGGGAGGGGCGGGGCCATCTGCTGTGATTGGTTGGGGAGAGAGGATTGTTTGCCGTGTGTTATCCAAAGCACACTCTCTTTTGATTCACCTGCTAATTTTATTAACAGTATTCACTCACTGTGTCTTTAGTGAGTGAATACTGTGGCAGCTGGGGAAAGAGGGCGGCTGGGTGACGGTGAGGAGGAAGCATAGTCCTAAACTGAAGCCCCAGGTACACCACCAACCTGTTCATGTGTCTAACCGTTTTTCCCCACTCGGCGACACACCCGCTGGGGGTCAAACTCTGGTAATTGGTGATTCTGTTCTCAGACATGTGAAGCTAGAGACACCGGCAACCATAGTCAGTTGTCTTCCAGGGGCCAGAGCAGGCGACATTGAAGGAAATTTAAAACTGCTGGCTAAGTGTAAACGTAAATACAGTAAGATCATAATTCACGTCGGCAGTAATGACACCCGGTTACGCCAATCGGAGGTCACTAAAATCAATATTGAATCGGTGTGTAACTTTGCCAAAACAATGTCGGACTCTGTAGTTTTCTCTGGTCCCCTCCCCAATCAGACCAGGAGTGACATGTTTAGCCGCATGTTCTCCTTAAATTGCTGGCTGTCTGAGTGGTGTCCCAGAAACGATGTGGGCTTCATAGATAATTGGCAAACCTTCTGGAGGAAACCTGGTCTTGTTAGGAGAGACGGCATCCATCCCACTTTGGATGGAGCAGCTCTCATTTCTAGAAATATGGACAAATTTATTAAACCCCCCAAAATATGACTATCCAGAGTTGGGACCAGGAAGCAGAGTTGCAGTCTTACACGCCTCTCTGCAGCTTCTCTCCTCCTGCTACCCCCCCAAAAACCCCATCTCCATAGAGACTGTGTCAGCTCCCAAAAAGACAAAAAACAAACTAAAAACCAGCAACAAACAACTTAAACATAAAAAATCACAAAGAAAGAACAAAACAGTATCCACATCTGAACCAAAGAGTAAAACAGTGAAATGTGGATTATTAAATATTAGGTCTCTCTCCTCCAAGTCTCTGTTAGTACATGACTTAATAATTGACCAACAAATCGATTTACTCTGCCTTACAGAAACCTGGTTGCAGCAGGATGATTATGTTAGTTTAAATGAATCAACACCCCCGAGTCATTCTAACTACCAGAAACCTCGAAGCACAGGCCGAGGGGGCGGTGTGGCAGCAATTTTTCACACCAGCCTATTAATCAACCAAAGACCCAGACAGACTTTTAATTCATTTGAAAGCCTGATGCTTAGCCTCGTCCACCCCAGCTGTAAAACTCAGAAACCAGTCTTACTTGTTATCATCTATCGTCCACCTGGGCCTTACACAGAGTTTCTCTCTGATTTCTCAGACTTTTTATCTGATTTAGTGCTCAGCTCAGATAAAATAATTATTGTGGGTGATTTTAACATCCATGTAGATGCTAAAAATGACAGCCTCAACATGGCATTTAATCTGTTATTAGACTCAATTGGCTTCTCTCAAAATGTAAAAGAACCCACCCACCACTTTAATCACACTCTAGATCTTGTTTTAACATATGGCATAGAAACTGAACATTTAACAGTGTTTCCTGAAAACCCTCTGCTGTCTGATCATTTCCTGATAACATTTACATTTACAATGATTGATTACACAGCAGTGGAGAGTAGACTTTATCACAGTAGATGTCTTTCTGAAAGTGCTGTAACTAAGTTTAAGAATATAATCCACCCACTGTTATCTTCAATGCCCTGTACCAACATAGAGCAGAGCAGCTATCTGAACGCTGCTCCAACAGAGGTCGATTATCTTGTTAATAATTTTACCTCCTCACTACGTACGACTCTGGATACTGTAGCTCCTGTGAAAACTAAGGCCTCAAATCAGAAGTACCTGACTCCGTGGTATAATTCTCAAACATGTAGCCTAAAGCAGATGACTCGTAAGCTGGAGAGGAAATGGCGTGTCACAAATTTAGAGGATCATCATTTAGCCTGGAGAAATAGTTTGCTGCTTTATAAGAAAGCCCTCCGCAAAGCCAGAACATCTTACTATTCGTCACTGATTGAAGAAAATAAGAACAACCCCAGGTTTCTCTTCAGCACTGTAGCCAGGCTGACAAACAGTCAGAGCTCTGTTGAGCCAACCATCCCTTTAACGTTAACTAGTAATGACTTCATGAACTTCTTCACAAATAAAATTTTAATCATTAGAGAAGAAATTACCAATAATCATCCCACAGATGTAATATTATCTACAGCTACTTTTAGTACCATTGATGTTAAGTTAGACTCTTTTTCTCCAATCGATCTTTCTGAGTTAACTTCAATAATTACTTCCTCCAAACCATCAACGTGTCTTTTAGACCCCATTCCTACAAAACTGCTTAAAGAAGTCCTGCCATTAATTAATTCTTCAATCTTAAATATGATCAACCTATCTCTAATAATCAGCTATGTACCACAGGCCTTCAAGGTGGCTGTAGTTAAACCCTTACTTAAAAAGCATCTCTAGACCCAGCTGTCTTAGCTAATTATAGGCCAATCTCCAACCTTCCTTTCATATCAAACATCCTTGAAAGAGTAGTTGTCAAACAGCTAACAGATCATCTGCAGAGGAATGGCTTATTTGAAGAGTTTCAGTCAGGTTTCAGAGCTCATCACAGCACAGAAACAGCTTTAGTGAAGGTTACAAATGATCTTCTTATGGCCTCTGACAGTGGACTCATCTCTGTGCTTGTCCTGCTAGACCTCAGTGCAGCGTTCGATACTGTCGACCATAATATCCTATTAGAGCGATTAGAGCACGCTGTAGGTATTACAGGTACTGCACTGCAGTGGTTTGTATCATATCTATCTAATAGACTCCAGTTTGTGCATGTAAATGGAGAGTCCTCTTCACACACTGAGGTTAATTATGGAGTTCCACAGGGTTCAGTGCTAGGACCAATTCTATTTACATTATACATGCTTCCCTTAGGCAGCATCATTAGAAGACATAGCATACATTTACACTGCTATGCAGATGAAGGATAAAAAGGATGAAAGCAGGTCAAACTTATAGAGATGTCAGGAAATAGCACTTTTTAAAAAAAATTACTAATTAATTAATTAAAAGAAAGGGACAGCTTGTCTTTCACATTTTGTGACTTTACCCCCAGTTTTCTTCACTCTGTTATCAATAATTTGTCAAAAAAACATCAAAAAAAGGGTCCAGATCATCAAATAATCTCTGATCATCTCTAATAATCTCTGATAATCTGTCAGATTAAATTTTTGGGCTGTTTTCTGTCGGATGTTGTTTCATTGATTTGTTGTTTCTTCGTCTGGTGGATGCTGATGTTTGCCTCAGTGATAATTTGACAACTTTAATAACCCGATGAGTTAGATTATTTTACCTGCACCCGTAGCAGCAATGCTCTCCAGCTCCTCTCTCTTAGTTGCCGTGGTAATGGCCGTGGGTAACCTCAGCGGGACGGCCAGGATGTCCCTGATTGGTGGATCGAGTTGGGAGAAGGTTGAATGAAGCAGGTATTGAAAGAGTGTGCACATGTATGTGAATGTGAGTGTGTGGATACTGCGAGCACCGCAGGCTTGTTTTTACAGTGTGTGTGTGTTGTGATGCCCTGCGTGCTGCTGCAGGTGTGTTTGTGTTACCTGCTGTGGAAGTAGAAGGAGATGAGTTTGAAGATGTCATCAAAGACCAGAGAGGAGCCCTCCAAGTGGACGACTGGGGGAGACAGAGAAGAATGAATGACTTCCTCCTGCGTGTGAGTGTATGTACTTTCTGAAGCAGCACCTACACGTCTTGTGTTGTTGGATCTTCATGTCGCGTACGAGCGGCGCCCCCTGCTCGTCGGGCAGCCGTGCCGATAGCGTCGCGACGTCGTCGTCCTCTGTGCTGTGCACCAGGAACGCCTGCAGACACCAGCGAGTGTGGTTTTGACTCTGAGGTCATGTGATGTACAATAAGAAGCTGCCTCCTATTTTAGAAGCGCACAGCGTGCACAGCTGTATGACTCACAGCGCGAGCGTCAGCACAAGTCTGAGGACGCTCTCACATGTCAGCGTCTCACAAATTTAACGGGTCCCATAAAAACAAACATGCAGCTGTGATTCACCTGGATGTGAAGTCATTCCACCTCAAACCAACCACACAATCTTCTGCTCCACTGCTCAGATTTGCTATTTGATATATGCTAATTATTAAATATGTTTATAATAAATATCAGATGTTATCTCTACTGTGAAACGGTAGCCTTCAAGTGTATGAGAGATGGAAAATGGTAAAATGGTAAATGGCCTGCATTTGCACAGCACTTTACACTACATTCAGTCATCCACTCATTCACACACACTCACACACTGACGCAGGTGTGGAAAATGAAGAAAGGTCCATATAACAAAATGATTTGTGAGTTATGATCGGAGCCTGGCTTGTGTAACTGTCATATTTGCTCAATCCAGCACAAAAGCTAAATGCAAATGAGAGCTGGTCAAGCAGGAAATGAGATGGATTGGCCGAATGTTCATGTCAGAGGGGATCTCCGAGGTTCCTCCAGCAACACCAGAAACTTCATTTCCTGCATTTGGTGAAGTTTTGAACCCGTCTGCAGATTTTCTGCATCAGTCTGTGACGTAAATGTCTTTATTTATGTAAAGGGAAGAGGAAAATCAGGGAGCAGTCACCACTTCAGTGTCATTATTCCCAGCTCCTCTAACACAACAATGACTTCCTGCTGAGTCGCCACGCGTGAAGACGTGAAGACGCTCTTCGTAGATGTGAGTCAGAGGTAAAGAGTTTGTGATGGTGTCTGATATCAGGCCCTCGTTTCAGAAAGTAATAAACTTTAAACCTGTTAAACATGTTTCACATTTCTGCTGTTGATTCAAACTTTCTGTGCATGCATGAGATGATGACGTGTTTCCATCAGAGTAAAGGATATTTACCCTGTAAATAAGGCCCATTATAGAGTGGATACCTGTGTGTGTGTGTGTGTGTGTGTGTGTGTGTGTGTGTGTGTGTGTGTGTGTGTGTGTCTCACCCCGGCTGGCTCCTCCTCCAGTATCCTGGCGGTTTGCTCTCGGCTGAGTCCTTTGGGCCGCCACACGGAGGTGCTCCCGACCAGCTGGTCCACCGAGCTCAGCACCGGAGGAGCCGGTGAGGCTGGTGGGAACACAGGGGGAGGAGGGGGTGAGGAAGGAGAGGAGGGGGGTGGGAATGTAGGAGATAAAGGAGGAGGAAGAGGGGGAGGAGAGAAAGTGGGCGTCAGATCAGAGGAGACAGAGGACAGCAGGGGAGGAGCAGGAGTGGGGACAGGGGAAGGTGAGAGAGGGGGAGGCAAAGATGGGGGAGGAGGTGCGTGGACAGGAGGGAGAGGGGGAGGGAGGGACGGAGGGGTGGATGGAGGCAGAGGAGGTCGAGAGGGGAGATGGGAGTTCCTGACTGCGGAAGGTGGAGGTTTGGGCCGACATGGCCGGGGCGGCGGGTGGGAGGGCAGCGAGGGCGGAGGGAGGGGGGAGGGCGGGTCAAGTGGTCCTGTCACAGGGCTGCAAAGAGAAAAGGTCAAAGGTCAATAAACAGAGTGACAGCTGGCTGGTGATGTTTCCTGTGAACAGCTGCTCGGACTTTAACCACACTGAGAGGACGGCCCCCCCGCTGGGCCCAGGCCCCGCCCTTTAAAACACACCTGCTGCTGCTTCAGGTTCTCTGAGCGTGTCTCAGATTTCATAATGACTGGCATCATCGCCGGCTTCAAAGGGGCGGGGTTAAACATCTGACTTAACACCAGTGCAGCTGACTCAGAAAGCATCCAGACGGCGGAGCGGGCCTCAAACACGAGCTGAACTATCACCGAGCGTTTCTGCTGCTGCTGGGACGACTCCTACCGCCCCTCTGTGAACCCTGACGGAGCTCCCAGGTCACGTGACCAGCTCCTGAGTCTGGTTTCATTTGTATTATAATTGTTTTATTTTTTCAGTGTCGCGTGCAGCACTTTGTGTCTGCCGTGGTTGATTTAAGGTGCTTAGAAAGACACCTGAGGGTCCCTGCAGGTATGTTGTTGAGGCCAGTTTGCCCCAGGTGGGGTCTCCCTGCGTGAGCGAGGGCTGGAACATGGATGGATGCTAACCCAAGCTGTGCTGGTGACCAGGTGGATGTTAGGAGGTGAAGTCTGATGTCTCACTGACTCATCCTGTGCCTGTCAAGGCCCGGGGTGTGTTGTTGTCTGAGTCATGTGAGCTAAGGTGTGAAGTCTTTGTGCATCGCGTGGTGAGTTTCAGGACCGCCTCCGACGTGGCAACCACAGAAGGAGCTAGAGCTCGTCAGGTGAGAGGTGAAGCATCCTCAGAAAGCTGAAAATGAGATCCTGTTGCTTCAGCTGAGGCGTTTAAGTCTTAGAGAGACGACAAAGACTAATTGAATCTAAGAGTCTTCCTCACTCGCCGCGGCTGCAGCGCTCAGAGCTCCTCGCTCACAGCAGCCTGGAAACCACACAGATGTTAGCGGTGCATCAGAAACCGGAGCACAGGACAACAGCAGCTGATGAGAGCAGTCTCTGGGGTTTGTCAGGGCAAGTGATTCATTTACATCACGTCATCTGACATTACAGCGTGGCCTCTAGGGGTCACGGGGTCACCGGTTTGGCTTTTTAAGGCTATGAAACGGTAAAAGCTGGTCCAGCAGGAGCACAGGCGTGTTTGAGACGTCTCCTCCCCCCAGCCTCACACACGGGCAGCAGGGCGCCGTGCGTCTGTGTGTCAGTGAGCTGCTCCTCATCATCACCTGGTGAACACAGTGAGTTAATAGCGCGATGCTGTTAGAGGAAGTCTGCGGTCACGTGGGCATGAAAACAGTTCATCTAGTCCTGTGGTTACCAAACAGAGACCAAAATACCAGGTTGGTGTTGTTAAGGTAGTCCTCCCCTGATGTCTGCACATCGTTACCATTGGTTCTTCTGATCGTGTTGTGAGGTGAATGCACGGCCCGCCTGCAGTGTTTGCATCTACCCAGCTTTACCTGCCAGGTGAGTCCGACGGGTGCTCCTGCTGTCTCTGTGCAAAAAACAGAACAAACATCCTATCAGAACGTCGACACGGAGGACGGAGCGGGGAAGACGAGGCACTTCTTCATCTGTCCCAACCATCCTCCTCTGAGGTCTTCCTCTTCTCTTCCTGCCTGGCAGCTTCATCCTCCTCTCCCTCCTCTGCACGCGTGCAAACCATCACAGCGTCTTTGAGCTCTGTGGTTGGTTGACTGCAGAAATGTGAACATCTGTCTCGCTGTCTTTGCTCCTCGTGGCTGAAGGTGGACGTTGGGTTTCCAGGTGTGTGTGTTGCGACCTGACAGGTGACTCACTCAGCGTCCAGATGACAGCAAGAAACACGAAAAGAAACACTTTCACAACACTTGTGTTCTTCCTCTTGCAGTTTGGAACATATAAGAAGAAGATCTGTTTCCTCTCGTTAACCCTCTGAGGGGTCAGGGTCACCTGGACCCCCCCCCATCAGTCGGGGCCTCCTATGTTGTTCTATTAAAATCCCAGCATGCACCTACACGCTGCAGGCTGCAGCCTATATTTACCTTTGCTGCAGTCTGAGTTACCTCTGCCTGATCTTCAGTGGTCTGGTGGTTTGGCTTTAAATAGACGAACACTTGCTAGCAGTATGTTACAGCACGGTCATGCTAACTTACGTTTGTCTCCGTAGCTGAGTCTGAAGTGCTGTTTGTGGCCCGTAGATAACAAAAGCTCTCAGCTGAGAGTGGCGCCATCAGCGAGCGTTAATATGTCTGCTTTATGACTTCCTCTGCTCACTTCCCCTTCTGCAACGCGAAGAGTGCCGGTGATTGTAAATTACAGCAGATTGCTGACAGCAGAGTGACGTAAGGTGTTGTTGTTGAGCTCCTCGTGTTTGTGTTTAAAGCAGCTGTTACACACGGGGGGGGGGGTCTTTAATTAGACCTGTTTGGTGCCCAAGTGTCAGAGACACGCCCGTCCAAAGGGTTGAAGCAGAAGTGAGGACGAGCTCATGGAGGTGCAGCAGGATGAAAGTGTCTTTAGGGTTGTGGACCCTGAACCGGTCTGTGGTCGTGCACAGCATGCAGGTGATTTAGCGGCCGATCTACGTTACTTTGGGAATCTCGGGGAAAGCTGGGACACAGTGGAGAGATTGCATCACTCAACTGTCTCCAGGAAAAGCTGGAGGAGGTCCTGAGAGGGACGGCGTCTGAAAGGAGCTGCCGGGGCTTCGGTGCCATCCGTCTCTCAGCTGTTCTTACAAAAAGAGCCAGTTGATTCCACTGAGACGTGTCTTCAGTGGATTTCAGGCTGATGAAATCATGTGACTAACCGATCCCAGCCCAACAGGCCAGAAGTGGCCGTCTGCTCACAGGAAGACAGGCGGCACAATAAATCGTTCAGTCAGCTGAATTTTCAAGCTGTGACCAGAAGCAGACATCCTGTGTTTGATTCATGTTTGCTGAGCTGCATGGAAACACCACGCACGCACATTTACTCCACCTTTGATTCCAGCGGAGGAGACGTTAGAAACGGCCTGCACCCATCACGTCGCTGAGGTGCGTCTTTACCTGACACAGGTTTAAAGTCCACGCTCGGTCTGCTCTGACTCTATTAAACATGAAGCAGTGCCTTCACTCGTGCTCTGCTGTGGTTTACGTTGCAATGCAGTCTGGGTAGTGATGTCATACGAGTGGAATGGTTATGGTCCCGATCTGTGGATGTGCTCAACCTGTTCAAAGGAGGAACATTTGGTGGACGTAGCAGCACGAAGGCGATCGTGGGGGTGAGGGTGTCCGTGTGGCGCTCCACGCCAACATCCGGTCGTCAGATGTTGGACGATTAAACACCACCACGCAGGACTCCATCGGCACCTCTGTATCGGAGCGTCTGAGCTGGACACGCTGAACTCAGCCTGACTGCACGGGAAGGTTGTCACTTCCTGCGCGACGCTTTACAGCCAGCAGGACGGCCTCTGATACTTCCTGTCTTTCATGGTTGTTAGGCTGGTTCACACGTGCTGCGTCAGGATCATCAGGCTGAAAAGTGTTCGACCACTAAAGTCTGTCAATGAGTAAACGGGTGGGGTCGGTAGTTCGATCCCCGGCTCCTCCAGTCTGCGTGCTGAAGTATCCTTGAGCAGGGCACTGAGCCCTGAGCTGCTCCCGGTGCATGAGAGTGTTGGTGTAGTTTGTATGGAGAGTAAAAAGTGCCCTGAGTGCTAACAAGGACCAGCCCGTACATAAATAATAAAAGCTTGTGAAGACGACGACGGGCATCTGTGACCTGCTCCTGCAGCCGCAGACGGATCAAATGCCAAGAAAGAAGAAACTATAACTCATCTATAAATGTGCACAGGCTAAACGCTGTGTTGGTTATTTATGCTTGTTCAAAGATATGGACGTGCAGGTGATGGTGTAGGTCTGACAGCAGCCTGTCACTGCAGGTCAGGCCTTATAGTTTGTTTCACTGACCAAAAACATGAAGACATAACAAGAAAAGCAGCAAAAGAGGTCTGAGCCCCAGAGGGAGCCCTCTGCTGCCCCCACGACCAACGTAAGGAGAGGATGGATGGGTGGGTGGATGGATGGGTGGATGGCTTAGACAGTTACTGCATCAGTTTTTACTCCACTACAGTTTTTGCTGAAATGATGCAGTCACACGTGAGCTCTGCAGGTTTCAGTAACAGTCCTGTGATGTGTAAGCATCCACTTTTACATCTCATACATGAGTTATCTGGGCCTTTTATCCCCGAGGAGTTTTAAATGAAGAAGTGATACTGCAGCGTAGTAAAGCAGCACAATACTTCACCCGCTGCTGACTCTGCGGTGACCGAGCCTTCAGCACAACAACACTCGCGCTCCCCGCCGACCTGCGGCCTCGATAACGTGGTGATTTGGACACAGACGAGCTGAGTGAGAAACTAATGCCACAGAGCAGGACACTCATTTACAATGACTTCTTTTCACAGCCAGAGGAGTCGCCCCCTGCTGGACATTAAACAGAATGCGGGTTTAAACATAGCCTGTATATAAAAGATGGACCTAGCCAGCCGTTGGTTTTGGACTCCTCAGTTTGAAAAATCATCTTTAGAAACGAGGGAGGAGTGCTGGCTGCCATGATTGTAGACTGTATGAGACCATCACACAGACCTGCTGATTATTATTTAGTGCTCTACAACAGCGGTCCCCAAGCCCCGGGCCTCGGACCGGTACCGGTCCGTGAGTCGTTTGGTACCGGGCCGCGAGAGTTGAGGCTCAGGTGTGAAATGTATGGTTTTCAGGGTTTTTATCGGTTTTCAGCGTTATTTTGTTATCGTTTTTATCGTTAACTCGGTTTTCCTAGGTCTTTTCACGTGTGTTATGAATAAATCTTCTTTTTCGGTACCGGTACTAGTTTTATTTTGTTGTATTTATCCGCGACACCTTAAAGGCCGGTCCGTGAAAATATTGTCGGGCATAAACCGGTCCGTGGCGCAAAAAAGGTTGGAGACTGCTGCTCTACAACATCCAATCAAAACCCTAGAACTTCACTGTGCACCACACCTGGAGCTCCGCCTTTGGGGACGGTCTGTTAGTACAGTGATCTCACAGCAGCCACATTATTGGTCAGATGATGTCATTAAAAATGCTCCAACAGCACAAACACATTGAGAGGTCTAGTTAGCAGACCGCTAGCAGCTGCAGCCACCTGTGTCACCATCCACCTGTCAGTCAAAGAGGCCACGCCCCCAATAATGCAAACTTTAAGCCTTCATACAAGTCAAAGAGGAAGGAAGAGATCAAAACAGTTTTTCTTTCTTTCTGCTGGAAAGTTGGATGTTTTATCTCGGGAGCCTCTGCTGGAGCCTCTAGTGGGCGTTAGAGGAACTGCAGCTTTTGGTGCTTTCGACTTCCATCGTTTACACAAAGTCTTTGATTCTTTGACAAATTAAGCAAACCAAATTTAGAATCGGGAATAGGAGCAATAATCGTTCAATAATCAAGCAATAATCGTTCCTCTCATTAAACCTCAGAAACGCTCCATGAGGGAAGGCTTTTGTCCTTACGCTCACTACTGAAGACTTTTTCATTTAAGTTCAATCCTGAAGCATTACAGACGTGATAACAGTCAATGCGCCTTTTTGGAGCACTTCACATCAACTCAGACCTCTCTAACTCTTCCCTGGAAGTATGGAAACAGACTCCAAAGCTGCACAGAATCAGGATTTTCCCCCACTCTGGGAGGACACTGACCTAAATATGAGCGAGTGAGTCATCACATCTGTTTTTCCTGTCTGACTTTCGACCCCCGACTCCCTCCTCCACTCCGACACTGCAGCACCATCCCCCTTTCCCCTCACTCAAAAATGCCTCTCGCTGCTTTTTCCACCCGTACATATCATCGCAGACCCTCGTCAGACTCACCCTGCGTCCTGGGGAACGACGCTGGCCTCCATCATAATGCCGGCGACTGACTGTTCGACTGCTCCGTCTCTCTCAGCTCCATCGAAAACCCCGCCTCCTCTTTGCCCCCTTCTTTCCTCCTCCTGTTGATCGGAGCAGGCCTGAATAAGGAGAAACTACAAGGCAAAGGGGAAAATGTGTTCCTGTGTGTCGGCCCTCCCCTGTGTTTAAGCCTCGACTTCCTGAGCCGTTGGTGAGGCAGGAAGAGGCCGAGCACTTTGGTCAGACTTCCCCTGCTCTGCCTCTTCTTAGCTTGTGACACGCTCTCTTTGCTTCACCGCTCTGCAGCCCATCCTGCTCTTTCTCAACTCGGCTGCTCAATCAGACCTTTGAATTTCTGCATTTTTACATGTTTCGGAAACACGACCCTGCTTCCTCCCCGTCCCTTCTCCCCTCCCCTCTCTACTTTTAAACTTTTCCAGATGCTCTCCACTCAAACTCTGGAATGCTGGACTTCATGTTTCCTGCAGGCGTCACTCTTTTTTTTGTTGTTGACCCCGTTCTCCTCCTCCTCCTCCTCCCTGCTCACATTTACAATAGAAACTCTGCTTTTGCTTCTCTCCACCTCCTCCTGTCTGAGCTTATCTCTTCTCTCATGTATAATCTCTCCCTCTGAAGACATTCCTGCCCAAAGAAACGATTAAGATTGGACTGATAGCTCAAATTAAAGTGTGTGTGGCAGGAAGACTTCATGTTTGCAGTTTTGGGAGACAGAGCTGCAGAGTGAGCGTTGATGTTAATCAGAAACTCTGCAGCGTGTGCAGAAGCTACAGACGCTCGGTCTGTAGGTCTAACCCCCCACTGCTGCTCTGATGGCTGCACTTACTGTAAAACTTTAAGGGTGCATGGTGGACATGCATCTGTGGTCACACACACACACGTACATGGTGCATTCATGTGTGGTGAGTGTGCAGCTGCTTCCTGTGTGATCATTTTTCACTCCGACAGCCTCCACTACTCACATGAAAAACCAGGTGAGAAGCTGATTCACACTGCAGCATCAGTGAGCATCCACCAGGGGGCGCTGCGGCCCACAACATTCACCTGGGATGAAACCAGGAAACCTCATTACAGACACACTAAGAGTCACGCTCGGTCATTTTCAGCTCGCTGTTTTTATCCTCGGCTGCTCGAGCAGCAGGGAGCGGGGCTCATTAAAGGCCCACTGTGACCACGGTAACGCTCGCCCTCACCGCCGTTTAATCACGCCGCCGACGCCAAAACAGAGCTGACCTCAGACTGAAGGATGACCTGAACGATTTTACCCCCTCTCACTGATTTTTCTGGTGAGCTGCATGAAATGCGAACATTTAAAAAATACAGATCAGCTCCAGAGACCAGCTATAAGCTCAGGGCCTCAAACCTTCTCTCTGTAACGCCCAGCAGGGGGCGCCTCCTCTGAAGTCTGATTGTATTGAGGTTTGTGAGAAAATGAGCGTCCTGATCAGCTGAGCTCAGACGGGTTTACGGTCGCTGGCTTCAGAACTGAACGTCCATCTTGCATTTACAGTCTGTGGAAAAATCACAGACTAAGTGAAAACTGATTAATGCTGCAGAGAAGATCCCTGATTGGAGCATCGAACGAGGCACGTGAGGGTCTTCATGTGCATAAATTACTGCACATGCATTTCTCAGATCACCTCCTGTTCATCGAAGCTTGGACGTGCCATATATCATAATGAATAATGGATGTAATGTGATATATTTTGTAAGACATTCGTGCTGGCTCTTTGCTGTGCCTGGCTGTTCTCACAGTGAAAGCATGATTGTAGTATATGTGTCAGTTACAGGCCACCATATGCTGCCCCAGAGGCCTGCTGGGACGCGTCTGAATAGATTTCGAACCTCGTCTTTTATCTGCGTTCTGTTTCAGCTGAAATGGCAACCAAGCATTTGATTTAGGTGATTCATTTGTTTACTGGGAGCCAGCTGCAGGATTTGACGGCGTTTCAACATTTTCTACAGATGACGTGGAAGGAGTGAAAGAGTGAGAGGATCAGCTGTTTGTACAGCATGAGGTTTTTGTTCCAGACGGAGAAAGACGTGACTGACAGAGCGAATAAAGCACTGAGGAAGGCGTCGCATATTTACAAACACATATGGAATATGTAACATTACAAAGACTGTATATAAAAGATGCGTGCTGCTGTCTTTGGTTTCTGGAGCCTGATTTTTAAGATTCACAGGTCGTGTTTTGGATGCTGCCGTGTTGTTTTTGTGTTTCAGGAAATGGCCATATTTGGATGTGAGGGTGGAGCTATCAGCTAATGCTCCCTGCTACTGCTGCCCTCACAGTTCCTCAGTTATGACTTTTGGGGGACTGACAACTTCACGTAAAGGTGTAGATCTGAATATAGAGAAGCACTAAGCTCCTCACACTTGAACCTTACTTTGTGCCGGGGCTTCATGCTTTCACAGATGTTCCTCTTATGAAGCCCAGCGTGCACAGCTGTGCAGTGTGCACACAGATTTACAGGCTGCTCTCACACAGACGAATGTTTCTGTCCATCTCGTCTCAGCAGACACGCAGAGTCGACACTGCTCGAGCTCACATTGCAAGCCAGCATAATAATAAAGACGAGTGTGAGTCAGTCTGTGTGCCAATCACACGAGCGTCACAGAGACGACTGGCCCAGTTTTAATGAAATACGTTTTTAGAAAAGATTTTCCCTCCAGAGAATAAATGAAATCATTCTAATGCATGTTAACTGCTGCCTCAGTGTTCGACTGTGCAGTGAGGGCTCCTGCTGGCTTTCAGAACCATCCACTGGCTAAATATTAAGTGAGCCTAAATAGCCTCGCTGCAGTAATGGATTCGGGAAAGTACTCCATCCATCCATCCATGCAGGGAAGCTCAGGCCTCCGTCTCCCCACCCACTTCCTCCAGGGGCAGTGAGGAGTTTTCAGCCAATATGGACACGAGGCATCAAGGAGACACCTGAACCTCCTCAACTGGCTCCTTTGAGGAGCAGCGGTCTACTCTGAGCCCCTCCTCACCCTCTCTCTCTAAAGTTGAGACCAGAGGAAGCTTTTTGATCTTCTGATTGGCTCCTCCCTAACACAGCCAGAGTTGTGTGCTTTGGGTCACATGATCCTAACAGGTGAAGAGTGTATATTCCTCAACCAGATGTTGAGTGATTGTGGGGTAATATCAGTGGCACCAAAAACCTCCTTGTGACGGTTTGGTGGCCCACAGTCTGTGTGGCAGACACTGACCTATCTGTAAACATTTGCTAACTAACAGCCGAGCAGTCATGAAACTTTTTTCCATGAAAAATGACAAAAACCAGCTTCAGAGTAAAAGTTCTTACCCGACTGAAACAGCAAACTTCAAAAGAAACTTTAAAAAAAATGTTTTTAACTTTTTAAATATTTTGTCATACAGCGGTCCCTCGCTGTAATGTGGTTCACCTTTCGTGGCCTCACTGTTTCGCAGATTTTTTTTTTGCAATTTAGCGTATTTTTTGTTGTTGTTGTTTTTGTTTTTACAGCGCATTGTGTTCTGCATCCTGATTGGCTGTAGACCATGGTCAATCAATCTCGGCACGGCACGTGTCTGCTGTACAGGACAGAACGCGTTCAGCTTGTCAAATTTACATAAATCTTCAATCCCTAGCAGCGTGACTCTGAAGTGCTGCACTGTATGTTTGTATATTTGCTCCCCAACAAACACAACAGTGTCGATGAAACGACACGGTAGCACCAAAAAGGCAGAGGAAGATGCTAACCATCGCACAAAAAGTCGGACTTCTGGACATGCTAAAGGAAGGTAGAAGTTACCTTCCATGCAAACTACAGAGACCTCTGGTTTTAGCCAATGATTTAACAGCAACCACTCACCAACCAGTCATCAACCAGTCAGGGAATAATCATGTTTCCCTGGTAACCAATGGTTCAAACCTCTATAGGCCTGCGTGATGACCATATTAACGACACGCCCCTTCTATGACATCATACAGATGGAAGAGTCAAAACTCTCGCTTGCACTCGCAGCAATTTCATTATTTGAAATGATCCACGTCTAATATGAACATCCAGCTCCAGCAGAGCAGCTTCCTGGGAGGAAACGAGGAAAAGCTTTTACTAAAGTGGACTGTGGAGCCTTGGCAGTGGTTTTAAAGTGTGACTGCGGCGCGTTTCTGATCTCTTGAGCTCACTTGTCAATCAAAGCGCGTGGGCAGCACGCTGACATTTTCTTCTCTTTAGTGGAGGACATTTGTGTTGCTGGGGGTGGCTCTTTTCCATTTATTAATGTGTGTTATTTAATTTTATTTTGCCCAAACATGGTGAACATTTCCTGTTCTATTCATTCACCACAAAATGGAACCAAACAGAGCGCGTGCAGAGCGCGTACCTGTCGTACCACGCAGGTACAGGCGTGCATTATGTCTCCTGGTGGTAAAAAATAAACCCATCCACAGCAGTTTATGGTCAAACGCTGCCGCTGATGACGATGCTTTTAAATTGCAGTGTACAGTAATGTGCGTACCCATTGTTGCTGTTTCTTTGTGTGTCGCTCTTACTCTCCCTGCCGCCTCCACACCGATGCGTGTTGTTGCATTAACGCGGAGGTGAAGAGTGGGAGGTAGAGGGCAAACTGAGAGGGCTACAAGAGGGATGGAGCGAGCCAGGGAAGAAAGAGAGTGTGGGAGTCCGAAGCATAGATACAGAACACATAGATAGATAGATCTATCTGACTGTCCTTCTTTCTCCTTCATTGCCTCATTTCTAAAACATATAATGGCGATGATTTCCCACGGGTAACCCACTCAGGTCAAACTAAATCTAGAAGGTAATGAGAGAAGGGGAGAGATAAAGAGTGATGATGAACGAGGGATGAGATGGAAAGAAAAGAGAGGCAGATGGAGAGGAGAAGTTGGTCTCTTTGCAGCTCCAAAGCTCTTAAAGCCCCGAAGCTGTGTGGAGTGCAAACGGGAGGGAGGGAGGCTGAGTCGAGGAGAAGAAAAGCTAGAAGGGAGAGAGAGTGAAAGGGAGAGGAGGAGGAGGAGGGTTTGCGTTGGTGTGTTGGCTGGCAGAGAGAGCGCTTGTCAAAAAAACCTTCCACTGACAGAAGGCATGATTCACAGCAGAGAGAGAGAGAAACAGCAGAGATAAAGAGAGAGAGAGCGGCGACAGGGCAGAGATGCCAGTTAAGAAAAACAAACGAGGATGCTGATTTGAAGCGGGATGACAGCACGCCAGCGGGATGGGACTGAGATCGACGGAGTGGATTGACTGACTGTGACCACGCTGATAAGGTTCTGGCTTTTCTATTGATTGGTTTGGAAAAATAGAGCAGGTGGCGGTGGCAGCGATGAAAGAGAGCAGGAGAGGAGAGAGGGAGAGGATGCTTGAGAACGAAGGCTGAAAGAGCTAGAGAGACCTGGAATTATTCTCAACTATCAATAGGCTTCTTTGACGGCTGATGGAAATTAGACAGCTCCGAGTGCTCACCGCCGCGCTGGAGACGGGTATGAGTGCAGCGACTGTGAAAAGCTTTCTGAAGATGTTGACACGAGTCAATCAGTTCTCTTCATGTGGAGATGACAAGTTCTCCACATTCAGTTTGTGAATCTGTAAATTGTGATTTGAACTTTTTTCGCCTGCTGTGGTTCTGAGGTTAGCACGTCTCTCAGTTTGTGTGCTGGATGTCAACATTTCAACAGCCTTTTGCAGAAAATAAATTAGCTTATTGTACGTTTACTGGTACAGTTTGTCACTGGGACTGTACCTTCTCAGATAACCGAGTCTTAATTTAACAAGGTGCAAAATCGGGTGCAGGAGGAGCTGTTCATTTATTTTATGTAATTTTATTTTCATTCGTCATCCACTTGGAAATAAATATATAAAAACACTGGATTTCTCCTGAGATTGCACCTTAAAGTATGCACCTTATACTGCTTACTCAGACACATTTGCCCTTTTGGCCCCTTGCAGGGCAGACATAGTTACCCTGAGTGTTAATAATTAGACCTGCGCTCAATACGTCCTGTTTGTGAAAGTCTGTGAGGTGCAAAAGAATGCTATGTGATGGACCACTTTAGTACATTAAACCTTACACCAAAAATGGAAAATCAGCTCTGAAATTAAAATGGATAATTTGCAGGAATATTGAGGCCATCTTAAACTTATTTTCATCGAGCGTTAAAGCAGCTGGTGCTGCATTAACATCATTGTCCTGAAAGGATGTCTCACCTTTTAGGCTTAAGAACTATACCTGTGTAAAATGTCCAAACAGCCTTTTTGTAATAGCACCAGCAAGTGGCCAGATTGATGTTAGCACCTCTGTAATTGTGGATGTTGGTGCCGGTGAGTGTGCTAATGAGCCGGGTTTAAATATGCAGCTCTCAGCTGTGACGCACGAGGTCAGGACTCGAGTCCCAAGCTTGCTTTTAGACTCGACTTTCTTTATGTTACATTTGCTTCAGGCACGAAAAGCAGGGTCCAGAATGTTTAGGTAAAAGCATTTGCTTAGGCTGAGGCACCAAAAATATTTGACTCAGTTTAGACTGAAAGTACTCGGTTACATGTAGACTAAAAAAATACTCAGCTATGTTTAGGCTCAAGAAGTAGCTATGGTTAGCTAAACACAACTTTCATACTAAAGCAATAGTACTCAAGTGAGGGCAACAAAAGTACTTCATTAGGTTTAAGCTCCAAAAGTACTCAGTGGTATTTAGGCTAAAAAAAGATACTGGCTTAGCTTTAGGCCAGAAAGTACTTGGTTAGTTTTAGGCTAATAATACTCCTGGTTTAAGTACCACGAGTATGCGGTTACCTTTAGGCTCAATTATACCAAGTTAGATTTAGGGCAGGAAATACTTGGTTATGTTTAAGATCAAAAAGTACTCAGTTATGTTTAGGCTGAAAAAGTACCAGGTTAGCTTTAGACTAGACTAGACTTTAGACTTTAGACTTGTTTAAGCCCAACAATTTGATGATTTTCAAACCTAACGAGTTGATGAGTTATCTCAGCTTTGGTTAGGCTTAAACTACAAAAAGTACTTTGTTATCCTCAGGAAAACACCTAATCTACTAGAGTAAAAGTACACTAGTAGGTACAGAAGCCAAAAGTACCTGGTTGTATTTAGACAGGGTTCAGGGTTAGTGTTAGACCCTTGGTCAGGCTTAAGCTCCAGCAGTGACCTATATTTTCAAACTTAATTGAATCACCTCAGCTTAGTTTGAATTATCTCAGCTTTGAGGTGAGTCATTGAAATGACTGCTCACAACAGTAAAAGATGGCGCTGACTGACACATGACAGGAAGTTACATAGATTTCCATCCATCTTCTTCCACTGGAGCATTTTCCATCTATCACAGACTGGAGGTGGAATACACCTTGGACTGGTTGCCAGTCTGTTGCAGGACTTTAGCGGGTTAACTATCCAACCAAATCCTGGAACGTCTACTGGCAGCCACCTGTCAGCCACTAAGTGATGCAGGACGAGTGAATTTCTTCATATGTGGACGGGGTTTCATTTCTGCAGCACTCTGTAGGCTAGAGGACATGGTTCACTATGTTCTGGACAGCACACTGCTCCCCTGAGTTTGTCAAATGCTCTGCAGGCACTGTCAGAGGAAAGTTTTAGAGAAACGCTCTCAGTTTACTATTAAACCTGAAATTGAATACAAACTTTAACTTCCTGAGAGTGGTCAAGCTCCAATATCAACACAACCTAAATGCATCTTTCTGTAGAGGCTAGTCTCATTTTTCTCTCAGGACTGTGTGCAGCACCACCAATGAAAGAATTTCTAATGTCAACTAACCTGAATGAGAGTCCCTGTAATTGTGTGTTCATTGCTATTATTACCTAATATCCTGCTCACTGACTTTGATGCATATGGAGAGACTTTTTCAGGCTCTTTTCCATTCAAATTATTTTTATTTGCTTTCTCTCTCCACAGCCAGACGAAGCTAATCATCGAGTACGGCCAGAATGAGAAGAGAGGCTTTGACTGGATTCAGTCGTCCATCCACCGTCGCTCTGTCTGACGGACTGCCGGTCTGCTGGATGAAGATTTAATTGGCTCCGAACAAACACACAGAACAATAAACAGCCAGAATAAATACAAATGCAGGCACATCGGGGAGAGAGTGGGAGAGAAGATGAGCTAAAAACGGCAACTGTGTGGACATAAAAACTGGACCCGTTTCATCTTTTCTTGCCGTTTTCCGAAAGCTGTTTGGAATATTTCTCAGAGTCGGATTCCTCATGTTGTTTGCACCGTTGTTGTGTCATGGATTATTTGACGGGACGGCCACGTTTTTGCAGGAGTGTCATACTTTGATCATCAGAGATGCTCCTGACTTCTCATTAAAACAGAGAGAACACGCTTCAGGAACATGTTTTTGAATGTGACGTTTTATTCTGGCATGGCCGTCTCAAACCCAGCTGCCATGCGTCCTTCACTGCCTGAATTTTTCTTTTAGATTTAGTCAAATTAACGACTTCACAATTCGCTCTTCAAGCTTCACCCGTGACTCCCACCAACCCCTCCCACCCTCAGCCATCCAACCAATCATGGGCAAGCCTCTCAGCCGTCCCGGGTGTTTCAGGAAAAGCTCTTGCTGCCTGGAGAAACATGGAATTGGGGATGGTGGAGTGGGAGGGCGAGATGGGGGGATGGAGGGGGGATACGGGGATGGCTACATACCCCAGCGATCCATTTATGACACCATGTGCATCAATCAGCAGATTGACAGCCATCACCACCACCACCCTGGAGGGTCCATACGGCGAGACGGTTGCGGCGAGGGCAGTTTTAGCTACTCTACGAGTGGCTCGCTCCGAGTCAGCAGAGCGCCCCCCGACATGTTTGACTCGCAGCCACGGTCTTTAACGCCAAACCCCTCCTTTGTTCGGCGCCTGGACGAGCGAGCCATCTATGATTCGCTGAAGCTCGGCGGTCAGGACGGAGATGACGGTGGCTGTCATTCGCCGGGGCGGTTCACCCGATCGGTTTCTCCCTCTGTGTCTTCATTCTCAGCTCCGGGTGTGTCCTCCTCCTCCTCAAAGAAACACCACCATCACCACCACCATCACCATGGAGACAGCACAAAGAGCCGAGATGGTCGACATTCCTGGAAAGTCCTGACGCCTCCGAAGCACCTGGAGTGTCTGGAGCTGACTACATCTGAAATGATGGACAGAGGAGGTGGATATCTAAACCCGGGGCACTACCCTCCAGCTGGGGGGCAGTCCTCCTCTCTCACCTCCCCCCTCATTTCTCCCTTCTCCGGCTCCCCTCTCTCCTCGGGCTACCACACTCCGGTGTTCTTCTCCCCCGCCAAACCTCGACCCAGTCAGACTCAGAGTTTACGCTGTTCACCTCCCCACGTGATCCAGCCCAGGCATTACTCCCAGACCCAGAGCCTCAGGCTGTCACCCCCCCACGAGCTGAGGAGATCCCCTTACCGCTCCCCGCTGGTCCAACTGTCTGCTCACGACCTGGAGCAGGACCTCAGGGATCGAGGAGGAGGAGTAGGGGGAGGAGGATGGGGACGCAGCGAGCGAGAAAGGGAGTGGGAGAGGGAGAGAGAGAGGGAGATGGAGCGAGGGTGGGCTCAGCGAGAATGGGAGAGAGAGAGGGAGAGGGGAAGGCTGGAGAGGGAGCG
Source organism: Pelmatolapia mariae (assembly GCF_036321145.2). Taxonomy (NCBI): domain Eukaryota; kingdom Metazoa; phylum Chordata; class Actinopteri; order Cichliformes; family Cichlidae; genus Pelmatolapia; species Pelmatolapia mariae. The sequence continues at coordinate 69,348,313 of NC_086241.1, forward strand.
AGCACGGGAACGGGAGAGGAGGGAAACATCTTTCGCGACCTTCGGGTATGGCCGACCAGTTCCTCTGCGTTCCGACAGAGACTCGGTGTTTCTGGAGTCCGACCAGGGTCTCGACACCACGCCATTACTGCTCCCCCAGCCCTCTCCTTCACCCTCGCCCAGCGCTGCCCCCAGAATGGGCACTGGGGCGGTGGGTAGGAACAGAGCTGGGTCAAAGGTCGGCCCTGAAGGTGTGGGTGGGGGCATGGTTTCCAAATACGACAATGGAAGCGTGGGTTTGGTGTTGGTTGATAGTAAATCTGGGTGTGGGCCGAGGTTAGTGAGCGAGGTTGGGGGTGGAAATGTGATGGAGGCTGAAATGAGGGCAGGAATACAAGAACACCATCGTGCTGAGAGCTGGAGCAAGTATGACAATGGATCCAGGCCCAGCGTTAAAAACGAAACGAGGATGGGCTCCCAGGTGAAAACGAGACCAGGGGGGCGGGATTTGGAAGGAAAAGTGCAGTCTGGGGTGGAGAGGGAAAATATGGCTCCATCTGCAAACAAGGAGGTACACAGGGCAGGGTCATCAAAGAGTGGAGAAAGACCAGGAAGGGCTGTAGCGAAACCAGAACCAATCGCTGAAGCTACACCCTCAAATGTGACTGAGAGCATGGCTGAGCCCGGAGGTAGAGCAGATCCTGTAACTGGATCTGGTCCAGGGATGAAGCCACAGGGAGGAGCAGAGGTGGAGACTAAGGCAACTTCAAAGCAGGTGGAGAGACAGAGTGAGGCAGAAGCTGAAGTAGCTAAAGTAAATAAGGAAGTTGTTGCAGCAGCAGAGTCCAGGGTGGAGGAAAAACCTGAGACCGATGTTAAGATTGCTCCTACATCTAAGCCTGAGGCAGCAGTAGAAGGTGGAGCTGGCAGTGAGACAGGAAATAAGACTAACAGTGAGCGCGGGGTTGACACTGAAGCCAAGAACAGCACCAAGACCGCAGACAAGGATCCTACCTGTGCTGCGGCCGAAGATAGAACTGAGCTTCCTGCTGCAGATCAACCTGAGAAAAAGACTTTCAACATTGATAAAACCGAATCCAGCCACGTGGAAAAAAGTTCACGATCCAAGAAGTCCAAATCCTCCAAGTCCAGCTCCAGGACTCGACCGGGCACCGCCACGGGGCTGCGGCCAGGTGTGGTCAGCCCGCGGCAGAGCAGGGCGCTCGGAGACCTCGAATCAACAGGCCCAGCTGAAGGCATCGAGTCCACGTGGCCTCGCCGAATCATCGTGAGAAAGAGGACCGTTCGTCAAGGTGGAGCGCTCCACAATCTCCCCATCCTCCCCCCCCTCCCCTCCGTCCTCTCTGCGCTGGAGAAGAGGCGCCCACTTGGCCACCTCCGTGCAGGCCACTTCTCAGAGAACCCTTTATCAAATATAACAAACTCCACCAGTATTGTGGGGCGATGCTCGCTCAAAGAGCCCTCCCATCAGGAGCCGGGGTTAGGGTCCAGTTTGGTGGGCAGGGCTTCGCTGAAGGAGCAGAACTTGGAGCACTGGAGGATCTGCAGAGAGCAGGAGGAGCCAAAGAGATCCAGGAGCAAGGAAAAACAAGGAGACAAGACTGAGGAGGAGAGGAAAGGGAAGGAAGAGAGGAAAGAAGAGAAAGACAGAAAGGAGGAGAAAGTGGAGAAGGACAAAGAGAAGGTTGGGGTGGGGCTGGTGGAGGAAACAAAACAAGAAAGAGCAGAGATGGCAGTCGAATTGAAAGTCCAAGACAAAGCAAACAAGTACAAGGAAGCGAAAAAAGGCAGAGATATTGAGATAACCCCTGAAAAAGTGGAGGAGAAAACTATGAAGATAAGGGATGAAACTGCTGGGCGAGGCTTGGAGGAGGAGGAGGAGGTGGTGGTGACATTACAGAAAGAAGACGGAGAGGTGGAGGGAGGAGAAGGAGGCACACTTGGTGAGGAAGGAGGGGTGGAGAGCTGGGATGCTGTCCTTGAGATGGTCAACACTTTGTGGGATGACGGTTGGGATAAAGGAGGAGCAGGAGGAGGAGCAGGAGGTGATACAGACTCCCTCTCGGGCTCCCTGCAGCGCTGGCCTCTCCTCCGACCCCCCATCGGGTTCGGAGGGTCCCACCCTCCCTCCTCAGCCGCCTCAGAGCTCAGCCTGACGGAGCTGGAAAGGAGAGCCCGGGAGCTGGACTCTGACCTGGAGCACCTCGACCTGTCTCAGCCCCACAGTCAGGAAACGTACCCAGCGCTCCTGGAGCCTCAGAGGGAGCGAGCGGACATGTACCAAACTCACCCCGGGCCTCAGAGAGAGAAGGCTGCCCTGCACACAGGTAAACACCGCACACACCTGCAGGAACTCACACACGGACGTTCACTCCGCTTTAGAAATCACACCTGACAAACGTGCTGGCAGCCTGAAGCGTCACACGATGAGTTAGACCATACAAATACAGGAGTCAGTGACTCTTACTGACGAACACGATGCAGGCAGGATGAAGGTGAACACCACCTCGTTAGCTGAGAGCTGACAGGTGGAGACAAAGAAACACGAGGTCGGAGGAGACGGCAGAAATTTGACCCACATGAGTGGATTTATAGTCCAAACACGGTGGATGAAAGTAATGAAACATCTGTCGTCGCAGTCACACACTGACGTCTTGTTCCAAATTAAAATGAATTTGGCTCCAATAAAACACAAACCAAATCGAGTCTGTCAGTCGGGGTAACATTTTCAGATTTTCTACGCTGTATTTCTTTATTTCTGTTTACAACAACAGGTGTTTAATCCCTTTAAAACGAAGCCCGGACAAAGATGCTTTTGTGCTCGCTGTTTGTGCTCCGTCGGTGTAATCACGCTGCAGACGCTGAGCAGGTTTTGGATTTCAGTCGCTGTTCTGTATTGTTTGTGACTCAGAGTTTAGCTGTGATGCTGGCTGTGAATTATTGGACCAAAACAGGAGGTGGTGGTGAGCTGGTGCCAGAAACCTGCTCCTCCGATCGATGTATTTATTCACAGAATTTAGAAGAAACAGCAGCAAAGCATTTAAAAGACATGAAAAGAGCGAAAAGAAGAAACACAAACAAAAGTCAATAATAGAGAAGATCAGTCATCTGTGAAAACTTTATAAAAGCTTCACAAAAGCCTGTTTATGAAGGAGGTTTTAACAGTTTGCAGTGAGGAGCTGAAAAACTGTTGGGAATGCTGCTGTGGGAGGCAAACCTGAGCCGAGCTGTTTCCCACTGCTGGAGCCCCTGCTGGACCGTAGAGGAACTGCAGGTTCAGGTGTGAATATTCCTGCATGTAAATGTAAAATATAAAAAGCAGTGATAATTGTTCAGCACAGCAGGGAGTGGTGTTACCTTCCCCCTCGTGGGGGAGGTTGAGTCAGAGCCAGGTGGAGGTGGAGATTTGGAAATGCTTCATGAACTGTAGCAGCAGTGACAGATTCACTGGTCCATAAAGGAAAAGTCGGGGCTTTAAAACAGGAGCGTTTCTGCTTGATTGTCATGTGAGCAGCGGCTTTCTTTGCTTAGATCCTTCCAAGAACCAAAGAAAGCCTCGGATAGAAAACAGCGGGAAGAAAAGGCAGGATGCACTGGTTATGACTGTTTCTCTGTTTAAAAAGGTAAATATGTGATGTTCTTTTCAGGGGTGGGCAGCAGGTCCCAGGTCAGCTTGGAGCTCAGTACTACAGCCTCACCGGCTACAGACGCTGACAGACCTCCCGGCTCCTGGTCAACCAAATCTGCCGGGACGTCCACCACTGGCACAAGGTAAGGAATCTAAAGTGTCACTGCAGGACGCCAGAATCCAGGACCAGCCATATCTCCACCCCTCAAAGGCCTGTCCTGTGTCTCGTGAACTGAGGACAGATACAGGCGTGTTTGAATGTAATGGGATTACTGATGGGAACAGGAACCAGTGCAGAAACAGCACTGGCAGCTAAATGGGCAGAGCTGTTTCTCTAAACTGGAGGAGACCAAAACGATGTGTCAAGGTGATCAGAAAAACTGATTTCCATGGATGAAAATACGTCATATTCTGATGTCATACTCAGAAACAGGGTGGGTTTTATTACACATCAGGCTGATTTTGAGCCAGAATCACACTACAGTCAAAATGAGCAGGGGGCGACCGTGGTTCAGGGGGTTGGGAAGGTTGCCGGTTCGATCCCCAGCCCTGTCTGTCCTGGTCGTTGTGTCCTTTGGCAAGACACTTCACCTACCGCCTACTGGTGAAGGCCAGAGGGGCCGATGGCGTGATATGGCAGCCTCGCTTCTGCCCCAGGGCAGCTGTGGCTACAACTGTAGCTTGCCCCACCAGTGTGTGAATGTGAGAGTGAATGAATAGTGGAATTGTAAAGCGCTTTGAGGGTCTCAAAAAGTGCTATATAAATGCAATCCATTATTAAAATAATGATGACCGAAGTTACTGCAGCTGTGCAGTGAATCCAGTGATGTCACTGCCTTTGAAATGATCACATGTGAGAAACTGAAACTGAGGAACTGCTGCACAAACAGTGACGTAGTTGCTGCAGGATGGCAGCTGAACTTAAAAAAAGACTCGCTCTTATAACCAGGATGCAGTCGAGTCCAGTGCGGTACTGCAGAGATGAGCTCTGCTCACTCAGACCGATGCTGATGTTGGCACTCATAAATTAGACAGCAATATTTGCAAACCTTTGCCAGTCAGACTCAGACTGATTGGAGACACGTCGCCTCCCACAGGTTAAAGGTGTTCTCACTGGGCAACCAGATTGTTGCCAATTGGTCACCAAGGGTCAAAAAAATCAATGCAATCACTGGGAAACCATCAGTTCTTTCTAGTAACAAGGAGGTTGGCAGATAGCGTCCCGCCAGTGACGTGTGCAGTCGCCTTGTAGTCGAAACTGGCTGTCCAACCACTTAATAAAAAAAAAATCAATGCAGCCACCAGTTTTTCCTGGTTATTTTTACGCTCATGTGACTGAACTGTGAAGAAAGTTTAATACTGGATATTCATATATGATTTCAGATATACACGTCCACACACACACACACATATATATACACTGAGCAATAAAAACATCAGACTGTCTGTTTAATGGACTCGAGCTGCTGTTTTATTCGCTGTTATTAGCTTCTGTGTGAACGTCCCAGAACAGAGCGAGCTGTACCTTGATGAGCTGAATCACTTAAGCTTAAATGTCATCCAACTAAATGATCTCTAATTATGTTCTTAAAACTGAGCTTTGAGGCCTGGAGCTGCTGTAACTGTGTTTGTAATCAGCATCATTATGAAATAATTCATATGAAGCTGTTGCAGGTGTCACACGTTTTATTAGAAACTGATTAAAAACTGCACAGTTAACTTTCCTGTCTCTACCTGATCATTCCTCATGGCTTACAAATAAAGACACAAACCAAACTGTGTCACAGCCGCAGCAAAATTTAGAAAGTGAATGTATTTGTAGTGATGTGTCCATCACCCGGGATATCTGTGCCGATGTCTTGGGGCTGTGCGGCTAAAACAAATCAATGGCCTTGATCTGAAAAGTGGGTTATCACGTTAAAGGCTTCGGGGGGGCTGAGCACACATGGGGATGCTTCACCGCCTTCTGTCCTTTTCTTCTTTTCCAGCTCTGCTAAAGAGGACAGCTCTCCAGACTCCAACCTGACGCTGGAGTCCGACTCAAGCGGCGTCTTCCTCTCCTTATCCAATCAAAGCCAGGAGGAGGCCGGCTCTGACAGTGACCAGCCAATCAGTGGCTCCGACCTGGGCAGCAGCAGCACGTCGCTGGAGAAAGATGGGGACGATGGAGGGTTAAAGGAGTGGGGGAGGGAGGAGAGCGCGGAGCTACAATGGTGCTACCCGTCACTCCTCAACACGTGCTCGCAAGAAGACATCGAAGGCGAGAGGGAGGAGGCGGGCCGCGGAAACATGGAGGAGGATGAAGAGAGGGGAGAAGGCGAGGACAGAAGGAGGGATGGGAAGATGGGAATGGTTTCAGTCATCAAGAAGCCGTTAGAGCAGAGCGTTATTAAGAGCTCCATGGCTCTGAGAAGTGAGGACATGCCCCCCAGGAAAAAAGTCACCCTCATGGGAATAGACTCCCCTCTTCCTCTGTCTCCTTCAAAGCAGCCAATCAAACACTTTCTAGATCCCAACCAGAAGCCAATCAGAACATCAGGGCTGGACTGTGGCGACATAGATCCCTTCGTCCAGTCGGACAGCTTTGTTTACCTTGCTGTGTCTGCAAGACCTGCCTCCAAAGGTGAAGTCACCACGGTGACAGAAGCCCACGACGTGAAAAAGGACAGTATACACCACCACACACACGGCACGAAAACGCACGTGGATCAGCCTAACCCCAACCGGGACGCCAAGCCAATGCAGCTCGCCCCACAGAAGCCAGAGGAGGGAGATTTCCTGTGCACCGACAGCTTCGTCTACCTGGCAGCTCCAGCCTGCCTCCTGCTGGGCCCTCCAGGAACTACAGCCTACAGCGGCAAGTGAGTATGCACTCATCTACACTTCACCTCTCAGCTGAAAGAGATGTATTCATTTATAAAAAACATCCATCCATCCATCCATCCATCCATCCATCCATCCGATCATCCATCCATCCATCCGATCATCCATCCATCCATCTATCTGATCATCCATCCATCCATCAGATCATCCATCCATCCATCCATCCATCCATCCATCCAATCATCCATCCATCAATCCGATCATCCATCCTATCATCCATCCATCCGATCATCCATCCAATCATCCATCCATCCAATCATCCATCCATCAATCCGATCATCCATCCTATCATCCATCCATCCGATCATCCATCCTATCATCCATCCATCCGATCATCCAATCATCCAATCATCCAATCATCCATCCATCCATCCATCCATCCATCTGATCATCCATCCATCCATCCATCGATCCTATCATCCATCCATCCATCCATCCTATCATCCATCCATCCATCCATCCATCCATCCTATCATCCATCCATCCATCCATCCATCCATCCTATCATCCATCCATCCATCCATCCATCCATCCAGTCATCCAATCATCCATCCATCCATCCATCCAGTTTTGGTTTCTTGTGCTATCTTTTCGCTGTCAGCTAATGTCTCAGTGACACTAGAGTAAAAATAGGTTGCCGGCCTCCTTACTACCAGGAGAAACTGGTGGTTGCTCAGTGATTGCATTGACTGTTTTGGTGACCAACTGGCGATATTCTAGTTGCCCGAAGGTAATATCTTCCCCTGTGAGAGGCAACCTGTCTCCAATCACAGTCTGACTCAGACTGACTGCAATCACTCTGAGACAGATTGGTAAAGGTTTGACATAATCAATCTGATTTATAATCACACACAGATTACCAACACTCCAATCAATCACTTGTATCAGTCTGAGTGAGCCTGCGCTGATGAGCACAAGGTTAAAAGCAGAGCTTTAGTGCTTTTAAAAAGCACAAATGATGAAGATACCAGAGAATGTGTGTGATAGTTACATCTGGCTTTCTCTTCTGTTTTTTAGGGAGTCTGATTCGGAGAGCTCAGGTTCGGGACCTGTTGACGTGTCGGTGCTGGGTTGCGGTTCAGTGGCAGGGGACAGCGACTGGGACTCGGACCTGTCCGACTCCGATCCGAGCCGCTCGTCGAGGACCTCCGCTGCCGGGAGCAAATCTGGCCGTCCGAAGCGGCTGCCCGCCGAACCCGACTGGGACTTATTCGGAGACACCACTGAACCCGAAGTGCTGAGCGAGCTCTTCACGGAGCAAGACAGGAACAACAACGGCAGAGCAGAGAGAGTTTCCGGGGTTACCACCAGCATGGCAGCAACACCATCCGTCCCCACGGCAACTCAACCCGCCACTCCACCGTTGAAGAGGATGTCGACCGTGGAGCAGTCATCGACGAAGAAGGTGACGTGGCAGTTTAAACCCGCTCAGAGGTCAGTGTGCACGGGAAGCAAGAAGGACAAAGAGAGGGAAGCGACGTCATCATTGGCAGGAAGGTTTACTGAATTCGGAGGTGGCGAGATCTACAGACCCACCCCTTCATCTTCGTCGTCTTCGTCATCGTCACCGTCGTCATCGTCATCCGGCTGAATTCTGAAAGAAAAGCTTGTTTGGAGAAGCTTTCGATGGGCCGAAGAAAGGTAGAGACGACCTTTAGCTCCTGTAGACCTGCAGCTTTTGCCTGTCCGTTCCGAATTCTGCATTTCGCTGCTGCCGTTGCCTTCGATGACCTTGTAAAGGCTGCGTTGCATTTTCTTCAGTTAGTCAACAAGTTATTGTTATTATCATATATCACTTTAAGTTGGGACGGTCTTCCCAGAAACAGCACCGTTCCTGTAGAGTTTTACTGACTGTCGGTTGTTTTTTTCATTCATACGTTCACGTCTGTTAAAATGACAGATCTGAATAAATCTGTTGGATTTTTATTCTGCTGAATGTACTCTAAGGGAGGATCCACCTTCAGACTGATTTCACATCTTATACCATTAGAGCCATGCTGGAATTAAATCACAGTGATACGTAAAGTGATCTGAGTAGGAGAAAGTGGTTTCTGCTGCTCTCTGATGTTTTACGGATGTAAGAGTGTAAACGTGTCGCCTGCTCCCCCACGTCTTTGAAGACGGACTTTTACAAACTGGCTGAGTTTGATCTCTACAGTCTATGGTGTGTTTTATAATCACAGCCAGGTTTACAGTGTATTTAACAGTGTGATAGTATATTTTGAACATGGAGATAATTATTGAGCAAAGTATTAATATATATATATGTGAGTGTGTGTGATGAATGTGAACAACTAATTGAAGGATTTAACAATAGAGTTTAATTTAAATGGTTTATTTATCACTTAGACTGAAATTGTGAATGTTATAAATGAGCAATATGCTTACAGATACATGCTATATTCTATGTTTAACGCGCCTTCATTCAAAGGGAGTCAAATACGGCTGTTCTGTCAAACCTGCTGGTGTCTCACTGATACGTGTCAGGTGTTTTTTGGTGAGGGTCAAATTTGAAACAGCTGCCAAATTCACATGTAGAAGCAGGAGAGTTGTCAGTGATCAACCAAATACCGCGGTCATGTTTGGGTTAAAATATGTTTGCAACACGACACACTGACAGGATGTTTCAGGATACTCGGCACGTTTGAATCAAGTGGAAAACTTGTGCAGTCAGTGCTTAATGTGCAGTTCCTCTAACGCCCAGCAGGGGCTCCAGCAGTGATAGACTCCCACGTTAAAACTTTACAGCAGAAATAAACACGTTTACATCCCCCCTACACCGGGGGAGAGTGGTTTAGGACCTCACTTGTTTAGATTATTGGGGGCGTGGCCTCTTTGACTGACAGGTGGATGGTGACACAGGTGGCTCTAGCTGCTAGCCGTCTGCTAGCTTCACCTGAACTGGACATCTGGACTGTTTTTGTGCTGTTGAAGCTTTTTTTTACGACATCATCCGATCAATAACATGGCTGCTGTGAGGTTACTGTACTAACAGACTGTCCATGAAGGCAGAGCGAGAGTTTGCTGGGATTTTATTATGTTATTTAGCACTGATCATTAGGTATCCGTGTCTGTGCGATGCTCCCAGCTGCAGGTTGCTAACCTCGGTGGCTTCAACTGGCACAGGCTGGAGGGTGGTGCAATTAATGTAGCGCTATTAACAGCTAATGTGTGGCACAGATGGAACATGCAGTGCAGAGATCAGAGGCTGCAGAGACAGGCAGGGAGCATGTAGTGCTGAGAAATCACTGAATCACGACAAAGATTTATTTATTTACACTCTCTTCTACTGTTTGGGGCTCTTTTAATAAACAGCTACTTCAGCGTGTTTGATTTGGGGGAATCTTACTGTTCCTGACACAACCTCAAAGGGATATGTCTCTCCTCCCACGACTGAACCAGGAAGCTTTGATTCGTTAGGTGAATGTGGAAACACGATGGAGCCACTGTTTTTTCAGCTGTGAAAAATGACAGTAACATACAATCACTAACTCAGGTCGTAGTATAGAAAAGAGTCTAGGTTTTAGGCCCAGCTGGGGCTCTGCTAAAATGCTCTATCTGAGGCTCCACATGGGGGCTTGTTAAACCAACTGTTAGCACAGTGGTTGGGTCCATCTTTTATATACAGTCTGTGGTTTAAACCCAAGGCTCTGTGTTGCTCTAACACCAGCGGTTTGACAGACGCCGTTATTTGACGCCCAGGCAGCGAGAGCGGGCTGGAGTGTTTAAATGTATAATAATGGCTGAGTTTGATTTTTATTTATGCAGCCAGATTTTGATTGTAAATGCAGTCTTAGACTCATGCAGAGGTTTTATGTGTAACATTTTTAATCATCAGGTAATTCGGTTTTAAGTGCCATAAACAGCGAGACCACGGCTGAGATGATTGGTCGTCTTTGTCTCACACTGGCTTTATTTCTGCTCAGAGTACAGACTTCTTCTTTTGTAATCCTCCCCCTGCCATCTTTGGCTTTTCTGAGGAGGATAAACATGCTGGAGACGTTTTTCTCCTCGCTCCCCGCCGCCGTTTGTCACCGCTTCAGCTCTGTTTGTGCTGAAAAGCAAAGCAATCCAGGAGATTTCCCTCCGAATCCAAAGCGAAGTGCAGCCAGCGGGGAGGCAGGTGGAGCTGCCAGTCATCCCAGCAGTGGTCCTGCTGTTCAATCATTACATGATGAATGTGGTTATCATTCACTGAGCTAAAAAATGGGACAGGCAGCACCTTCCAAAGACATCGCAGACATGTCAGGTCACTGATGAGAGCGGCTGAAAGTCTGTTTTATGCACGATGTTGCTGATAAAGGTCTGACAGGCTAATCGTCCTTAATCACATTTAATCTTGTTGTTCTTGATGTAAAAGTGAAAATGAGGAACAAGGGCCAGATTTACTAACGGTTCATCACTTTTAGACCTTTTTCTGGTTTTTATGAAGCTGCTGTTGACGAGATACTGCAATAAGGTCTTGGCCCCTCTCACAGGGACCAATCAGTGACCCCCGGCAACCTGAGGTTGCTAGGGAAAAATGAACATCTCCAACCGGTTTGCCAGAAATCGCTGAGTGAAATCAGCTGTAAAGAGGGCGCGGCCCACAGATGTCCCCGTGATTGCTGACACGTCTGCAAACACTCGCCAACCGCTGCTCAAACTCGCCTTCAGAATAAAAGTTGCATGTTTTAGTTGCCACAGTACAGCAGAGCTTTTACGTTGGAGTCAGATTTTCTCTGGTTGGTGTTTTTCGGGTTGCATCGCCGCTCTACAAACAGAGAAATGGAAAACGTTCGACTCCACACGAGATGTTTTTCTTCTTTTGTGCGGACACTCAACGACTGCGGAAATCTGCTGCTCATCCAAATAATCGCATGGAGGTTTCAGGTGCAGCACTGTAAACCTCCAGCAGCTTCCAGCAGCTTCCAGCAGCCGGTCACCAACCAGGTCTCTGGGCCTGTGTGACGGAAGCCTGCTGGTGTTATTGAACTTGAATTCAGAGTGTTAAATTTAAGAGTGTCAGAGAGCTCAGAGTGTCACAGTCAAGTAATCAAACCGTTTGTAAAAATGTCGTTTTAAGGAGCTCTGACCTGTGTTAGAGAAATGCCTGCAGCTTCTGGCTGCACGGAGCAGTAACAGGAACCTCACTAACACTCGGATCGGTCAGGAAATGTTTGAGCATCCTTCAGGTCAGCTGTTCGTCAGCTGTTCGAGAGTTCAGGGTTAAACGGTAGAACTGATGTGAATCTGCACATGCACATTTTTGACCTGCTTGGTGCTCGGTTGCTCAGTTGCTCTGTTGCCTGGTTGCGTTGCCCGTTGCTGAACTAAACTGGCTGTGTCTTTGTGTAAATTTGGTGCACTGCTGGTGGATCAGAATGCTCCTGGTTAGTAAATCTGGCCCCAGAGTTGCTCGTGATGTTTGAAATTCTGGATTTTTAGCCTTGCTGGGATGAGATGATGTTTTTTTGCCATGAGCAGCTTGAAGCGAGCCGCACACAGAAAGGCTTCAGTGACGACGACGACGATGATGATCTGTGTAAACCGACAGGATTTGGTCGGGCCTTAAACGCACCTGTCAGGTTCAGTGACAGACTTCCCGGCACATCCACAGAGGATTGGAGTGTTTCATTAACATGGCTCTATTTTTAAAGCTGCAGCTTTTTGTTTGGACTGTCTGAATGTCTTTGAGGTGAATGTTAATCAGGACACAGTTAATGACTGATGAAGGCTTTTACCCCTCGCGTTAGACTATTCCTGGATGGGGTTTTTTGCACAGCGTCACCCCTAATCCCCGTGAAAGTCATCATTTAACAGGAAAAGCAGAATTAAGCTGTGAGGAGACCCCCTGGGCCCCACTGACCTCCTCTAGTAGGAGAAATGAACGAGTACACCTGTGCAGGGATGAGCCTACCGCCCCCGGGCTTTCCTGTGTCTTTTTCTTTGTGGTGATTTGATCACATTTGTTGCACATAAACACAAATAAATGACTACATCACCGCCATGATTAAGAAAAAACAAAGACTAAAGTTTGGTTTCAGCAGAAAATGAGATAAAGTGAGCTGCAGGAAAACTACTCCACACGTTTATTACTTCCAGGCTGGACGACTGTAATTCATTATTATCAGGAAGTCCTAAAAACTCCCTGAAAAGCCTTCAGTTAATCCAAAATGCTGCAGCAAGAGTCCTGACAGGGACTAGAAAGAGAGAGCAGATTTCTCCTGTATTGGCTTCCCTTCATTGGCTTCCTGTTAAATCCAGAATTCAAAGTCCTGCTCCTCACATACAAGGTCTTAAATAATCAGGCCCCATCTTATCTTAATGACCTTGTAGTACCATATCACCCTATTAGAGCACTTGGCTCTCACACTGCAGGCTTACTTGTTGTTCCTAGAGTATTTAAAAGTAGAATGGGAGGCAGAGCCTTCAGTTTTCAGGCCCCTCTTCTGTGGAACCAGCTTCCAGTTTGGATTCAGGAGACAGACACTATCTCTACTTTTAAGATTAGGCTTCAAACTTTCCTTTTTGCTAAAGCATATAGTTAGGGCTGGACCAGGTGACCCTGAATCCTCCCTTAGTTATGCTGCTGATGGTTGTGTGTGTGTGTGTGTTTATGCTGCTGCTGCATTAACTCTCTCCCAAACTTTATTCTGTCTCAGCAGATTCCCTCTCCGATCCTCATTCTGTTGGAAGTTTCTTCCTGTTAAAAGGGAGTTCTTCCTCCTTTCCTTACCATCTAAATCAGCCTGAGATGTGACGTGGTGTTACATGAACAAAAAGCAGCCCTGCTCAGACTGAAGTTGTCTAAAGCTCCGAGCGACAGCGGCAGAGGACGTTGTCATGGGAATGATTGCATCTCCAAACTGAGTCTGAACGGTTTTGTGGCTGTTTTTGTCTCCGACAAGCTGCAGCCTTGTTCTCCACCTTCATCCTGTCCGTCCTCGGTCTCCTCCACCATCCCCTGATACCATCTTTCACACAGTTTGATTTCAGCTTTCACTGCACAGCAGCACCGTGTCATCACGTTCCTGCGCAACATTAACGTAATCTGCTCCAGCCGCCGTGACCGCTTGCTCTGTAAACATTATATTTAGTCAAACAGAGCAGAATCTTGCACTGACAGCGGTCACAGTCTGTGTCGCTCGTTCTCTGTTTCACATGTCTGTGTCTCGTCCTCCTCCACGTCGCCTCGTTTCATTCTGCAGTCCCGCTCGCATTCGCCCTGCAGCTGTCGCTCAGACCTGCACATTCTAATTACGTGATTATCTTTTCTGTTCAGACAAACGGCGCTCGCTCGGAGCTTTTTAGCTGAGACTCGCTGTTTCCTCCCAAAAAACACCAGCGTGCAGCTGCCAGCCAATCAGAATGAGTGGCTCTCAGCTGTCACTGTGAAAGCGATGCAGGTATTTGGAGAGGCTTTGTCATAAATCAGTAAAGGAGTGCTTGTTTTACTTGAAATCTTTAAATAATCAGATTACCCAAAGCGTTCACATTTTGCTGCTTTAGCCTCTGCGGACGCTGGGAGGTCTGTAAAGTCGTGCCTGTTTCATCGATCCGAGGTCTCGTCACACAAAGTGCAATCAGCGGGACTCCTTTCAGAGTCGCCTCCTTGTGCACCTCTGGACCACTTCCTGTTTCGATCACCACTTCCTGTTTCGATCATCACTGTACGTCTGGTTCTGACTTCAGGCTGCACTTTGCCTCTGAGCTGCACGCCACATTCTTTCCACTGACTCAAACTCTTCGTGTGAGAGACGAGGAGGTGGCGTGCGGTGAACGATGGCTGTGCTGATGTTCTTCCATCAGAGGCGCTGACCCTCAGGGGGCTGTTAGGAAGAATTTTTAAGGTTAAAAATATCCCAGCAGCATGTAGAGACCCACAAGCTCATAAATGACCTCTGCACAGTCTCACTTCACCCTCGTGCTCGGCCTGTGGACTCTGAGTCTTCGCTGTAGACGTGCTCCGAACCGGACATCCTGGGAAAGGTCCAGAGGTGCACACGGAGCTGAGCTTGAAGGAGAGACTGGCTGAATTTAAATAATCGCACCTTCTTTGCTCACTTTGTTTCTAACCCAGCTTCAAATCGTGCAAAGGATCTGGGACACATTCCACCCACTTTTCACACCTGAGCAATATATAAATGTGGAGGGGTGGGCCGTATGCGCTGCTGTGATCCTGGCCCTTTGATTCTATAAAAACGATGTGAAAATGGCTGCAGATGCAGTTTCCCCTGCAGCTCCACAGTCGGGTTTTGGGCAGCCTCTCGGTGATTTGCCGCCAGCTCCAGCTGAGCAGTTCCTTTGAAGCCGACTCTTTCTTCTTGCAGAGATGAGACGGGGCATGATAAAACTATCTGTGTAGTGACCCGCTCTGCATGTTTGTCCTGACCCTGTGTTCAGGCCGGAGACTGAGAAATGGCTGTTTATGTGACACTGTTCATTGATTAATTTTTTTTTATTTCTGTATTAAACTATTGGCTCTTTCACGTGTTTCAGCTGAAAACCTGCATCTCACTGGAACATTTTCTAACCTGCTGCTTCACAGTCTGATCGACGAACAAAAGCTCAATAACCGGACCGAACGGACGGACGAGTCAGACGAACTTTATCGACCTTTGAATTTCTGTTGCATCAAACTGTGGCAAAACATCTAGTTTCACTGTGATGGATAAAAACCACATCCTCTGCTGACTTTTGTAAAATCAGGCCTGCGTGTAATACTTTGCTGTTCATATCGACGCTGATCACTGGTAAAGCTTAGCGATTAAGACCTGAGACGGATTCTTAGCTGGAAAATGATTTATGTGAAATCTTTTCGTGTGCCATATTCCCAAGCCTTGTTGAAGCGCATTATTGTACAATAAAGACTAAAGTTGATGGTGGCTGTGACTCTGGCCTGGTTATTCTGCCTCACCCTTGCAGAAGCAGTAGGTCAGAGATCGGACTGCGTGACAACACCGAAGGAAACGTGAACATTTTAGTGAAGTTTCACAGTTAGGAAGGGCTCATTTAACTACTATGAAGTGACAGATTTATGGCCATGAGCCCAGTGTGTGTCCACCTCCTCGGGCAGATGAAATCTTCCTTTACATGATGCTGACTCAGACCATCAGGACTGAACACGCTTCAAAAATAGAACCTTTTCAAATCGTTAGGTGCTGTGGACCAGCCGTGACCTTTAACCTTTTGATTTGAGGCTGGCATTCAAAGGCAGCAGGGTGAGTGCAGAGGTATCCCGAGGTGATCTGCGGGCTTTTATTCAGACAAATGCTTCAGAAGTCTTTGGACAATGTATCTCTTTTCAGCAGGACGAAAGTCAGAAACATCCGGTCGAAGAAACCAGAGAGCGCCTCGGGGCTGAGAGGTCGATACCCTTCACCAGACTCGGTGTGAAGATCAGACAGCATCACAACAGAGAGCTGCAGAAAACAGCATCTCTGATTCACGCAGGTCTGCACAATATTTTTACTTCACTTCTGCCCAATGTTATCGTAGCTAACTAAAACTAAGTCTAAAACTAGACCTGAAAAAACATTTCAATTAACTAAAGTAAAATAAAACCGAGCCTGAACAGGGATAACAGGGATAACCCCTGAAGGTGTGCTTCAGGGCTCTGAAAGCTTCTTGGATAAGAGCTGAAACACCTCCAAGAAACTCAACAGTCGCTTTCCAACCGAGCTCCTTAGACCACCAAGGCCTGGCTGACTGAGAACCTACACAGACACTATAAGGACCAGTCCATTTACCATCTGGGGAATTTGGAGAACAAGTCAACACTTCAAACTTGGGATTGGGTTTCTCAAATCCTTCCTGAACCATCTTTGCTTCGTGGCAGGGCACATTATCCTGCTGAAAGAGGCCGTAGCCATCAGGGAGTACCCCAAAAAGGTTGATTGTGTTCATCTGGATGTTTTCAGTGGGAGAAACGTTTCATCCAACTGCTGACTGCAGGTTTGCCCAACCTTATAAACCCCCATTGTTCATTCAGTGGGCTAGTTTCAGTCGTGCAAATGTACTGTTTATAAGGTTAGTGACGAAACATTTCTCCCACTGAAAACATCCAGATGAACACAATCAACCTTTGGGATTTACTTACCTGAATGATTGGCATGCATCAAGACCATCAGGGAGTACCGTTTCCATGAAAGGGTGTGCCTGGACCGCAAAATAACGTCCACATGGACGGACGTTATACAGATCATTGCCCAAAGCCACTAATGTTCAAATAAAGCCGAGACTTCAATGTCCAGTCCATCTGAATAGTTCCTGCCAGTGCAGTGAAAGAGTTCAGATAATGCAATGAAACAATAAGAAAGTTTGAACTGAAGACAAAGAACTCAGCTGGAGTGTTTGTTGACATCACGTTTCCAGGGTTAAGGAGGACATTCAAGCTTGACAAGATAATCTGGAAGTCCTGAGAGTCAAAAAACATGATGTGTTTTTCTAATTTTAGCCTGATTGAAACTGTTTCCTGTCCTGTGTTTGTGGATGAACTCGTCTGAGGTAAAGCACCATCACCAACTTAAGCCTGTTCCTCACCTTGACCTTTTGTCTTACCCTTCACCTGCTCCTGTCCGTCCTATCACAAGAGCTCTTTGGTAATGTGACTGGATGTTCCTAAGAGAACCTGGCTGTGACCCAGGATGTAATCCATGACCGGTTGGTAAGTTGGTGTTTGTCTCTAAGCTAAATTGGAAAGTCGTAGAACCAACTCGTCGTTGCTTTGGTCACTGACAGATTGCTGTGGTCACTCAGAGGTTTCAGGGAAGATGCTGAGCTGTCTGCAGACACTCGTCATTTGCTCTCCCGGCGGCCTTCAAAGTAAAAGTCGTCCTACCGCTGAAAACAACATACTTTAAAAGGCACAACTTTTACTTTGAAGGGGAACAGACTCTGTTTCTAGTTTGGTGAGTGTCTGCAGACAAGTCGGCCTCTTCCATGCTGGTGACTTTAGCAAATTTTTATCAACTAAAGCAACAACCTCCTGCAACCATCCACCAACTGGGAGTCAGCAGGAGGCCTGTGTGGATGTGGCTTTAGCAACTACTCACACTCAGGTAACACACATCTTTTACCTGGTAACAGCGGGTCACCGACCGCTCTGCACGATTGGCGCCCGGACTCTAAGTCGTCGCTGGTTGTGACCCCAAAGGGAGAAAATCAGAAATGTCAAATGTAACCAGGAAATGATTTTTTGTCCTCTGATTGAATGGTTGCTAATGACGACCTGACACTATCAAACTCCTTTAAAAATACCCCCCCCCTTGGCCTTATCTCCGTCTCCCTGGTGACCAGTCTGGTGTTTGCTGTCTTTGTTGACCTGTTTGTTTGTTCATTCCTTTTCTGGATGTCGGCCTACCCGCTGAATTTTCTCTTTTAATTGAATCATGCATATTTTGTGGAAAACTCGCCATTTTTACCCCCCTGCCATCTGTCTCCCCGGGCTTCCTCTAACAACTTGTTATGAAACTGGAATTCATTTAGAGCGACGAAGCCAACCCCTGGTTGCAATTTAGGAAATGAAACTTTAATTAGAGGTGCAGCGATTTCATTGATATCAAATCAGCGACATCGGGCTGCATGATTAATCATTCCTGGGAAAACTGTGAGAGACTTGGAGACGCACAGCCAGCCTGCAGAGCCATCTGTGTGTTAAATAGTACATGGTGCAGGAGGAGCTGTGTCAGTAATGTAGGTCTGTCCATCTATTTAAGGCTGATTAATTAGAGCACTTTGAATAAGGCCACGGAGAATGAGAGAGAGAAAGGGGAGAGAGACCACCGTGATGAATGGATAATCCATGTGCCATTTGCACAGCCACCGCAGGGACTGTGGTGATTTACTGGGCCAGATGACACAGTCTGTTTGCCGCACAGCCTGAAAAAATATGCGAGCAGATTTCGTCTGATTCTTGATCTAATTTGGAGAAACTTTTGAGGATCAGTGACAGTAAACACAGACAGGTGTCCTGCTCGCCACGCGGAGGCACGTAAAGCGGCCGTGGCGCCGAGCGCCTACAGGAACCTGCGAGGCTGTGACTGAGGCTTCGTTTACTGATGCCGGTGATTAACACATCTGAGCGTGCTCAAGGTAACGCTGACGCAGCCAGCGGGACGAAATCGGGATAAAGTTCCTCACGAGATTTCCTCCTGATCGTCAAATAAACACACTAAAGACGCTCTGAGGGATCTTCACGTAGGATGACGCTCTCGTCCACAGACCTGATTGGTCACTTGGGGCATTTTTGGTACTCGCTGATCACCGATCAGGAGCAGGTCAGGTCTGCTGCGTCGGTTACCATGGTGAACGCCATTATAAAACACAGAGTGAGGCTCGGTGACCTCAAGTTCTCCTTCAAAGTGCAGACGTCTGGTTTTCAGTCGTCCTGTCAGCCACACACTTGTTACTGTAACTGAACAATGAAGCGCTTCTGTTCCTATTAATGTGGCCACTTTGACCCGAGCCCCGTTCTGCTTCTCCGGTCGCTGAGGCGTCTGTCCCGTCTGCTGCTCATTTCCTCCCCATCTGATCAAAATAAACTCGATGGCCTGTGGTTTTTCAGCAGACAGCTCTCTCTCTGGCTTTCCTCAGGCTCTTTGACCTGCATGCTCAGCTCTGATTGGTCAGTTTAAGAGGAGACCAGAAAACTTTTGAACTAAGAAAGTTTCATGCTCAGCGCCTAAATCCTAAAATCACATGGTCACCATAGCGATGCACCATCATAATGAAGATCTCTGTCTCACTGTTGAATTGTGGCTTTGTTGTCTCCTCTGTGCCGCGTCCTCACCGTCAGTCTGTCTGTTCGTCATGATGAATGTTAGCGTGTTGGTCTGCCGTGACTGCAGGGGCCATCATCTCCAACCTGTCCTCTGGATCACGGACCCAGCTGCAGATTAGTCATTGAAGAACAAAACGCATCAACCTGAGCCACAGTGAGAAAGTCACCTAGCATCAGGTTTAACCTTCAAGGTGGTTCAGTTCTTGGTGAGGTACGCCACCAGACCCCGGGCACGCCGGAGAGACAGCTGAGCGTGAAGGTAAAGGTGATTTAGCAGTCGATCGATGTCCTTATCCTCAGCTGTCACCGCGGGCAGCAGAAATGAGCTTCGTCTGAAGGGTGAGGAGGGTGAGGAGCTCAGCCACGAGCTGCTACTCCACATCGAAGGGAGTCAGCGGAGGTGGCTCCAGCAGGCCCGCAGGGTGAGGTGATTCAGGCAGGAGGAGAGACCGGGGCTGTGGATGGACGGACAGACCAACACATGGGTGGATGCTCACTGCAGCACAAAAGGCCCTTAGCTTTTGAGTGTGTGTGTGTGTTCAGGGGTATGTATGTGCATGGATATGAGTGTGTGTGGGTGGCTGCTGGCTTTTGTCGTGGTGTGTGTGTGAGTGTGAGCTGTGTGGGTGCTGGCTGTTTGTATGCACTGCATGTGTGAAGAGAGGCTGCTGTATCTCAGCAGAATCTAACACACACACACACAGACACACACACAGACTCACACAGAGGAATATAAAGTGGAGGGCATCAGGATTCAAGGCTGACTCTCAGGCTTGTGAGATAAAGAGCCACATACTGAAGCATCAACACTCTCAGATCCTCCAGTAATTTTAATAACTCTCATCACCATCATGGATATTCACCAGCAGTCACCTGTGACGTTTACAAATGAGCAGCTCTTATAAGTCAGTGTGCTCTGTAAGCAGGGTTTTGGTATCTGCTCTATGCTGATGATATTCCACTTTAGCTCCCCCTCAGTCCCAACAAGTCCAGGGGGATAGCATCATGGTATCCCTCAGGTCATCAAGAACCGGATGGCTCAGAGCTTCCTTCGCCTGAATGAGGATAAGACAGGAACGGTCCTTTTCATCTCCTCTGACTCCATCAGAGGAGACGTTCTGATCCGCTTGTCCACCGATGCCAAAAACCTCTGACCCTGGCTTTGACCTCAGGGTTTAAACAGAGCTATCCAGGTCAGAGCTTCCTGTGAGCGATCGTGAAATTGTCGTTCATGCTCTCGTTTCCTGTCAGTCGTACACCTACACTGGTGTCAGTCGGGCCTCTCTGTCCCGCCTCCAGCTTTTCCACAACGCTGCTGCCGGCTCCTCGCAGGAGCTTCACTGCACCGGCTGCAGTCAGGTCTACGAAGCCCTCCACGGTCTGGGTCCTTCCTAAATGTCGGACCTCTTCCCTCAGCATCCAGGTCCCTCCAGTCAGATGCTCTGTGTTTGACCCAAACTGTGGAGTCTGCTCCCTCCACCGGCTCTGACTCCGTCTGATTTCTAGTTATTTCTTTTCCTTCACAGATCCTGGATTATTTCTTCAGGATTCAGGAATTAAAAACTGAACAAGGATTATTTTCAGGCTCTCTGATGACTCCATGTGTTAGAACCTTTTGTTTGTATTCTTCACGTATTCAGAAGGAAAACACTGGAAATTTGCAGCTGATTCAAAAAAATCGTCTGCAAAACTTCTTTAATAATCTGAGATGTTTCCATCATCTACCTGGTCATCTGACATATTTCACAGAGGATAACAGTTTAGATTAACTTCTGAAAATACAAATATGAACATTCATGAATTCATATTTAATATTTGTGCTGTGAAACTAAAGCGAGCAAAGACACTAAAAGGTATTAAACAGATTCTGTGTCTCAGTCGAGTTTCTGTGTTTGCTGTTTGTGGATGAATCACAGCCGTGGGCTTTTTCACAGCAGCAGGAAATAATTCCACTAATGGCGACTCCGGTCCAGCGATCAGCGCGCTGTGCCTCGGTGATGTAATCAGCCTCACCTGCATTCAGACAGGTCAAAGTGATGCAGCAGGGGAGGATCACTCAACAATCTGCAGCACGTCCACGCGGCGTCTCCAAAGACAGAAATCCACCCGGTAACGATTCAGATCAATGATTTATTTACTCCAAAAGATCAATCAAAGCAGGCTGGGAGGAAGGAGAAGGAGGAAACCAGCCTCGCATCTTAGCCCCTCCCACCAAAGATACAAAGCAGGAGGTGAGGAAAGAGGGCGAAAAAGAGACATTGTTCCCTTTAAAACATCATGTTTGACCGGCTCTGCACTGACCTCTGATAAGAACACGAGCACAAACTAAAGAACAGCTCCTGTTTGAAGAGTCCTCCTCCTCGTGTGCTTTCCATATTCCAGCTGTGGCCACGCCTCTTTCAGGAAAGACACACCTGTGCATCCTCCTCTGTCCGTTTGATGGATTGCAGGATTTGAGAGGTCACCCGCAGGAGGTCAGACAGCGAGGCAAGCCAAGCAGCAAAAGTCCCAAAACCCCCTCAAAGCTCTGCGACACGAGGCTCCGCCCACTGTGCAGAGTGAAAACAGGCTTTAGGTTGGCGGTGACTTTAACATACGTAATCTGATCTGTCCTCAGAGTCCTGGGGTTTGAGTTCAGTCAGCTGATGAAACCCTTCTGTGGAGACACAGCCTGCACGAGCTGCAGTTCCTCCGATGTCCAGCAGAGGCAGCAGTGAGTCAGTGCCCATAGACTCCCACGATAAACTTTACAGCAGAAACAAACATGCTTACAGGACGATACAGAAGCTGTTTCTGTGGATAATTTCCCCCTCATAACGTTTTTATAACTCACATTAAAGTCTGCGCTATTAGGGGCGTGGTTTCTTTAACCTGCAGCCTCCCTGAGCTGGCCCTCTGCACCGTGTTTGTGCTGTCTGATCCTCTTTAATGACATCGTGTGACCAAAAATATGAGGTCACTGCGCCTGCACAGCGTCCAGTGTGAGCCCGTCTCTGTTTCAGCGCTCGTGCATGCTGCGTAACGAGCCCAGCAGCCCGCAGTAAAGAGTGCACAGATAGACGAAGCTGTCACAGATAAACGGGCTCTTCAGTTTGTGTAGGAAGAGTAAAATGCAGGACCATTAGCGTACCGATCATCCTTTGTGCTCGCTGCATGTTTACCTCATAGGCAGAGCGCGATGAAGCACGATGAAGAGGAGGATTTTTAATGTCTGTCTGTGTGAGGGCAGACGGGCTACTTCTCTGACAGATTCATCCTGCTGCTTTTGTCAGAGAGAGTGAAAGAGATTCAGGCAGAAAGAGAATAGGATACAAGCTCCAGCATGAAGAGGAAGAGGAGATCAGGAGGTGCCGATTATATAAAACCCTCACAAATATCAGCTGAGCTATTTTAAACCCAGGCTCAGAGAAAGCAGCAGTGTGGGCTGATATGTTGGCCATCACAGCAAACCCAGCACTCGTGTGTGTGTGTGTGTGTGTGTGTGTGTGTGTGTGTGTGTGTGTGTGTGTGTGTGTGTGTGCGTGTGTGTGTGTGCGTGTGTGTGTGTGTGTGTGCGTGTTCCCTCCCTGCAGAAACCTGGCTGATGGCGGACTGGGACTTTAAAGGCAGGTTACATAATGTGTAACTGGGGCTTTTATCAGCATCGAGCTCCTCCAGGTTTCTGCTGGTTGGAGCATGCCCAGTCCTGACTCACAGAGGAGGCCCTGCATCCGTGTGTGGAGGGCGTGCGGACGAGATGCCGGGAATGTTTTCATACGCATCTCCGTGAATCTGTCAGCAGGGATTTGGACATGGAATGAAATCAAAGACAAAGTGTCTGCTATTTCTGAACGCTGAAAGCTTCACACTAAATGCTCTGCACTTCCACGCTGCCTTTTAACCCGAGCAGGGCTGTTTGGTGCTTTCTAACTCACACTCCGATGCTGGCCGAGCTGCTAGCAGGATCCAATCAGACACAAGAACGTCTACCTTTGGTTTTCTGAGCTGAAAACACACCAGTGTGCGCTAAAAGAGCACCTCAACAATTCGTCTGAGTACCATTTTACATCTTTTGCTTTATATAAACCGACTGGCAAATAAAACAGGCCAAGCGGCCACAACCAGACGTCAAATGAATCTGCAAATGAGCAAAACAAGAAACGCAGAAAGCTGAGAACCGAACGAGGTTCTCCAGGCTGAGGAACCCCTAACTGATGAACGCTGGGCGCCAAATAAAAGAGATGATCCCCCATCATGCGTGGATGTTCACGGCTCAGGCGGGAGAATCCAACCTGGTGGAAAAATAAATGCACACCTGCACAAAAAAATAATAAATACTGATAATAATGGTGACGGAGGTTCTGGGATACAGGAAGTGCTCACGGGGTGGAGGTTCAGAGGTCAGCAGTACCTGAGCCTTCAGGTACGTGAAGCCTTGAGCCGTCTCTGGTCTCTGGTACAGTTTAGGGTTTACAAACTGTGACCTGGCCCGTTTCCTCCACACCTCTCCCACCCGTGGGAGCGCAGAGTCCACGTCACACGCTCACCTACATATATTTATAACCATAAACCGATGTTCCCTTTTCCCTGAGCTTTACAGGAAGCTGGAGCTCCTCAGAAAGCTGCCAGCTCTCGGCAGAGACCCAGATCTTTCGCTGCTCGGCCCCGTCCTCACACTCTGCGCCGTTCACGTCTGCAAACGGCGAATAGTGCCAGCTGCTCTGACACAG
The DNA here is from genome assembly GCF_036321145.2 of Pelmatolapia mariae. Taxonomy (NCBI): domain Eukaryota; kingdom Metazoa; phylum Chordata; class Actinopteri; order Cichliformes; family Cichlidae; genus Pelmatolapia; species Pelmatolapia mariae. The sequence continues at coordinate 69,372,296 of NC_086241.1, forward strand.
CCGCGTGACGTCCTCCCTCCCCGCGGAGGCCAGGTGTCGGGTTCACCTTGAAGTTCTCCCACGCAAACAAAAAGCGGCGTTTAGAGAGCGAAGCTGGATGCTGGTTAAACATGACTCACTCCTGCTCTCACAGCGCCTCAGTGATCCTGCCTCAGACAAAAGCAGCAGAAGCCTCCAGGTGCAGCCAGGTGGAGCTCACAGCGCCCTCTGCTGGTGTAACTGTCGACACCCACAGGCAGCTCCATCCTCAACAAACGGACACACAGGTGGATGCAGTTCGCACGTTTAATGAGCTCAGACTTTGGCTCTGTTGTCGCTGCCTCCAGTTTATTCGTTGTCTTTTGAAGTTCTGCTGTAATACTCTCGTTACTCGTTACATTACTGTCACTGCTGTTAAACTTTTTACTATTTTTTTTAAAAATATTTATTGCAGAGTTTCTGCCTCTCGTTATGAATGAGCACACGTGGAATCTGCCTCCACCTTCAGGTTTGTCCTGTGGTGGGCGCCTCCACACTCACTGACGGCTTCCTCACACACACACCCACACACACACGCGCGCGCGTACGGCCCGAGTGATCCCCACGATCTCCGCGCACACTATTCTCCTGTGTGTGTTTTTCCTCAATCCCACAATCTTTGACCTCCGCGCGCCTCTTTCCTCGTAATGCCGCTCCGTGGATAGGTGTGGGTGGGGGTTGATGCGTGCGCGCTGATAGGACGAGGTGGCCGAGTGGTTAAGGCGATGGACTGCTAATCCATTGTGCTCTGCACGCGTGGGTTCGAATCCCATCCTCGTCGGTCAGAAGTTTTCCCGCTTTACTTCAGCGCGTGCACGATCCGCGGCTCACCTGCATCCGGAAAAGCACGGGGGAACTTCCGGCGCCAGCTTTCATAATAAAATCACACCATTATCGTTCTCATAATCAGCTTCTTTTAAAATCCACAAATTCCTGAATTCTCACATTTCTGAGCTTATCTCCTGACACCGGGGAGAGCTCCCGGGACTGATCTGCAGGGGGCGCTGTCGCGCTGGTTTCAGTTTAATCACATTAATGCTCAGGTTCATGTGCAGATTTATTCATACTGGCTCAATATAAACGCAACAGAAATATAAAATCTTCTTCAGATTAATTAAAGCCAGAAGTTTATATTCAAATAAAAATTCACGCCTCACACGTGACTTCGTCTCATTATTATTATTATTACTGTTGTAGTTCCCGACATTGACCACAGGGGGGCAGTGTTCCCTCATGGTTCAGCTGTTTCTGCTTCATGTGCTGTATGGGGTCATTTCCTGTTTGTGATTTTGTTTTTAATCACATATCAGTGCTGGCTCAGTGATGTCATCTTTACGGCTCAGACCTGTTCATGAAAAGAAGCACATTTCATTGGTAGAAGCGTTTTTCCCACGGTTACGGCATGCTGCACTTTATTCGTGAGTTTAAAACTGATCACAGACATTTTCTCTATGAAAACAAATTTTACTGGACAGTTTTTACATGTTTGGATCTTTTTGTTTGGGTAAAAACAAAAAGAGTCATATTCAGAGGGTAATAAGAGTGTTTCTTCTTTAAATGGAGTTTCTATTGTTTGAAAAGGGTTAACTTTGGTTTTTAGTGATTTCAGAGGAAGAGAACGACACCGAGGTAATCACATATCATTTATTTTAAAATTATTAAGAAAATAAGCATGGTATAAACTGAATGGACCATGTTCCATTAAGTTAAGTGTTTTACTTTGTGCTTGTGGAACAAAATTCCATGTAATCAAATTACTTAAAGCCCCCTCAGTCACAGCTCGATGTAAACAACTTCCTGTAGAACTTTAGCCAAAAACAGCTGTTCTGATCCAGGTCGATGATTATCAGGACTCTGTGAAACAGCTGGATTACTGCAGGCTTAAAACAACCAGAAGCATCACAGCCTGTTCCATCAAAACCAGTGTGATAAACTTCCAGAGTGGAAGACCCTCTGTTATAGAAGAGTACACACACACACACACCTTCCTCGCTGGCTGTTGGTGGAAAGAGTGAGATCACCAGGTGAGTCTTGGCCCGTGCAGGTGGTGTTCGGTGTCAGAGGCCACGCTGCAACTTTAGAGCTTCAGTTCATCAGACGCACTGTTGTGAGTGGCGTGCACGTGTTTGCTGGCGGTGGACTGAATGCGCTGCACTGTCTGGACATTTGACAGCGAGCCAATCAGTACACTGCAATAACAGCCCCCCCATGTGCACAGACTAGGTGAGCAGGAAGTGGGACTGGATGGAGGAGCTCTTTAAAAGAGAACGTGACTGGAAACTGAAGTCTCGGGTTTAGGGTTTGCGGTCCCGCCGTCACTTCCTGCTCCGATGATCGTGTCCAACGTCCACGGCTGCAGATCAGATCTCACCTGTGAATATTTTACAGGAGGATTCATCAGGCGACAGAGGCAGCTGAGAAATGCTTTTTTTAAAATTCAAGTAGATTTTATCAGAGACGGGACAATAAACCAAAAACTCCAACATCAGGCCTCGCGTACAGATGCAAAAAACTGCTATTAATAATAAAAATAATAATAATAATAATAATAATGCTTTAGGGGCATTTTAAAGACATCCTGTGGGGCTGTGCCAAACTTGCAGTTCCTCTGACGTCCAGCAGGGGCTCCATGTTAAAACTTTACTGCAGTTATTATTCAAGAATCAACTGTAATTATAACTTCACTGAATCCATTCTGGCTTGTTTCTTTTCTGAGGTTAAACCTGCACCTAAAATATTTACTGTGACGTCTGATTTCAGTTTTAATCAATTTTGAATTTGTTTATTGATTTATGATAATCTGAGAGTGCTGTAAAAACCTCCAGCCCTGTGCAAACGTCACAGTTTCCTTTCTGCGCTTCTTTAAAGGCTCTGTGTTTGTGCACTGGTGATGGGTGGCTCTTCGTCTGCAGTGAATGAGCTGATGAAGAGTCTGAGTCCTTGCCGGCCCGCCGGGAGTACTGTTACAGATCAGGTGACTCCTCGGGGCTGAGCTGGGACGTGGTTGAAGGAGGCGCCGTCTCTCGGAGCGTTTAAAAGAAGGTGGAGGGCTCGGCGTCTGATCCGTCTGCTGAGCCAACAGCAAGCAGGAGCGATGAGAAGTTCGGACGCAGCCGTGCACAAACAACACGATCGGTTTGATTTAAAGAGGAGCAGGAAGTCCGGGCGCCGGGGTCTGCCTGTCAGCGAAGGGACGAGTCAGACTCTGGAGATCAGCATCCAGCGGATCAACAGATCATCTTCTAACCTTCACACCGTGAGCAGGTTAAACACGGGTCAGTGGTCATCACAGACGGGCCAATGTGAGCTGAAACAAGCCGCTAACATCCCTCTGCCGCCCATCAGGGGCTCCAGACCCGGCGGCGGCAGAGGAGAAGTCCCTGCAGCTCTGCCTGCCATCAGAAATACGATCCTTCATGTGTTTGTGGCAAAGCGGGGGAAACCAATCCAGCAGTCAGACAGACTCAGCGAAATCCACAGCAGACCGGCACTCGCTGAGCGGCAGGAACAGCAGAAGAAGAGCGATGACATCATTGGTGTGGACGGTGGCCGTGCGACGACGATGCCGGTCACGGTAAAAGATGACGGCGGCGCCTGTGAGGAGCGGCGGCGGCAGAGAGAGTTCTGCTCCGATGACTCAGCTGCTGAAACATTATCTGAGGACTCAGAGGTCAGAGGTCACGCAGAGACACTGGAGGAGGACGATGGCGGTGATGACGAGTACTACAGCGAGCAAAGGATCACAGAGTGGATCCTCCAGGTCAACTCGAGCCTCTTCTCTACAGGAAACACTCAGAGAGGCACTGAGCCTGCAGAGGAGCGCGACATGGCCACCATAAAGATCATCTACAGCGGAGACTGAACTCCCAGCTCAGCCTCCTCACAACCAGGGAGGAGCCCGAGGTCCTCGAGGAGCAACGCTGGCAAAAATAACAGAAAACATTTCAGCAAATAGAACAGCTGTAATCTGGGACACTGGTGATACCAGCTCCAATTCACTTTAATCCAAATAAATTCATGTATATAAACAAATAACTGTACATGAGTAATTTAAACTTGTTACTGTGGCCCACCTGCAGTACCATCGCAGCCCACCGGGGGCCCACAGTGCATTAATTTAAATAAATGTAATCAACCTGGACGAGTGTCAGCAGATCCTTTCAGATCCTACCGAGGCTTCGCTCCGACCGATGTTCTTCATCAGGAACAGAGCTTTTGATTGGTCAGTGCCGTCCTGGGCTGAACGCTTCTCTGTAGCTTCTGCGCAGGTTAAATTCCCACAATCCTATTCTGTGTGAAACCAGAGAGCAGGAGCATAAATCCTGCATACATGGGGCATAAATCAGTTCTATTAAATATTATTTATATAGCGCTAAATGAACATCAGCTTTTATTCACGGAGGCTCAAACGAGAGACTATTCTCACCGATGGGCGGGGTTAGTGCTGATGACTCAAACTGCGATCTCGTCCTAATCCCAACAATACGAAGTTAAAAAGACCGAAGTTAATTAGCAGATAAAAAATAACTGTCCGTTATCTACATTCACTTATCCTAACATCAGCCTGTTTCACCTGGCTGAGTTCACCCAGGGTCTAACCTGTACGTTCAAGGGGCGGGGCTAGCAGCATCTGACCAATCAGAAACATGGATAAATGTGCTCACAGCAGAGCGGCTGATTTCACAAAGGAGGACCCGTGTGTGTGTGTATGTGTGTGTAAACACTGCTGTATTAATAAAGTTTAGCCTGTTTGAAGCCGACTGAGTGACAGAACAGACTGATTAATATCACAGCTCTGTCTCTACGATCGAGTGTTTCATTAATGTGTGAAAGACGGTCTCAGCTTTTATCCTCTGAGCTGCAGACTCGGTGGAGTTTAACGCTGAGAGGAAAGAATAAAACCTGTTTAAACGCTGACAGAACAAAAAACTGCGGAACAGCTCAGAGGGAGTGTGACGCTAATTTCCAGAGATCTGATTGGTCAGTTATTTCATACCTGATCTCTAATCTAGAAACTCCCCTACTCCTGGGCAACATCAGTTGCCATGATGATAAACCCTAATAAGAAGGATCCACCTTCACAGTACAGGAAACCCAGACTTAATCCTGGAAAAGGAGAAATCCTGCCTAATAGTGCAGACCTTAGGGTGACATTGTGACTCCGCCCCTCCGACCTGACGTGGATGCTGTGGGTTTGTAAAGGTGGACATAACAGAAACAGATAACTTATTTTTAGAACCGGGGGTCTGATGGCGCACACTCAAACGACAGCTTCCTGCTCCGTCCCGAATCTAACGCCACCAAGGTTTCCAAAATAAACTTCCGGTGTACTTCAGTCACACCTGAGAGCAGCGACTGAGACTGTAAACACATCAGGAAGGTGTTTACTGAGCTCAGGTGAGCTGGACGCTCATTTCTGTTACACTTCCATCCAATCAGGCTTCAGAGAAGTCGCCCCCTGCTGGATGTTAGACAGAGCGCAGGTCTGAGTTTGGCACCTGAGTTTGTTTAAAGCTGCTCTGTGATTGGAGGAGATGGTGGGGTCAATGTCACGGCTCCACTCAGAGGTCATCCAGCTGCAGCTCTGGCGGTACCGGGTCACCTGATCGTATCGGTAATTGGAGGGGATTCAGAATGCACGCGCATGCACACACCGGTCCTCCTCCAGAGGTGCAGCACCCCCTCCTCCTCCACCCCCCAGCCTCTGTATGCGCCGTCACAGTGCAGACAGAGGTTGTAAACATGGCGGCGGACGGGATGGTGCTCACCAACCACGACCATCAGACCCGCGTGGGGATCCTCACAGGTAAGGACACCGTGTCATCACATGCGCTAAAACGCCTCTGGGCAGCGTACCTGTGCGCCGTTTTGTGCCCGGCTGCCTGCGCACGTCGGTGTCACGATACGGGCTGTCTCCGCTGCAGAGCGGGCTAACGTTAGCCGCATGCTAACCGGTTTCCCCGAGAGCCGCGCGGCTGCTGGCGCACAGGTGCGCGTTTTGCGCTAAAGAGCGGGATTAACGTGTTTGTGTGTGACTGCGGATTAACGTGTGAGCACCGGCTGCACCTGTCAGCGACACTGCGGCGCTCAGAGGTGTTTTATTCGCCGCGAAGCGGCCAGGAGGAAGGAGAAGGGCCGGGGAACTCTTTCAAAATGCGAGGCGAGCTGTGCGTGCTGCAGTGAGAGTCTACCAGAAACCGTGCTTTTATTTTGGAGGTAACCCCGCGGTGTTCCGGTGTTAGTGGCCAGCTTGCAGGTGATATTTTGAGCAGTGTGCCGTTACGGAGCCGACATGAGCTGCATTATTCATGTCCCTCTGCGGGTCTGACGAGGGCCTCGGCTCACGGTGGGCTTTTTTAAGATAACCGGACCTCACGGCTGTTTAACGGCCGGGGTTTCACCCCGTTAGTGTCCGTTTAACGCAGTAATGAGCGTTTTTCCTCCTCACGCCATTTAGTTCAACATTAAACACGAACGCGCAGCGCGGCACCGAAGCTGTAGCTGATGTTCGCCCCGGAGTCGTGCCCGCGAGAGGACTGGGACCAGTGAACCCAGTTTGAGACACTGGACAGGGATGCTTAGCTAACCGAGGATAACATGGGCAGTCCACTGTGCGCCCAGCAGGGGGCGCTGTGGGAGGGCCCTCAGTGATTTCCACCGGTTTCCCACACAAAAACATGCTAGTTCCCACAAATCCAGAATCAGTACTGTGAACTAAAACAAATCAACTGTAATGATCAATATTTTATTCACTGTGACGCTGATTTTTGCCCATAAAACACTAGCATTCGGCTAACACGTGCTGATTGGTGAGTTTTAGAATAGGAGGTCCTCTCTCGATGGCGTTCTTTTCCAGGTGATACCTCCTGCAGGTGTTAGCGTCGTAGTTATGTGGTTGAAGTGTTTGAAGGTGATGCTAACTGCTGCTGGCTTCATGCCCCAAATCAAAATGGAGGATGTATTAAAGTGGCTTGTGGTGCTCACAAGAGGTACTTTACTGCATTAAAAATCCGTTAAAATGTCTAAAAATACAACTGTATGTATTGTTTCAATCCTTTCTAGTAAAAACATGCTAAAAATTTCCATGAGCATAATGTTTATGCCACGAAATGTACATTTTTGTTCTTCAGCTCCATCGAGCTCCATTCATCCAGGATGAGCTTGAGAGTGCCCTCTATGGAGCAGGAAGAGAACAGCTGCTCTTTCATCCACCGTGCTCGCAGTTCCTCGTTAGTGACTTTAACGAGCAGAGAGAACAAAGTTTGAACACACCAAATAACACAGACAACCAGAGCATGATACTGTATCATACACCATCTGTCTGTCGTAAGGTTTTACATGTCAGGACATCAGAAAAAATTTGGTGTTTAAAAATAAGAAAATACAACCTCAGATGAACAACACGTTGTACATTACAAAGAGACCAAATCCAGAAGTGGTGTAGCTCCTTCAGCAGCAGTGACCTGCAGTGATCGGTCTGTGCCATCACTGTGGACGCGCTTTGGTCATTGAGGTTTGCAGCATCCGTTCATGCACAGCTCTCTGAGCTCTGCAGCAGCTCTGTTCGTTCCTTTTTCAGCCGTTCTGTTGGATCTTTGTCCTGCTGATGACCCAGTTTGGTCCCAGCTTTATCTGTGGGACATCTGCACTCTGGTCTCGTCTCAGAGCACATCGTTCCTGTTTCTTTGAGCACTGCACGCTCTGATCTTGGGGTGAATTTGCTGCTGAATGTGGATCCACCCTGTTCTCTCCTACAGAAGCAGCGAGGGTGGAGGTTTCACACAGTTTCTGTATTTTGACCTATTTTCCCTTAAATGAATACTGACTAAGTTTAATATGTCACATTGTTTTTTTAAGGTTGTATTTAAATCATTTTAAACTAGCTAAGGACAAGATTTTAAACTAGCTTACTTTCCTACTTTCTTTTGACTGTTTCTGCTAATATTCGTAGGGGAGCACTGATCAAACGTTTCCCAGTCCGGATGCTGACACCTTGTATTTGAGTTCCTGACGTAAAATAAAGTAATAAATGACGAGAGGAGCATGATAAATAAAATAAAAAAAACAACCTATGTTTTGGCATTTCTCTTCTCGTTTACTGTTGCTCGTCAGATTGGAGCTGAGTGTGAGAGTCTTTCCTGCTGTTACGTACACAAACGGTTTCAAACCTGCGAAGCAAACCACTGAAATCATATTGAAAGCCAGACTGAGCTGTGAATCAGGTGAGGATACTCGGGTAGAGTCCAGGAATCAGAAAACAGCAGGAGGAAATTAACCAAACAACTGAAGTCGACTGACGTTGTCCCCCTTTGAAGTCCAAATCTGGATGAGGAAGATCAGGGCTTCCTGTCATGTGACGTGTGAACTCTTGGTCTATTCCTGGTTCCTTAGATGCGCTGCTCTTTGCCATTTCATTGTTTGTCTTGATCCGTTAACTCTGGACTTGCAGCGGCACTGAGCACGCCTGCAGGACGGCGTTCTTCTACAAGCTTCGTGGTTGTGAGCGAGGGTTTTTTGAATCTGCCGAGGTCTTCCCTGCCCACTCCTCAGAGTTATCGGACCACCGTTTCCTCCATCTTCCTCTGCAGCACTTCACCCTGAGTGGGTCCTTGAAGGCCCGTCCTTCAGCTCTGACGACACGGCCGCAACATTTCAGTCAGTAGATCTTCACATGGAGCTCTTCAGCTGTCCCTCAGACTTCATTGTGGTCATTGTTGGTCATGTGATCAGTGCAGGAGGTCTTCCCCATGGCTGTGGTTTTGTTTTGACGCTCTGCTGGAGACAACGAGGACCTGCAGGTCTTGTTTTGTCCTGCTGCTCTCAAAATGCAGTTGTTGAGTCTTGTTGGCACAGCGTTACCAGGTGTCCTTTGACTTTGTTGTTTCTGTCACTCTCATTTGTAAGTGCCATTTATTCTATTTTGTTCACACGGATGACGCTAACAACGACCTGTTCTGCTCACTTCCTGCTTTTTCATTTTGAGACTGGACGATGATATTTTGGTGTCTGTGTTCTTGTAACTTGTGGAGAATCTTCGATCCTCAAAAAAAACTCATCCTGTTTGTTTCCAGCTCCCTGTTTTTATCTTTGGACTCTGCTACAGCAACTTTGCATGATTTACAGTTGATAATAATCCTTCTTTATCTCACACTGAGCCTTGTGCAGCTCCTCGGTTCATCCATGTCTGAAATGAGCCGATTCAGCTCCTCCACCTTTAAGACAGCTTTGAGAACCTTCACAGACAATCAGAACAGTGGGGCTGCCACGATTACGTCGACTATCAAAATCGTTGACGACAAATTTAATAGTCAATGTGTCGTTTGAAGCTTTCTAAGATCGAGAAAGACGCAGGAATAAGTAGTAGGATTTGAGAGTGTAATAACGGACTGAAACAGAAGGTGGCAGCACTGCATGTACAAGGATGCCAGCTGTTGTTAAACCCCGAAGAAGAAGAAGCAGTCTCCGGTATCGTAGCTGTGTCCAAATTTACGGCCCGCATCCTTCGGAGGCCGCATTTGTAGGCCGATTACGTTACAGCGACGCGACGGAGACTTTCCAAATTCAAAGATTCCTCCAAATGCGCCCTGTCACTACCCGATCCGTACCGGAAACCCGATCGGTACCACGCATGCGCAAATCTTACGTCACTTCCTCTCTTTGCCAACATTGCTACAGTTAATGTATTTGAGTGACACGGTTAGCGCCCAGTTAGCTCCTAGCATTTCTCAACAGCTCTGCCTCCTTTTCGACTGCCTGGGACATTTAAACAATGGATAATCCGTTTACAAACAATATCACGCTTTTCTCCTCAACAGAGAGCGTTCCCCGATCGAACAACAGTGACGTAAAATAAAGAGAATGGCGCCAAATTACAGACTTAATAATACTGACTTAGTAATGTGTCACATGAAGATTCATCAGCCGGATTAAGTGTTTACTGACAGTGATAGCGGACATCATCATCACTATTTCAACAATCCTCTCCTCACAGACAAGCATAAACACTCGACTCAATAAATCAAATTTAACACACGTTTGTAATGATGCTACTTCAGTTTACAACACGGTTCATTCGCTCGGTCAGCAGGTGGCAGTATCCTCGTACACTGGGGAGTAAACTGCCGTTAAACGAAACAGAAGAAGAAAAAATCTGCACATGCGCGGTACGATCGGGTAGAACCGATTTGTACGGTCCGACTTTGCACATGCGCAGTAATGTGCAAAGCAGGATTCCTGATCCGTAACTATCGTTTTATTTTTCGTTTTTGTCTAAGGCTACGTTCACACTGCAGGCGAAAGCGCATCAAATCTGACTTTTCTGACCCTATGCGACCCATATCCGATCACGGTATGACAGTGTGAACGGCACAAATCCGATATTTTCAAATCCAATCTGGGTCACTTTCATATGTGGTACTGAATCCGATACATATCTGATGTTTTAGAAAGTGACTGCTGTTTGAACGGTCAGGTCGCATTAAATCCGTCTTTTACGTCACTGACACAAGACAGACGCCAATTATCAGCTCCGGAGAAGACATCACGAACGCTTCCTGTCCATCCAGCGTAGATGTCAGTGAAACTGTTGGGAAGACAGCGTTGGAGAAACGTGAACATTTTATTTGTCCTGTATAATCTGCAGATTCTGACAGAAATCTGCAGCTATCCTTTGAAGCACCGCTCCTCTAAAACAGCAATAAGGATCATTATTAGGTTATTTACATTATTATGTAAATAACAAAATAACTTAAAGCAAAAATTGGGAAACGTGAAGTCCGAAGTCTTTAAATTAAGGGCCATCAGTCAAACAATATTGTTTGCTCTGGGTCTAAACAGAGGGCGTTGTGTGTGACATCTTCTCTTGCGCATGCGGGCCGCTTTGAGCGTTCACACTAGAGCGCGTTTGCTGTCACATTTTATTTGTAGTGTGAACAAGCAGACAAAAAAATCGGATTTGATCAAAAAATCGGAATTGAGCATTAAGACCTGCAGTGTGAACGTAGCCTAAATTATCTTGAAATGTTTCATTATTGCAAACATTTTAAGAGATACCTATTATTCTTAACATCTTAACAGATACTCTGGTCGTGTCCAAATTCATGGGCTGCCTCCTCCTCAGGACGCATTTGTAGACCGATTACGTCACAGCGACGCGCCGAAGGCTGTCCAAATTCGTAGACTCCTCCGAATGCAGCCGACAAATGCGTCCTCCTTTTCCCCGAATTTGAAGGATGGGTCGGGTGTGTCCTTCGTGGCCCACCATATCCCAGAATTCATAGCGCGGCCCAGCCAAACTCCAGTTTTCAACAATGGCGGCCGCTACTAAGTTTTAAAATTACTCTTATTAACCTTTCTGGTTCACAAAATAAACTTTTAACATATTTTCAGGCTAGAATGTAGCTGTGTAAACTTCAAATATCTGCTCGATTTATCAAGATATCACATATTTTCAAAAGTGCTTCGACGTTTTCGGAGACGTCTGTTACCCACCAGCTAGATAGCTAGCCGAGAGCTCGAGGGTCACTGAAGCCGCCGAGAACGGCACAACTCCCGGCACATCATTTTCAGATCATCGCGGACTTTCGCTACTCAGGTTAAACGTAATATATAAGTCACTTAGACAACCTAAAAATGTTATTGTTGGGCTTTTTTCAGTGTTTTATTTGTTAGTGAGTAAATCGGTTTGGCTGAGATTAAAGTTATTAGATTAGATTAAATGAAACTTTGTTAATCCCCCTGGTGGTTTTTACACAGCTGAATAAACGTCAAGCAGAAAACTCATTAAACAGAAGTATGAGGTGGTCGAGAATTTGCACCAGTGTCCTGTTATGTTTTAGATAGCAAGGAGCAGACGGCCGAGTTTATTAAACTCCACCGAGACAGCGGTGACGCTAATCAGAAGGCTAGACCGTCCAATTTCACAGCCGTTTACTTCCGGCCTACCCGACCTTCTGAGGACCCGGCCTTCGCGGTCTACGTGGGCCGGGTCCTCAGAAGGTCGGGTAGGAGGATGCAGCCCATGAATTTGGACACGACCTGTGACCTGTAACTATCGTAAAATGCTTTGACTGGAAGTAGACACCGTTCGCACATGCGTGGTACCGATCGGGTTTCCGGTACGGATTGGGTAGTGACAACACGGTTAGCGCCCAGTTAGCTCCTAGCATTTCTCGACAGCTCTGCCTCCTTTTCGACTGCCCAGGACATTTAAACAATGGATAATCCGTTTACAAACAATATCACGCTTCTCTCCTCAGCAGAGAGCGTCCCCCGATCGAACAACAGCACCGTAAAATAAAGAGAATGGCGCCTAATTACAGACTTAATAATACTGACTTAGTAATGTGTCACGTGAAGATTCATCAGCCGGATTAAGTGTTTACTGACAGTGATAGCGGACATCATCATCACTATTCCAACAATCCTCTCCACACAGACAATCATAAACACACTCGACTATCACTAAATCAAATTTAACACACGTTTGTAATGACGCTACTTTAGTTTACAATAGGGTTCATTCACTCGGTCAGCAGGTGGCAGTATCCTCGTACACTGGGGAGTAAACTGCCTTAAATGAAACAGAAGAAGAAGAAAAAATCTGCACATGCGCGGTACGGATCGGGGATTCCTGATCCGTAAATATCTTTTTATTTTTCGTTTTTGTCTACATTATATTGAAATGTTTCATTGTTGCAAACATTTTAAGAGATACTTATTATTGTTAACATCTTAACAGATACTCTGACCTGTAACTGTCGTAAAATGCTTCGAGTGGAAGTAGTGGCCTTTTGCACATGCGTGGTACCGATCGGGTTTCCACTACGGATCGGGTAGTGACACGCCCTTTATTTCCCCAGATTTGAAGGATGGATCGGGCGTACAACCTTCGTGGCCCACCATATCCCAGAATTCATAGCGTGGCTCAGCCAATTCCAGTTTCTAACAATGGCGGCAGCTAGTTAGTTTTAATATTACTCTTATTATTCTTTCTGGGTCACAAAACAAACTTTTAACATATTTTCAGGCGAGAATGTAGCTGTGTAAACATCAAATATCTGCTCGGTTTATCAAGACACCACATATTTTCAAAAGCACTCCGACGTTTTCGGAGACGTCTGTTACCCACCAGCTTGATAGCTAGCCGGGGGCAAGGCTCACTAGAGCCGGTGAGAACACCGGACTCCCGGCTTCATCATTTTCAGATCACCGCGGTCTTTCGCTACTCAGGTTAAACATGATATATAAGTCACTTAGACAACCTAAAAATGTTATTGTTTGCCTTTTTTCAGTGGTTTATTTGTTCCTGAGTAAATCGTTTTGGCTGAGATTAAAGTGATTAGATTAGATTAGATTAAGTAAGACTTTATTAATCCCCCGGGTGGTTTTCACACAGCTGAATAAACGTCAGACAGAAAACTGATTATCAGAAGTGTGAGATGCTCGAGAATATACTCCGGTGTCCTGTTATATATTAGATAGCAAGGAGCAGACGGCTGAGTTTATTAAACTTCACCGAAACAATCTGCAAATTTCATTAAAAGTTTAATAAACTATCATCTTGTCTTTATTTTTAGTTAGCACATACCTTAAACACTTAAAGCTGTAAGCTAATGATAGTTATATAAGAGCAGATGCTGCTGGTGCAATAAGCTGTACGTTTTACGTCCAATGGATGATGATCTGATTAGTCGACTAATTGCAAAAATAATTGGTGACTAGTCGACTATCAAAATAATCGTTTGTGGCAGCCCTAGTTCTCAGTCATCCAGGTCACCGTAATCTAAGGAGCTTGGAAAGAAAAGCGTCTGGACTTCTTTAAGTAGCTTGAAGACGTTTCACCTCTCATCCGAGAAGCTTCTTCAGAACTGAAGAAGCACCTTAAAGAAGTCCAGACGCTTTTCTTTCCAATATCCTTGGACCTTTGTTCTGATTGGCTGCCTCTCACAAACAGAGGGTTTATAAAACCGGTAGGCGGGGCTTCCGCAGCTGAGATGACCATACAAGGGCATCCCCTATTTGTGACATCATGCAGGTCCAGCCTGAGAGTTCAGAGCAGCCTGAGCTTTGGGCTCACAGCGTTCACACTCTGAGCTCAGTGTTAGAAACCTGCAGCACTGGAACACGAGACATGTGACAGGAAGTGAGGAGGAGCTGTGTGTGTGTTTGTGTGTGTGTGTGTGTGTGTGTGTGTGTGTGTGTGTGTGTGTGTGTGTGTGTGTGTGTGTGTGAAACCGTGCTGAGCTGTTCTTCCTCTGCAGTGAGCGACAGCTGCTTCAAGAACCTGGCTGAGGACCGCAGCGGCGTGAACCTGAAGGACCTGGTCCACGACCCCTCGCTGTGAGTCCTCATCAGCAGATCTGCAGCATGCACGTACACACACGAGCAGCATGACAGTAACTGTCATTGTGTCACTTCCTGCAGACTAGGAGGAGTCATCGCGGCCTACAAGATCGTTCCAGATGAGATCGACGAGATCAAGGTAATCCCAAAAACAGAAGTCCTTTTTTAATATCTCTGTTTGTGCCGCTAAAGGGAAAAGATTGAACGCTTTTTCACAGACGTTTGTCTGTCAGTGGGCAGGGTCCTCGTGTAAGTGAGGTCGTCCGCGGCTCTCGTCCAGTCAGACGGCGGTAAACTGGTTTAAACCCACTGAGCATCATAAATACACGTTAAGGATTTGGATTGAAACAAATTTGAAATCAGTAAAAATTCTGAGTTGTGATTATTTCTAATCGTGTACTGACATCTGCTCCACACGCACGAGCAACATGGCCTCTGTCTTTATGCATCACTGTGTCCACGTGATCGCCACCGCCGCCATTTCAGACTGACACGTTTGGCCGTGATTTCGGCTGCTCGGCGTTGGTGCTTTTATTTTGGCGGTGACGAGCTGTGTGTGTTTGCAGGAAACTCTGCTGGAGTGGTGCGACGAACAGGAGCTGAACCTCATCCTCACGACCGGAGGGACCGGCTTTGCTCCGAGAGATGTTACTCCTGAGGTACAGGAGGTTCAGAGGCGCGGCTCGACGGCAGACCGCCGTGTTCTAACTCGCTGTGGTTTGTCGTTTTCTAGGCCACCAGGGAGGTGATCGAGCGAGAGGCTCCGGGAATGGCTCTGGCCATGCTGATGGGATCTCTCAACGTCACGCCACTGGGCATGCTGTCCAGGTGAGCGCTCTCACTGCTCATTGACCAGTCACTGTAACGTGGCGTGCGTTTATCTTTGTAAATTCACATCTGGATCTGGAATGTTTTGGGAAACTGTCTGAATTTAATGCGGCAGCACGTCTGCCGAGCTGCATCGCTTTAACCCTCTGAGGTGATCAGCAGGTGTATCAGAGGGTGATGTCACGGCTGTACTCGGGTCAGTTACGGAGCTCCGTGAGGTTCGTTCACCGTCTGCTTGGATAAGAAGCAGACTGTGGCAGATGTTCCTCCTGAACCTCCAGATGTGCTCCAGCATTAATGGTGCCTTCACAGTTATTCCTGTCACGTGACCATCTTGAACTCTCGGCCTCTCTGGGAGGATCTTCTTACAGCCAATCACGTCTCTGATTCACCTGGTTAGGTGCTGTCAGTCACATTGAACGTGTCACTTCCTGTTTCTTCTGTGCCGTGTCCTCTCCTCTGCAGGCCTGTTTGTGGTATTCGTGGCAAAACTCTGATCATCAACCTTCCAGGAAGCAAGAAAGGCTCTCAGGTATGAGTCTGACTTTACTCTGCTCAGTCTGCACCGTGTGGATCTTTGCACTGAACTCGCCGGGTATGTCGTAAGACGTGACGATCCAGTCAGGTGGAGCTCAGCGCTTGTGTTTTTTACCGTTAAAGTAGGAAGAGTTGAACTGCGTCGTTACAAAACTACAGATGTTGGATTACAGACCTCTGTGGGCGTCTCCAACCTTCTCCCTGACCAGCTCAGTCTGAGTGCGTTCAAGCAACGTCCTGAAATGATGTCGAGCAGCTTTTAAAAGTACAACAGGGTCTAAAAATATAAAGTTTGAGCGTCTAAACCACCAAACGTGTGAGATCCACAGCTCAGAGTCAGGAGGACGGCGTGTCTGAGCTCAGACTCTGTGCACCAGTGAAACCAGTACACCTGTCACACATCACTGCAGTCCAGTTCACATGCATCTGTAAAGTGTGGGAGCTCATGGACTTCTGTGTGTCCCTAATGCCCACTCGCTCCGTGTTGCCGGCAGTGAGTCGGACTGTTTACAGACAGGATTTGTAGGCGGAGCCAGGTGGTGCAGGGTCTCACCTTTGTGCTCTCGAGATCTGGTGGTTCTGTTCAGGTGGCCTCCAGCTCACACAGGAGCGGTTTGCGGCGGGGATGAGAAAGCCAAAAAATGGCGGGGTGCCCACCCCGAGTTTGGAAAACTCAGAATGGCTGAAAGGAGCAGCTCGCCCTTCGGTGGCTGGCCTCTCCCTTACAGATGGAGGGAGAAGTTCAGACTTTTGATATGTGCTCAGAGTAGAGCTGCTGCTCCTCCACATCCAAGTTCAGATGGTTGGACATCTGTCCAGGACGCCTCCTGGACGTCCTCTGGCTGAGGAGGCTTGGGGCAGACCCAGGACAGGCTTGGTGCAGGAGGTGGCTGGGTTTGGGATGGGGGAGTCTGGGCTTCTGTCCTTGGACTACTCCGCGCGACTACTGTTCGTGTAAATGATCCACTGTGTGCGCAGCGTCTGCCGTGAGCGTTTGACGCCATGACGACGATGACAATGATGATGAAACTTTGATTTTTCAGGAGTGTTTTCAGTTCATTCTGCCCGCTCTGCCTCACGCCATCGACCTGCTGCGCGAGGCCACAGTCCGGGTGAAATCCACGCACGCCGCCCTGGAGCAGCTGCCTTCCCCCTCCCCTCTGCAGGCCAACACGTACGCCAACACACACACCAACACACACACCATGGAGCGCGGGACCCAGTGTGAGGAGGAGGACGACGAAGAGGAGGACCGGAGGAGAGGTCGGCACGCGCACAACCACCACCATCATCACCACCACCACCAGCACGGCTCCTCCCACATCACCGCAGCCGCCATCGCTGCCAAGGTAAGCGGCGCGCAGGCCGCACGTAGAGCGGCGGCGGTGCTGGAAGCTGCCAGATGAAAGTTTAATGATCAGTGTGGGGAAAGTGGGTCACTGCAGCAGCTGCTGCAGGACGCATAGAAATCACCGGGAAGTGAGCGCTCCGCGGGCAGGACGGAAGACAGGAGGCCCGCCTCCCGGTAGCGGAATGACATTTACAAAACGCTTCCTACTCAGGGTCCCGCGGGTCATTACAGGCTCTGCCCACGGGGCATTGCTCTGCAGGTTCTTATAACCGCAGAAGAAATGAGCACCAAGGAAACTCGTTTTTCAATCCGTCGTCACGTTCAGATCCACAGGTCACGTGACAGAGCGTCACGTGACCTGTGTCTGATGCTGTCGAGAGGTTTAGATGAAACTGGTCATTATGGCTCCTTTATAAAAGGAATAACTTGTCAGGTTTTAACACTGAAGCCTCATTATGGTTTATTAGAGAGAAGACGACAGGATGTGATGACGTGAGGACAGTTTTGGTTCATCGATACGCGTGTAAACATTTTAACTCGAGCATGACCTCCATCGTGTAAGGGTTTACCCGATGCAGGGATGTCGTCAGGTGTGGACTAACTGTTGGCTTTAGTGCTGTTAGTTTGTAGCGTTCCTCTTAAAGCCACGCCCCCACAGTGACCGCGCACAGCTCCCGTCGTATCAGTTAATTTACAGAATGAATCCGTGTGTGTGAGCTCAGGTTTGAGCTGTGACGTGTGGAAAGTTTCACTTCATCCCATTTCATGTCCTTCACCTGTGTGTGTGTGTGTGTGTGTGTGTGTGTGTGTGTGTGTGTGTGTGTGTGTGTGTGTGTGTCCATCAGATGAGCCATGCTGTGCTCATGGCTAAAGGGAGTCCCTACCTGCCTGGCCACACCCCTGTCCCTCCCACTCATTTCACCTGCTCCTCTGCCCATGACCATCAGGTGAGACTCCACACATGCACCTGTCCTCTCCTCTCATTGGTCAGTTCATTGTGTCAGTCACCATTCTTCATCAGCTCCTGCCTGAACTAGCTTCAAGATTATCTGATGCCGCCTTTTTTTTAAGGTGGACCTATTATGAGTTCCCTTTTTCGTTCTACCTATGATACTTATGCTGGTAGTAAAAATAAATCAGAAAGTATTCAGAGTATGAAAGTAAAACTTTGCATGACTTCAGTTATAAAAAGAACAGCTGATTGTGAGGGGGTCAGGGGTTATGGATTAAGTGTTCAGCTTTGCAGCTTTAGGTTCCAATAAAACAACTGAAGGAAATTATTGGACTAGCATTATGTGTGTGTGTGTGTGTGTGTGTGTGTGTGTGTGTGTGTGTGTGTGTGTGTGTGTAGATCCCGGACTCGATCATTTCTCGAGGTGTTCAGGTGCTTCCACGAGATTCGGCCTCTTTAAGCTCCACCCCCTCCGAGTCACCCCGGGCGACACAGGCAACTTCCCGCCTTTCCACCGCCTCGTGCCCGACACCCAAGGTACAAACAAACCTTCACACATGCACACAGACAGCACCGCTAAGAGCTCGGCAACAAAAAACGCCATTCTGCATGAAACACCAGCTTTCCTGTTTGTGCTGTGTAACGGTCATAGAGCATGCCCAGTACATGTACGCTGATTGCTGATCGAAGCCCTTTATCAAACAATGACAAGCACTTCCTGCATGATGAGAGCTTTTAATTACTTTCTTTATTTCCTAACTTCCTCCGTTCACTTCATAGAACCAGAAAAATCACATTTGATTTCCTGGCATATAAAGCTCCAGCTTCAGGGCTGAGCCAATTTATGGTGAATAACAAACTCGGTGTGTTCGATTTTATTGGAGCAGAAAAACGAGTATTCACAGTTAGACTTGGTTTACGTGCCATTTTTCAAATATCAAATACTTTCTTATTGCCAGTATCAGAACAGATTACCATGTAATTTAAAAAACACGCTAAGAAAAGTTTCTTCCTGTTTGTCCCGTGGCGTTCCCTAAGGTGCTATCCTGGGTCCTCCATTATTCCTTATATACTTGTTTTCTTGTATATGTTTCCATTTTTTTTTCGTTGTTGTTGTTGTTGTTTTTTTAATCACTAGTATTTGAACTGATTGTAACATTATTGAATCAATTACATATTCCCCAGCTTTCTGGTCACCTCTAACATGTTATTTAAATGAGCGCCACTAACTAATGTTAGCTTACAAATAATTACCAAACGAACATCTCTCAAATACAAACCCTTCACACAGGGTTTAGATAAAGACTCTAGACAGCGAGTTAAGGTTAGCCAGCTACATGCTAAGTTGACTATGAAGTAGTTTGTGTGTGTTAGCAGCTAAGTTTATATTAGCTACCATTAGCCAAAAACCTGCCAATGCAATGAATAAAAAGCTGTGTAAAATGAAACCCTAAATGCAAACTGATCTGGGAGCTTTATTGGTTATTTTCATGTTTCTTTGTCAGTGAATATTACAAGCTAATCCTTACTAGATTCATGCACTGTAGCTAAGTCATAGCTTGTTGGCTAACTTTGTCTGAATTATACCTGAAATGAATTAAATGCTAGGTGGCTAGCTTCCCAAAATCATTTACCTGTTAAGTGAACCATTATTATAATTTACATTTTATATAAAAATATGATTTTTGTCAAAAATTAAATGATGTAACCGTTTAAATAGATAGCGAACTAGCCTAGAGCAGGCTTGGTTAGCTAGCTGGCTGTAACTTAGCAGACATTTATAACATCCAGGTCAGGTGTAGTGTGTGTTTGCTGCTCAGTCAGCTGTTGGACAAACATACATGACGTACAGACCATACAACAGAGAAACATGACAAAGTTGGAGTCTGTGCATGACTCGGCATATTGTAGATGCTAACGTGTTCTGAGCAACAGCTGGTTTCTGAGGTTTTATGCCTCACGCTTTTAATTTTAACTTGTGAAACAAACTCCCCCCCCCCCCCCCATGGTAACTGTCAGTAACCATCGGTAACCATCATCACAGCGTCACTAGACTGTTACAGATGAGTATCTTTAGGTCAGATTTGAACATCAGTGTCATTCCAGGTGTAAGCAGTGATCGTCCTGATTGAAGCTCTCGTTATGTGCATGAACTTTATTCAGGAAGTCTCGGGACGTGTGCTGTCTGTTGAATGGGAGTGAATGGGACTGTGATGGTTGGAAACACTCAGATCTATTGAAATGTCTTCAGTTGTGGTACATTTAAAAAATAAATGGGCTAAAAATGTAGCATCAAATTATGCTTAAATCATTTCTGCAAAGCAGCCAATGATCAACCTTATTTAACTTTGCTTTTACTAAGAAGACGCCGGCTTTCTGACCTCTGGTTTTAATTTGCTGTTAACATCAGCTAGGAGAGCAGAATTAAAGCTCTGGCTTATATCTGCTGTTTATTCAACGCTCAGACTGATCTGATGAGTAAAATTAACCCGACTCGCTCTCTCGGTGCTCCTGAAATGCTTGAATGTTGCATCCAGAGTCATTGTTTATGTTTCCACATCCTGTGAATGAGACGCATGAAAAGAAAATTATTCTTTAAGATGATTTCAATCACAATAATCTGTTTCTCTGCAGGTTCAGTCACGATGTGGCAGCAATGAGAACATTCTGAGAGCCAGTGAGTTGAGTGTGTGTTTCGTTTACCTTTAAAGCTCGAAAAAATAGTTTGCAGGTGTTTACAGGTGTGTGTGTGTGTGTGTGTGTGTGTGTGTGTGTGTGTGTGTGTGTACGCACTCATAGGCCACAGCGCAGTTGACATCAGTAAAGTGGCGCGCCGTCATCGCATGTCGCCGTTCCCGCTGACATCCATGGACAAAGCCTTCATCACTGTTCTCGAGATGACGCCTATTTTGGGAATTGAAGTCATTAACTACAGAGGTGAGTGTGTGTGTGTGTGTGTGTGTGTGTGCTGCTAATTAACTGTAACACAGGCGTATCGAGCCCTGCACGCCCACGTGTCCACTAACTGCTCCACCACAGAGCTGATGCTGCTGTGGTGATGGCATCTGATGGGAGATGGTAGTATTATAAAAAGTATTCCAGCACCTGCACACGCTGTTTGAACCATGAATGTGTAAAATGTTGCTCCACCTGTTTAAGTTACGGAGGTTTTGGACCTGAAAGTCAATCCAGGTTGACGTGAGTCTGATCGGCCTCCCCGCTGTCGGTCAGCTCATCCGGTCAGGACCGTAGCCGCCCTCCTCCGTCGTTCCTCCACAGGCCGCGAGAATCGCTCCTCCCACAGTGTTCAGATTGTAGTGAAACGATGAATTTGTCCTGGATGAGCCTCTGAGAAAGTCTTCTCTCTCTGCAGATGGTTTGGGTCGAGTTCTCGCTCAGGACATCTATGCCAAAGACAACCTTCCTCCGTTCCCCGCCTCCGTTAAAGACGGCTACGCTGTGCGAGGTGAGACTGTCGGCACCGCCTCAAACATCTGCGTTGTTTTACCTTTTATCTGTTGAACTGAAAGCTGTAACCGACTCATGTTTGACTCGTAGCTGCCGATGGCCCGGGAGATCGCTTCATCATGGGGGAATCGCAGGCTGGACAGCAGGTCGGCTCTCACACAGCAGCTTTGTGCATAACCATCATCTGTCAACCAGATTCTGTGGGAGACGCTGCTAACCTCAGCGTTATCTATGAGTGGGCTCATGGTACACACACCATGATTGGTGCAGCGCGAGCCATGCTCGGACTGTTTAAGTTCACGTATGTGCAGAATGTAGATCAGGATCAGATTGATGCACATCACCGAGTTCATATCAGCACTGAAGGCAGACGAGGGTCTTTAGAGCCACACGTGTCACAGAGCAGGAAGTCCTGGGAGTCGACCTCTGCAGCCAAACGCTGGCGTAATAACAGCTGCAGTTCCTCTAACGTCCACTTGAGGCTCCAGAATTTAGAAAACTTGCAGAAAGTCGTGATCTTCTCCTGATTACTGTGAATTTCAACCTTGACTAAAAGCCTTATTACCTGATGATGTCATCGCTCTGTAACCTGTGCTTCTTGTGTTTTCAGCCCACCCACACAGTGATGCCAGGTCAGGTGATGAGGGTGACGACCGGCGCTCCGATTCCCTGCGGAGCTGACGCCGTGGTCCAAGTAGAAGACACGGAGCTGCTGAGGGAGTCTGAGGATGTAAGAACACCAGGATGAAGGTCGATGGCGCTGTGCGTGTGCCTGCTGGCTTTACTTCCTGTTCGTCTGTTACAGGGCACCGAGGAGCTGGAGGTGAGGATCATGGTCCAGGCCCGGCCCGGACAGGACATCAGGTGAGAGAGGAACGCTTCTCAGGTCATGGATGTCAAACGGGTGAAGGAGCAGCGTAGACAATTTGGTGCTTTTGTGTCCACGCAGGCCAATCGGTCACGACATCAGGCGAGGGGAGTGCGTACTGGCTAAAGGCACGCACATGGGCCCGTCTGAGATCGGCCTGCTCGCCACGGTGGGAGTGACCGAGGTCAGCGTGCACAAGTTCCCCGTGGTGGCCGTCATGTCCACCGGGAACGAGCTGCTGAACCCGGAGGATGACCTCCACCCGGGGAAGATCAGAGACTCCAACCGCTCCACTCTCCTCGCCACCATCCAGGAGCACGGATACCCGACCATCAACCTCGGCATCGTCGGAGACAAGTGAGCGCGTTTCCCCGCCTGTCGCTCCAGTCTGATTATTTCCTGTTGTGACATCATAAAAAAGCTCCAGGAGGGTTTGGTAACCCCCACCCTCCAGCACGGTTTAATCTTTCATCCACCGTCTGAGGTCCACAGGTCCCTCAGTGGAGGTCCACAGGTCCCTCAGTGGGACATCTGAAATCTTCCACTCAAGTCCGACCTCAGTCTGTATCCTGAACTTCCTGTGACGCCCGTGTGTCCTCTCTCTGCAGCCCTGACGACCTGCTGTCAGCTCTGCACGAGGGAATCAGCCGTGCTGATGTCATCATCACCTCAGGGGGTGTGTCCATGGGAGAGAAGGTACAGTAACTTCAGTAACTTAACTAACTTCAGGCCACGCCCACCTGCTGAGAGTCTCAGCTGCAGTACCAACTGCACGTTCGCTCAGGAAGTGAAGCAGGACTGGGCGGACTTCTTCGCCGCTGCTACAGGAAGTGTGTCTCTCTGTGGAGTGAGACCGCAGAGAGAGCCGAACGTGAAGGCGGAGCTGACGATTTACCTTCTTTCATCAGCTCTGACCGCGAGCTGTCACTCCTACTCGAGCTGAGGGCCAGGTGAGGCAGCGGGTGGGTGTGGCCTAAAGTATCTCAGTGTAAAGCTCACTGATGGAGTGACGCACTGAGCAGATATTCTGATCGTCAGTGTGCAGGAAACCTGACTGTGTGTGTGTGTCTGTGATCAGGACTACCTGAAACAGGTGCTGGATATCGACCTGCACGCGCAGATTCACTTTGGCCGAGTCTTCATGAAGCCAGGGTAAGACGGGAGCCGAGACTTCCTGCTTTAGTCCCAGAACTTGGGCACAGAGCAGCTCATTTGACCTTCATCCACAGTCACACCTGTGTGAAATACCTGAGAGCTTAAAGGTTCAGGCGGCTGTTAATGAGCCTCACCTGTGGCTGCACTGTTAGTCTGGTCACTGAAGTCACAAATGTTTCTTCTGATAGCTGAAGGAGTTCCTCACTGCAGGTACTCGCAGTACTGCAGATACTCGCAGTACTGCAGGTACTCGCAGTACTGCAGGTACTCGCAGTACTGCAGGTACTCGCAGTACTGCAGGTACTCGCAGTACTGCAGGTACACCTGACGGCTGTTACCTAAGTCTCTGCCTCTGCTCACGCTGCTCTGTGTTTCTGTCCCTCAGTCTTCCCACTACCTTTGCCACAGTCGACATCGACGGGACACGAAAGCTCATCTTCGCCCTGCCAGGTAACATAATAACCCTGCTGTGTAATTCACCTGCCTTTGAAGCGTCCTCGGGTCGTCCCCACAGACGTCTGTGATCAGTGTCACGATTCCTGATTGTGGATCCCAAAGCGAAGCAGGAAGCTTGAGAGCGTCCTGAGCCCAGACTTTAACCTCCTGGAGACCAGAAAGCTTCAGCGCAGGCTGAACGTCAGCAGCCTCCACAGAGACGGGCTGAGAATTAGCAGTTACTTCATGTACTTCACAGTACAATCATGTACTGTGAAGTACATGAAGTAAGGAGGAAAAGAAATGAATACAAATCAACAGATGACGCAGAAACTCTTTCCAGAGTTCTGCAGCCATGTTTCATATTCGTTACAGGCAGATACGTGCATCTTAAAATAACTCCTCACAGTAAGCTCCATAAATGTTCCAGCAGCGCCTCATCGACACCAGTAACTCCAACCGACCACCGTCACGTTCATGACATCATTCAGAGGCTGTTCGTAAATGCGCCACAACATGTTATCGAGCTTCTGCACCATCATCACACGTGGTCTGTTTATTGTTTCCAAGGTAACCCAGTGTCCGCTGTGGTGACGTGTAACCTGTTTGTGATTCCTGCTCTGAGGAAGATGCAAGGCATTCTGGATCCTCGACCTACAATCATCAAAGCGAGGGTAACACACACACACACTCTGAGGTCATGCTGTAACCCTGCCTGCAGGCGAAGGTGAACCGACGATAAATACATAAAATAATAGCATGACGGTAAAAAGAGCGCGTGAGTGTTTGATGCATCACTCGGGTTACATAACACAGTTATTGTTGTAGTAACAATGATACTAACAGCAGCGTTTGATGAAAGTCTGCTGATCCTACTGTTTCTGTTCTCTTCAGCTCTCCTGTGACGTTAAGCTGGACCCCCGGCCTGAGTACCACCGCTGTATTCTCACCTGGCATCACCAGGAGCCGCTGCCCTGGGCTCAGAGCACAGGTGAGTGCACACACAAACGGTGATGGTGTGTATCGTCAGTCATTGGTGTCTAAGCGCTGCTTACTGTTTCCTCCTCGCCGCGGTAAACTCTGGCCTTGTTGTCCACACGACTAACTTTATTGTTCACATCATGGAACCGTCATCAAGATGCTGCACACGTTCATACAGCATCGCGTCGTTCAGCTTCCTCACTGCACTTGGCCCAAATGAGCCGGTATGCTCGTGTCCTGTAGCGCCGCCCTCAGAGCTTTACATCAGCTCATCCAATCAGGTTTGTCGTCCAGCGGCCGCTGTGACGGTGCTGAGCGGTTTGTCTGCTCTGAGTCCAGCTCACGGATACTCGCTCCAAAGTCTCTGAACCTCCCAACGAGGACTCCTCTCCAACCGGCTTTCTTGGAGACGGAATTGACGTTTTCTCCTAAATTCCCAGATACCCGAGGCTTCCGCAGAGCGTCCAGTGACGCGCCCGTCGCAGGCCCGTCCGTCAGCGCTGGCTCTGTGGTCGACATCAGTCAGCTGATTTATGTCAGAGGCATTGTAAACGAGCCTCTTAAATGTTGATCTAACCGCTGCCTCGGTCAGTGTCCTGTCAGACATCTCACTTGGGTAACGCGACTGACCACGCCCCTCCTACCTGCAGGTAACCAGGTGTCCAGCAGGCTGATGTCCATGCGCAGCGCCAACGGCCTGCTGATGCTGCCCCCTAAAACAGAGCAGTACGTGGAGCTGCACAAGGGAGAGGTCGTGGACGTCATGGTCATCGGACGGCTATGATGCAGGTACGGCGGCTCCACGGACGCACTGAGCACGTGCGAAGCGTGCGCTTTCTGTTAACACTTCTTTTTCTCTCCAGACTGAAACGTCACTCGCTACCGATTACCATGGCAACGCCAGGACTTCTTGTCTGCACAGGAAACAGCCGGGGTGGGGGGCGGGAAGCGGTGCATGTCTACCTGGTCGCCATTAGCTGTGATGTCATATGCAACAGCCAATCGGAGCCAGCGCAGGCTGAGTCCTCATTGGTCTGCTCTGAGGAGATCACTGTATTTCAAAGGAGAAAAAAAATGTGAAAAAATATACGAAATATGAGATTTATTCTGTAATATTATTATTATCCTGATGATAATGATTATTAATATTCTTAATTAATATTCTATTTATTATTATTATCATGGTTCTGACTGAATATCATCATCTTAGTAGTATTCATGCCCTCTTCTCTCCTCTTCATTTGCTTTGTGCGTTTTTCCCGGGTAGATTAGAGACATAGAGACCCTCCTCCTCCTTTTTCTACCCTTGCTCTGCTCTGGCGTCCTCTCTCCTGCTATAGAAACTTCCTGCCGTTTCACTACGTCTCCTCCTGGATCACACAGACTCCAACATCAGCAAAACACGGCTGATGAAGACGTCCTCTGAGTGAAGCTGCTCACGTTGTTTGTGCCACTGAATATTTTCTGCCAAACAACGAAAAAGAAAAGAGAACAAACTGCAGGCGTCCTCTGGTGTTCCTTTTTTACCTTTCTGCAGATTTAACCCTCTCAAACATCTGGCGACATCTCAGCGAAGCCATGAAATCGTCCTCGGTGGGTCAGTGGCTCGTCTTTGGGGCGCCGAGCGATTTCTCCGCTCCGATATAAACGCGATAAAGACGGCTCTGATCGCGGTCGTATCAAAGCTGCGCCACGCTGGCGGTTCAGTCCAACCCTGCGTTCAAGTGGTGTTCGACCAGAGTGTGACGTTTATGTTAAGGAAGCTCCAGAACCTCTGGGCTCACCTGGAGTGACGGGCGCGATTACATGATTAATCCACATTTGTGTCTGGAGCTCTGGGTGTGGGATTTGTCCTTTCACTCGCTCTGATCAGGCTGTCCAATCGGGAGTCTTTATTCAGATTTTTACCCACGACCGCACGTGCAGGAACCAACCGCTTTGGCGAGTTCGGAGAACAGACGTGATTCCCGGTTTTCCCATCTGCTTGCATCACTTGAAGGCAGGGTGTCACATTCAGGTGCTTGTAACTACACCACGTGTATTTTTGCCATGACGGTGTTAAGGTGCTCGTTATGGTCGGTTCGAGGCTGTAAATCAAAACGTCATCTGACCGCCGTTCTCTCCGCGTACTGTATGAGCGTGCAGAAACCCTCCTTTGATAGTTCGCCCACTACAAACACAGAAGCATCCGAGCTGCTGGCCGTAGATCCTGCTGATAAATGTTTACCGGTTACCAACAACCAGAAGCGTCCTGTAAGATCTGAGAGCCCCAACGCAAACCGCCCGCTTCCTCTCATCCTTCCCGTTGAACCAGTTTTCCTGCAGCGCGGTGTGTGACGTGTAATCGAGAACCAGCTCATATTTACCCAAATTTCCCAAAGTCCATGTTGGTGGTAAAATGGGAACACGGTTCTTCCTGCTTTGACCCGTTTTCCACCGATGTGGTACCAGGGTGCTACTTCATCAGATGTTAACCAATAAAAAGTGCCCCAAAACCACTGGCACCTCAAAATCAGCGGTCCCAAAGCGCCCGTTTCCATTTCTGATGCTTGGCGTTCCGGCCTGTGAGACTGAGTCTGGTCTGCTGCATCCACACCAACAGCTCTGCTTTGGAAATCAGGTGGACAACTCATCCTGTTACGACCTTTTTCCAACAACTCAGTGCCGCTGCCTCACCCAGACCCGGGTCCTTTCCGGGTTGTCCCGTAGTTGGATTCATGGATCGATGGTGGGAGTGGGAACTTCACAAAATTTCTCTTCTTACTACAGACGTTACCCCGGCTTGTGCTACCTAATGTTCTGGCGCTGCGTTTGTGGGAAAAAGGATCTGATTCTTCCTGTTGGGACTTCTTTTCCACTGGTGTGGTACTGCTGCTAAATCTAGAATCAGGTTATTGACTTTGCACTGAAATGACAGTTTCCCAAACATTGTAGGATGGTTGGACTCAGAGAGGTTACCAATGATTGGCCGAGGCAGCTCACAGCGGTGCTTGGTTCTCAGCCTGTTCTGGGAGAGAACCTAGGCAGAACCAGCTCTGTAACTTCTTCCTGTGAGGCTCTTCACCTCGACTCCCAAAACCGACCAAGAGCCGGCACCACGTCAGTGGAAAACCTGAGTTAAATATGATCAACCAAACCCACAGGTCAAAGGTCAGGCGCTGCATTCAGGTCATACTGGAGTAACTGCTCTGCCTGATTTTAACGGTACTGACACGGCGTCCTGAATGCAGCGTGGCTCATTGTCCTGAGCTCTGACCCATCCCTCTTTCCCCTCCTTCTTGTCACACCTGCATGCCCATAAAAAAAGGGGGCGTGTCTTTCTCTTTGGGCAGGTGTGATTCCAGGCGTGAGAGTGGGGTGCAGCACCTGGGCGGGGCTTCTGATCTGACTAAACGTGACACTGATGCTCTGGTGCCAACACTGTTTAAGTCCTCTGGCTTGGTTTCCAGAAACTTCCCAGTTACCTCAAATGCACCATATATATACAGCATATGTGAGTGGCTCGTGCTGCGTCCGTGTCACACGGGAATGGCGTGATGATGTTTGGCTGTTTGTTCAAAGAAATTCCTAAAATAGTAAATAAGAGCATTTCCTCGCTTGCCGTTCGGCAGCTCGCGTTTACGGCGGCTCACTTACGACTCAAACGCAGCATCAGCGCGTGTCCTGCCGCCTGCCCAAGGAGGACCAATCAAACCCAGATAGATCCATCAGCGCGAGCAGAAGCAGGTTGTTGACAAACTGCCTTTGTACCGAGTGATTCGTAACACTGGGCTGAACTCAGTGTCACACTGCACACACTATAAACTATGACCAGCACTTGTAATGAAGCAATGACACAGCATTCTACTACTACTGTATAAATATGATGAAGAGGATGTTTTTCTGTAATATTATTGAACCTGAAGATGAATTAATAAAAATAATCCTGATTATTCTGTAACTGCTGTTTGGCTCGCTCGCTTCATTCATAACAGCACTCGTCTGAGAGCGCGTCACGCTGTCAGGGACGGTAAACGTCACATCCTGTCAGTGTGAAGAGCTTTAACTGCACATTTAATCCCTCAGATAATTTAATCTGAGAGAAAAGCGCTGTTTTTCTATATGATAACGCAATGCTGGTGTAGGAAATGAAAGACCTCTGTCAGGTGTAGACTTAAAGAAAAAGCTCTGGTTGCTCATTTCCCAGATTCTCAGTAATTATAAATAAAGTTTTGTAGTAAATTATGAAGAAATGTGAACTTTTAAGATAAACCATTATTAGTCCCACATGTATGAAATTTGTTTTTTTCAGAACATTAAAAATGTTATTATGATGAAATATATTATGTGTGATGAAATATTTAAAAATAAGAATTTTTCTTAGATTCTTTTTCCACAATATTACCTTTTTTATAAATAATGAGTACTTCAGGCTTCCATTCTCATGTTTAAAGGCAGGTAGGAACCATCCAGCAGGAACCTTTTGTTGCTGCGCTTGTTGCTCTCCTCACCTGAACATTCGTCACATTTTTCTCTCAAATATAAATTTTTATTCGTGTTTTGAGTTTAATAAAATTGTTGATTTTAATAGCTGAATATTAAGCTTAGTTTTAGCCTCATGTTGAACGTGTTTATTTTTTTAATTTACATGAAAAGTCGCAAAAATATCGGAGAGAATCTGCTGCTCTGTGCGCATGCGTCCTTCAGTCCGTCACTCGGAGGTTCCCCTCAGGCAGCTCGGAGCTCAGGTGGAATAAAAACTGTCTTCCTGCTGCTGTAAAGGGGAACTGAGCGCTGCTGCTCGGGAGGCTGAAGAGGAACATCTCCAGGAGAACAGAGAAACCCTCATCACAGGGCGGGAACACGGCGCTAACCGGGCTAGCCGTTAGCAGCAGCAGTGCGTTTAAACGTGCTGTTTTATCAGGTAGGTTTGTTCATCATGTCACTAAACCCCGGGTAACCTCTGCTCTCTGAAGCGTTCTAAACCAGCCAACCTAAGCTGAACGGTACACTTGTAAGGTCACATTGAAAGAATAACACGTGAGCGCCGGAGGAGCTTTAGAAGAGGCGGACCTCTAAGAGAGTTAAAAATGGAGGATTTATGAATGGAGTCTGGTGTGTTAGCATTACTGCTAATTGTCGCCCTGTTTCTCCCCACCACCACCCCACCCTACAGAGTCCGAATCATGGCGGTCCAGGTGTCCGAGTCCGACCAGATCAAACAGGTAAGTGACCCCAAGAGTTTTCATGTCGACTCTGAGAAAAGACGCTCAGAATTCAGAGGCACAAAGTCCGGTTACTGTGGCCTCCAGGGTCCATAGAAAGCCCGCACTGAACTATACAGCAAGGAGGCCTGTGAGGGACAAAACAGGAGAGAGCGACAGAACCGTAGGTAAAAATAAATAGATAAAAATAGAAATCAATCAAAACAAACTCAAATACTGTCAATGCCAGAACACTATGGCAGCTTATTGGGACCAATACAGGAGTGAGAGTGTGTGGAGAGATATTTATTTATTTATTTATTTTAGGGGTGCAACGATACTCGTATCGATATTGAACCGTTCGATACAGTACTTTCGGTTCGGTATGCATGTGTATCGAACAATACAAAATTTTTAATTTATTTTATCAACTTTTCTTCTGACGATGCTGTCTGTGTTGAGAGCTCAGTGGATCTGCGTTCGACTACTCCGCCTAGGCTGCACTGTCGAGCGCAGATCCACTGAGCGCAGCGCAAGCTAGCAAGACAGAGGTTAAGCTGTTGCAACATGGCAAATTGAACCTCCCCCCACCCTCATTCATATATGGCCTTTGGAACTATTTTGGTCTTCATGTGAAGTATGACCCTGAAGGTAAGCGTGTCATGGACAAAAGTAAAACAGTATGATGTGCCACGCAATGCTCAATTACATGGGTGGAAACTACTGCGTTAGCGCAGTTTGCTCGTTAACGTGTTGACGCTGTCCAGCCCCACGCACGGGGCGATCCGCGGTAGCTCGTTAACGTCATTTCAGATTAACGCTGACAGCACTAGTGGGAACACAATGAATATGACTGCACATTTACTCCGACATCATCCTAGTGCAAAGACAAGTGGAAGCAGACAAAAACAACAAGCACGCATGCTACAAACTTTACCCGAGTCATTTAGACAGCCGTTAGCACATGATTCTCCTTATGGGGACCTGATATGTTTAATATGCTGCTGAGAATATACCCCAGAAGAAGAGTATAGTATAGCTTTTATTTTGGAAAGAGCCATTTCTCTGTAATAAACTCTCTTTTCCAAAGATGAGGGATTTCTCCATGAGATATTTATTTTTTTATTACTTTGTCGTTTCAGCAACATTAAATTTAAAAACTGTACTTTTGAGTTAAAATATATATTTATAATTTTAATAAATGACAAATTAAAAAAGCATGAACATTTTTTTGTATCGAAAAAATATCGAACCGTGACACCAAAGTACCAAACCGAACCGTGAATTTTGTGTATCGTTGCACCCCTAATATATATATATATATATATATATATATATATATATATATATATATATATATATATCTCTACACACTCTCACTCCTGTAATTTGAAATAATAACATTAGTATAAAGGAAGAAAAACATTTTAGGTCAAAAGATAAAGTTTAAGAAGTTAAATACGTACAAAATCAAGTGATACAGGAAATGGTTTAAAAAGTAAATAAACGTAAAAACAGCAGAGTCTGTGGAAAGTATGACAAACATTGAGTATTTAAAGAATTTAAAATGACAGAAAACAACAAAAGGAATTTATCTGAAAGTTTTTTTTATGACTTCATAATCCCAAAAGTTGCCCCGTCGGTTGACCTGGACGTTTTCAGCCGAAGAAACATTTGAATTTATACATTTATGAGAATAAAGTTCTTTAAACTAAAAGTCACAGCTTTGATCCAGTGGCATCGCTCTGATCGTTTAAACCTGCAGCAGGAAGCCTCTGTCACACACGCAGATCTGAGTTAATACATTTGATCCTGAGCTCCCACCTTGGGTCTTTAGAGCAGCTTCACAGTCTTGGAGCGCTTGAAGAAAACTGTTGACTGCATCAGTAAAACTGAGCGTGCCTGAAGCAGCGAGAGGACGGAGGTCTCCGCTGAGCATGAAACCTGTTCGAGAAATTTCTTCCCAAACCAGAACCTCGGATCCTTCTCGGTCATCTCTCAGATTTTTTTGCTGAATTGCTGCTCTGCAGCCGTTTTCTGAGCCGTGTCTGTTTCCTGTGTTCAGTTTAAGGAGTTTCTGGGGACGTACAACAAGGTGACGGAGAACTGCTTCATGGACTGCGTCCGAGACTTCACCACGAGAGACGTGAAGCCCGAGGAGGTAAAAAAGTTGATTGGATGACGGAAACATGTGAGTGAAGGAACATCTGGATAAAATCCTCACAGCTGTTTGTGTTTCAGTCGAGCTGCTCCGAGTCGTGCCTGCAGAAGTATCTGAAGATGACTCAGAGGATCTCCATGCGTTTCCAGGAGTATCACATCCAGCAGAACGAGGCTCTGGCGGCTAAAGCTGGCCTGCTGGGACAGTCGCGCTGACCCTGAACCTGGGCCGGGCCGTGCTGGTCCCGGTCCAGCAGATCCTCCGGCGCTGTAAAAACAGACTCTGAAGCTCCGCCCCCTCAGATTCTATCCGCAGGGTGAAGGAATTAGTCGGCTGTTCTGTGCATCATGGGAAATGTAGTTTCAGATTCTTTATTAACATGCAGAATATTCCTTTAATGTGCAGATTTGTCTTTTTATTGAACACAACGACCGACCGATGTGGTGATGATGATGATGATGAGCTGACCTCATTTTTCATGTTTGGAAATAAAAATAATCCGACATCAGGAATGTGTGGATGTTTTCATCCCTGTTAGGAAGTGCGTTACTGCATCCAGCCTCACTCTGGCTCTGCTGCAGATCACACAGAGTCCTGAGAAACGTTCATTTTCTTTTTGTTTACTGTATTTTTAACAACATGCAAAAGTAACAAAGTTACTCAGTTACTTTTAAAGTGTTTTTCCTGCATTTTACATGAAATGTACTTTGTCTTGCATCATGATTCAGATCATTACCAAATAAAATCAAACTCAGAATGATGAGGTTAGATTCTGAATGCAGGTCTTTTATTTTGATAGTGTCAAAGGATTGTGATGTTCCCTCAGTGTGGAGCAAACTACTTTAAAGACACAAGTGCGGTTTCATCAGGATGGACGCGTTTCTATTGAAAAGTAAAAACTAAAATCTTTGTCGTTTTACATTTTTGTGTGGAGTCAGTCTGCGATCCAGTCACTTCCTCTGCTTTATGTTATTGTGAAAGAAGCATTGTCCTTTTTAAGCCTGTTCAAAGTTTTTCCTTCATTTTGTTCCCAAAGTGAAGGAGGAAGTCTTTTACTGACAATAGAACCACGAGACAAATGGAGTTTAGTTTGGTCTTTATTGGCTTTTTTCTGTACAGCTCGGCATGAACGGTTTCACGTTGCAACAGGAAGTCCAGCACGGCGGCTGACAATAAATAACAAAATGAGGACTGACGGCTCGGTCATCAATTCAGTGACGATGATCAAATAGGAAGTGTGACGCCGGCCCGAGCAGGCAGCCGGAGCACAGAGAAGAAAAGCGGCGCGTCCTCGGAGCGTCAGTCGTACTCGGCGTCTTTGTCCGACTTCTGTCCTGCGAACGGGCGTCTGTTCCTCTGAACCTGCAGCTGGAAACACACTGAACAGTCAGAACATCTCACACCTTCACCGCCACAGCCGCGGTTTGTGGGGGCGGGGACACTGAGCGATCAGAGGCAAAACTTTTCTTTGTTTCTGCAAACATGCAGAAAATGACATCATAAAAGTGATCTGGTTTAATCCAGAAGATCAGAGGAGCACAGAGGTCTTCTGACTTGACCACTGCTGGTTCAAAGAGACCACAGCAACTCCATTACCCAGAAGCCCTTGCTTTGGTGACATTGATCTTACCTTGGCGCCCTCGAGCACGTGCGGGTCCTTCTGCAGAGCGTTGTTGAGTCCTTCCTCAGAGGAGAAGCCGATCCAGCAGAAGCCTCTGTGGAAGCCCGTTTCTTTATCCTGAGGACACACAGAGACGTCACTGACGTGCAGGCAAACACACACACACACACACACACACACCAACCACCTGCTGCTCGCATCATCATCTCAGGCAGTGCTGACACACTAAAAACATGCAGAGCTGAATTGAGGCGTGTGTGTGGCTGTGAGGCTACAGGTGGTCACTTCCTGTCGGGTCATGTGACTGTGTGATGTCAGTGATGATTACTTACAAACGGCAGCAGGCACTTCTTCACGGCTCCAAACTGCCCAAAGTAGTCCTTCATCTCCTCTGAAACACACACAGGAACACGTCAGTCCGAACACCTGAGTGTCTGCACCTCACCTGTCCTGCTTCCTCTCATATCTGTCGTCATCTAGTGCTTCGAGTGGGTAGTGTCTCACACATCACAGCCTGTCCACCCCCTCCCTCGACCCCACGGAGGATGCCATCACTCTTCACACAGCGCTGAGCTATCTGGAGAAGAGGAAGAGCTCCGTGAGGATGCTCAACACCAAACTGGACCACCTTCAGATCCCCTGATCCTGGGATCCAGAGAATAACCTGAAGCTGAACGTCTTTAAGACCAAAGAACTTATAATGGACCTCAGGAGGCACAGACAGGTCCACTCCCCCCTCATTATAAATGGAGAACGGGTAGAATCTGTTTCCACCTTCAGGTTTCTGGACATCCACATCTCCCCTGATCTCACCTGGACCTACAACAGGCCCAGCAGCGGCTGCACGTCCTCGGTGTCCTGAGGAAGAAGAACCTGGACCCGGACCTGCTGCTGGCCTTCTACTGCTCCTCAGTGGAGAGCGTGCTCTCCACCTGCCTGGTGTTTGGTGAACAGGGCCACGACTGAGAACAGGAAGGCGGTGTAAACGCTCATTAACACTACCCACAAAATCACTGGCTGTCATCTGCCACCCCTGGAGGGCATTGCCAGATCCTCCTGTCTCAGGTAAACCAGAGCACAGGTGACCCCGCCCATCACCCGTTTGACCTCTGGTGGTTTCTTTCCCTGGGCCACTTGGACACCCACCCACACCCTGCCCACAGTGAGCCATGGTGTGAGTGACCCTCATCACTCAGGTCACTCACACACAGACTGTTCACACCAAGTCTTTTCTACCTCAGAGCACTTTGCTCTCCACTGTGGGCCTTCCTGTTGTTTCTGTACATATTCCTCCTTTTATTTATTCCTGTTGTCTACTTTTTATATGTTATTCCTGCACAGCTGGTGTGGAGCACCCACAGTTACAATAAACGCCTATTCTATTCTATTCTATTCGTGCTTCAGAGGTTGGGAGGAAGCTCAGGATCAGTCAGAGGATCACTCTGAACTGTGACTCAAGCAAAACTGCTCTGACGTCATCAGCGCGGCCTGTATTAAGGGCAGTCTTTTAACGTGAACTGCCTCAGGTAAAACACTTGTAAGCTGCAGACACGTGACTGACCTACCGGACACCTTACTGCACGTTAAATTCTTCCCTTCTTCGCGTGCCAATCTACCTGACGATAATCGACACGCGTGATCGGCTGCACACGTCACATGTCGTCACTAAAATCAAACCTCACTGA
This sequence comes from Pelmatolapia mariae, assembly GCF_036321145.2. Taxonomy (NCBI): domain Eukaryota; kingdom Metazoa; phylum Chordata; class Actinopteri; order Cichliformes; family Cichlidae; genus Pelmatolapia; species Pelmatolapia mariae. The sequence goes on from NC_086241.1 coordinate 69,407,882, forward strand.
TCGATAATGAGCAGACTCACTGGTGGCCACAGTCCACGGCACTTTGGACACGAACACCTCGAACACTTTCTTGGACGCCGCCATGTTGCTTCCTCTGACCTGTGACGTGATGGTGCGTTCAGGGCCAGCTGGGACCTGAGAGCGATGAAACGGCGTCTGATTGGTGGGAGTGCAGGAGTTTAAATATGTGAATTCTTTCAAGCCTAACTTTGAACAAATGTATTTGTCAGAGTTGGTTGTTCTTCCGTTTTTCTCTCAAATCCTTTTAACCAATATTTCGATGTGTCTGCATTTTATTTGTAATCTGTTTCTTATTGCTGAGCAAGGCTCTGAAGAAAATCATTTTTAAGAAAAAATGATTTCTGAGGTTCAGTAAATGCAGCTTCGATCACGTGATTGAGCACCGTGACCCGCGTGCACAGTGACATTGAAACATGTTGCAGTTTGTCTCTCCCCGCTCGCGCTGTTAACTGTTTAGATATCTTTTTGTTTGTTTGTTTTGTTCTTTAATTTTTGTTAGTTTTTACTTCCGGAGCAGGGCGCGCAGGACAGTGACGTCATGGCTAAGATGGCAGCCTCCGTGGTGGAGGGTGGAGAGGATGCGTTTCGGAAGATATTCAAGTTTTACAGGAGAAGGAACCCCCCGCCGGACCTCAGCGACGTCATCGACTTTTCCAGGTGTGCGCCCGGTGAACAGGTGAGAGTAAAGCGCGCTCCCGGCGTTTAGCAGCCATCTTTCTCCTCATTCTATTTCATGGGTCAGTTTGAAGTTTGACTTCACTGACCAACAAAGTGAACAGTTCCACAGGTTACCTCCACCTGCCCTCACCTGTCCACTTTCATTTCTGATCTGGTTTTCGTGTAAATCAAACTCACCTGGATCGATCATTTCATCGATCATACCGATGACTGTGTGTCACAGAGTGAAGTTTGAAGGTGGTCGAAGCAGCAGACAGGTGTGAGGGTCAGAGTTCAAACACGAACAGTCTGAATCTGCAGATCACCTGAATCCACCTGACTGACGTCACAGTGGACTGGGTGTCACCTGACTGATGCAGGTCTGCTGAAGAACAGGTGCAGACAGCACCTGAGCGAAAATGATTTTACAACCCTGACGTCTGCTAATGATGTGTGCCTGTGTGTGTAGATTGTTCCAGTTAACCTCGACGCCGCCGCGGTGAGCGATGTGGAAGCCACCAGAGTCGGATTACAGCCCGTCAGAGAGTGGCGAGCCTTCGGCCTGCGAGGACACCCAGGTACACGCTCACGTCAGAGTTTAAATAAAGTTATGAGAGGAAGTCTGGTTCAATTCAATCCGGCTGTAAAGAACCAAATAACAGCGACAGTCGCCTCGCGGCGCCTCGTCCTGTAAGGTAAAGCGTAGGGAGAAGCCGGCTCTGAGGCAGGTTACTGAGAGTTAGTCTCATTTTTCCACGTTTCAGTAACTGAAGTGTTTTTAGTTTAGCTCAGTAGAATGGTCTCGACTGTAATGGACAGTTCTGATTGGCTGTCCACTGGGAACTTAATGTCAGCAGCGTGTTCCAGCGAGGACTCGCTGGATGAAGACGATGCTCTGCATTCACTCTGCTGTGGCCTGCTGCTAAACACACGAGCTGCTTTATGTCTTTGTTACCTGCTTCAAATGCTTCATCTGAAGATGGCCCATGAACTGGACCGAGTTTAGTGCTCTGGGTACACGATGATGATGATGATGACTGTGCGCTCTTCCTCGTTCAGGGTTCATCTTCATCTCTGATCCGTTCCTGCGCGGCACGCAGCCGTTCTGGCTCCGACAGTGTCTGAAGATTTACCCTCAGAAACCAAACGTCTGCAACCTGGACATGCACATGTCCCCCTTAGAGACTCAGGACATCTGGGGACAGAGCGTGCACAGCCTGAGGTGAGACTCACAGGTGTGTACAGGTGCGTGCTGCACAGGTCACAGCAGGAGGAGCTCGACCTCCCGATGAAGGTAAACAGTCTACTACCAGCAGGGGTCACTGCGATGCCACCACAGCCACCAGCTGCTCAGGTGTATCTGCGCCTCGTCATGCGTGTGTGTGCGTGTTTGAAAGTGGCGGTCTGAGCATGGCTAAAGACCATCAGAGCTCTGAGTTTACGACTGATTTTCAAACCGTTTCACTTGTTCCAGATCCTCAAATTATGCAAATGACCCAGTTTAAAATGCAGCTTTTTCTCCCCCAACGTTCCTCTAACATTCCTCTGATGTTCCCCCAATGTTCCTCAGACATTTCTCTAATCTTCCTCAGACATTTCTCTAATGTTCCTCAGATGTTTCTCTAATCTTCCTCAGACATTTCTCTAATGTTCCTCAGATGTTTCCCCGATACTCCTCTGACGTTCCTCAGAGGTTACCCCAACGTTCCTCTGACAATTCTCTGACATTACCCTGATGTTCCCCCGACAATTCCTCTGACGTTGCCCCGACGTTCTTCTGACGTTCCCCTAGAGCTGGGCGATAGAACGATAACGATATGTATTGCGAAATAACTTTTTCTCGATAGAAAAAATAAACTATTGCGATAGACCTTGCTCTCTTAAAAAAAAAAAGAAAAGAACAGCCGATCCAAATTAAGTAGCGCAGAGCCGAACCAATCACAGCCACAGCGTCACGTCACGTGACTTGTTACGTACAGCACAAGTGCCAAGCCGCACATGTGTAGTTGTTTGGGAAGCAGCCAGCCGGGCTGCCCAGGTAATGGAGGAAGTGAGTGTGCCGACTAGAGAAAAATCAACCGAGAGCGTGGGTGACCAGGTTACCGAAGAGAAAAGAGATGATGGTTCCAACTCTGGAGAGATTGTCGAACGGAAGGGCCATAGAAGTTCCGTAGTGCGAAGGTATTTCTTAGTGATGTGTCGGTCGTGACTTTTGACGTGAACGACGCGAGCCGGCTCCTTATCGCGAGCCGTGGGTTTTTTTCTTTCTCTCACTCACCCTCTCTCTCTCTCTCGCACTTTTCCGCTTCACTCCGCACGCGAGCCTTGCACTTTGCGCTGGGAAGAGGGGGGAGGGGCGGTAGTTACACTCGCAGTAGCACAGGAACAGAGCGGGAGGGAGAGAGAGAGAGAAAGAGAGCCAGGGACAACAACGTCACATTAGAAAGGTATAGTAATCAACCACAACTATTTTCAGTTGCAGATGATAAAGGATTCAGAAAGTTCAGAAAGCTATACAACAAGGAGAGATTGAAAATTTCCTTTTAGTTCTCAGTTTATTTGATATTGACAAAAGTTAGTCAATTTTGTCTGTTCTTCTGTAAAACAAACTAAGATTTATTTTTAGAATTAATATTTTGTTTCTAAGTGGAATTGACAATTTAGTCTGTTTTGTTTGTTCTATTTTGAAACTTAAACGCTTTAGCGGCTGCCTTTTGTGTAGTTTGCAATATTTGCCTTTATTTATCTGAAACTGAAGTCTCATGTTCCTTAAGTACATCTACCCTGTTGACCTTATTATGGGAAATAAATATTAAAATCAAGACAAGCTGCTGATTATTTCACATTTTACTTGTGAGCAACGGCACATTTAAATCTTACAAATATAGTTATTTGGCTTATATCGTGATATATATCGTTATCGCCTGAAATGAAAAAAACATATCGTGATATGAAAAAATCTTATATCGCCCAGCTCTACGTTCCCCCAACGTTCCCCTGACATTTCTCTAGTGTTCGCCGGACGATCCTCTGATGTTCCTCAGACATTTCCCCAATGTTCCTCAGATGTTTCCCCGATGTTCCCATGACATTCCTCTGACATTACTCTGACATTACTCTGACGCTGCCCTGACGTTCTTCTGACGTTCCCCCGATGTTCCTTTGACAATTCCTCTGATGTTTCCCCAACGTTCCCCCGATGTTCCTCTGACATTCGCCTGACGTTCCGCCAATGTTGACAGGAGCGCAGATTGTTTCTTTAACCTTGCCATCGTTGGCGTCGAGCAGCTGCTTTTTGTGACGTTCTGCTGTGAAAGCTGAGAGTGAAGTGAAAAAGTGAGGAAGGGTTAGTGTTTATGAGAGTGCAAACAAAACCTCGGAGCCTCTGTTTCCTATTTTACGCAACAAAAAGCAGCTCAAGTGTTTAATTGCTGAAAATGCTCGGTGCTCGACTGCTGCAGTGTCTAAAGAATTCAGTGCCACCAGGTGGCGCTGCTTTAAAGTCTGCTGTTGTTTGCAGGTTTGGGGAGCTCAGCTGCTGTCAGATCTTTGAACAAACTGTGTGGACGTCACTCAAACTCTTCATGTGTGCCCTCGTCTTCCTCTTTAACCTATTTCAGAATCAGCATACTTTACTGATCCCTAAGGAAATTATGTGGGTTACAGTTGCTCCAGTACAGTAACAGTAACAGACCAGACTATTTAACAATGCGATATGTTCCAGATTTACAGATTTAAGAAATAACACAATATGTACAAATTTGATCCGCAGATCTTCTCCGGCTGGAAAACGAGAAGCGCGGACTCTCCTGGAGCGGCTGCGCTGGGTCACGCTGGGCTATCATTACAACTGGGACACAAAGGTGAGCATCTGCTTCACCTCTTTACTGCTGCTCCTCCAGAAGCACAGGCGGGGACGGTTTTAGAGCAAACCTTTGCCACGGTCTGTTAGGGCGCCCTTTCTCTTCATCTCATTCCTGCCCTCCTGTTTGCAGACGTACTCTCCCAGCAGTCACACTCCTTTCCCACGTGACCTCCACCTCCTCTCCGCTCACATGACAGCTGCCTGCGGCTTCCCTGGCTTTATCTCGGAAGCGGGAATCCTCAACTATTACCGATCTGACTCTTCTCTGGGAATCCACGTGGACGAGTCGGAGCTGGATCACACTCGACCGCTGCTGTCGTTTAGGTGGGACGCTTGTTTTTTCACAGTCGTTATGGGAAGGACATGTTTGAATTCCCTGTTTTTCCGTGTTGTCTTTACAGTTTTGGTCAGTCAGCCATCTTTCTCCTCGGTGGCCCTCGCAGACAGGACCCCCCCACAGCCATGCTCATGCACAGCGGGGACGTGATGGTGATGTCGGGGCCCAGCCGCCTTCTGTACCACGCGGTCCCACGAATCCTCCCCGCACCTCCGGGGCGTCTGGCGTTAGAGACGGGGGGATGCATCCAGACCCCCCCGACACATGAAGGCTCCATGGTGGAGCCGTTGTCCAAGGAGGAATGGGCCGTCTGCTCCAGGTACATCCAGAGCTCCAGAGTGAATGTGACCGTCAGACAGGTGCTGGCGCCTGGACAGAAATTTCCAGAAATTCCCCGTTCTCACCAAACCACGGACACTGGACAGACGGACGGATACGATGATGGAGAGAGCGGAAAGAGGAAGAGGAGCAGCAGGGACTCTCCTTGTGCTGCAGAGACATTAACTCACTGAGGGGATTTACAGCACGGGCCTCCATGAAGGACGGCGTCTGCTTGGTTACTGGGTTTATTGGTTTAAAGGATTTATGAGTGGGTCAGTGTGTAGATGCTGCCAGAGATGGGACGAGACCTGATCTAAAAATTAACTCTTAGGAGTACGGTGCTAAATCTGTGATCCAGTTCAGTGTTAAAATGATTGTTTACGATTGTGGGATTAGGACTACATGTTAGTCCTCCCTAATATCTTGAACTGATTCAGTTAAGAACAGTGAGCAGTAATCATCATGGACGCAGATATACATCTATAGAGATAGATATGACTGTACAGTCATATATATAGATATAGATATAGATATATATAGATATATATATCTCTATACACACATATGTGTGTGTGTGTATATAGGTGTGTATATAGATAGACAGACATATACGTATACACACAAACAAACAGGGCACTTGCCTAAAGGTTGACGATCCCTGTTGCTTCATCTGTGGACTATTTCATCATTAAACAAGCCTGGTGTTCTTTACTTCATGTTTGGTAATGTCTCCTAACATCATTGAACCACACAGCCTTTGAAGGTGCCACCAGTTCAGGTACTCTTGAACTCTCATTACTCTCTCTCTCTCTCAACAAACTACAACCTCACATTCCAAGTTAAAACTCTAATGTTGCTTCTTCCTGACGTTGCCGACCTCAGGGAGGACGATATCCCCCCCTGTCTTGGCGTCCTGGCTCCCCCTTGCCGTAGCACATGTGTGTTGTACCTCATCACCATGAGAGCTAAGCACTGGATGCAGAGGCCCAAGTAGGACTTGAACTTGTGACTCACACTCCAAAGGCGTAGAGTCTTACTACTACACTATCCAGCTGATATTGACATGAACATCATATATATATACACGATTACACTGAATCACATGTTGTATTAATGTTGCCATGTACCCATTTTCACACCTTGGCTCAAGGTCCATGTCCCTGTTCTCCACCAGTTCCTCTTGGAAGTGAAAAGATTCTCGAATTAAAGGTCATCAAGAGCACTTACAGAGGTTGAGACGCTTTTCTTTCACAGGTGCTTAGCTACCAAGAAATCTTAATACTTGACAATTTCCCTCAACAAAAACGACGAATAGACATCGTACGTCCACAAATCCAGAAATTACCATTGAAACAAACTACAAAGTCTCCTGAGAGACTTGCAAAAATTGCCATAGCTGACTGTGTTTCAAGTCATCAAGGCGGGAATTGGTTAAAGTTTTCAACCAGCAATAATCACGTCTCAGTAGAACGTCATAGACTATGAAATTGCCTCTGCACAAGAATAACCAGTGAGTTTCAGCTTTTCAGCTGGGTATGAATCAACACTCGCATCACAGCACTGTCAAATGTTGGGTGATGCAAAAACTAAATGGGTTTGAACTGGGGGATTACTCACGTGATTGGTGGATCATTTAGAAATCCCGCCCATTTATTTCTTCAGTGAAATGTATGCATTGACCAAGTGTCAATACTTTGCTTCACTCAATGCAGGATTTGAATCCCATATTGTGTTAATGTTGCAAAGAACTCTTAATACCTGACAACCTCCCTCAATAAAAATGACAACCAGATATCATAAACTGCCAATGCCAGAAATTACCATTGAAACAAACTACAAAGTCTCCTGAGAGACTAGCAAAAATTGCCATAGCTGACTGTGTTTCAAGTCATCAAGGCGGGAATTGGTTAAAGTTTTCAACCAGCAATAATCACGTCTCAGTAAAACTTCATAGACTATGAAATTGCCTCTGCACAAGAATAACCAGTGAGTTTCAGCTTTTCAGCTGGGTATGAATCAACACTCACATCACTGATGGTGCACTGTCAAATGTTGGGTGATGCAAGAACTTGGGTTTTAACTGGGGGATTACTCACGTGATTGGTGGATCATTTGAGAAATCCCGCCCATTTATTGGTTCAGTGAAATGTATGCATTGACCAAGTGCAAAGTGTCAATACTTTGCTTCACTCAATGCAGGATTTGAATCCCATATTGTGTTAATGTTGCCAAGACCTCTTAATACCTGACAACTTCCCTCGATTAAATTGACAACACCAGAAATTACCATTGAAACAAACTACAAAGTCTCCTGAGAGACTAGCAAAAATTGCCATAGCTGACTGTGTTTCAAGTCATCAAGGCGGGAATTGGTTAAAGTTTTCAACCAGCAATAATCACGTCTCAGTAGAACGTCATAGACTATGAAATTGCCTCTGCACAAGAATAACCAGTGAGTTTCAGCTTTTCAGCTGGGTATGAATCAACACTCGCATCACAGCACTGTCAAATGTTGGGTGATGCAAAAACTAAATGGGTTTGAACTGGGGGATTACTCACGTGATTGGTGGATCATTTAGAAATCCCGCCCATTTATTTCTTCAGTGAAATGTATGCATTGACCAAGTGTCAATACTTTGCTTCACTCAATGCAGGATTTGAATCCCATATTGTGTTAATGTTGCAAAGAACTCTTAATACCTGACAACTTCCCTCAATAAAAATGACAACCAGATATCATAAATTGCCAATGCCAGAAATTACCATTGAAACAAACTACAAAGTCTCCTGAGAGACTAGCAAAAATTGCCATAGCTGACTGTGTTTCAAGTCATCAAGGCGGGAATTGGTTAAAGTTTTCAACCAGCAATAATCACGTCTCAGTAGAACTTCATAGACTATGAAATTTCCTCTGCACAAGAATAACCAGTGAGTTTCAGCTTTTCAGCTGGGTATGAATCAACACTCGCATCACAGCACTGTCAAATGTTGGGTGATGCAAAAACTAAATGGGTTTGAACTGGGTTTCATAATACCTGACAACTTCTCTCAATAAAAATGACGGCCAGATATCATAAATTGCCAATGCCAGAAATTACCATTGAAACAAACTACAAAGTCTCCTGAGAGACTAGCAAAAATTGCCATAGCTGACTGTGTTTCAAGTCATCAAGGCGGGAATTGGTTAAAGTTTTCAACCAGCAATAATCACGTCTCAGTAGAACTTCATAGACTATGAAATTGCCTCTGCACAAGAATAACCAGTGAGTTTCAGCTTTTCAGCTGGGTATGAATCAACACTCACATCACTGATGGTGCACTGTCAAATGTTGGGTGATGCAAGAACTTGGGTTTTAACTGGGGGATTACTCACGTGATTGGTGGATCATTTGAGAATCCCGCCCATTTATTGGTTCAGTGAAATGTATGCATTGACCAAGTGCAAAGTGTCAATACTTTGCTTCACTCAATGCAGGATTTGAATCCCATATTGTGTTAATGTTGCCAAGAACTCTTAATACCTGACAACTTCCCTCGATTAAATTGACAACACCAGAAATTACCATTGAAACAAACTACAAAGTCTCCTGAGAGACTAGCAAAAATTGCCATAGCTGACTGTGTTTCAAGTCATCAAGGCGGGAATTGGTTAAAGTTTTCAACCAGCAATAATCACGTCTCAGTAAAACGTCATAGACTATGAAATTGCCTCTGCACAAGAATAACCAGTGAGTTTCAGCTTTTCAGCTGGGTATGAATCAACACTCGCATCACAGCACTGTCAAATGTTGGGTGATGCAAAAACTAAATGGGTTTGAACTGGGTTTCATAATACCTGACAACTTCTCTCAATAAAAATGACGGCTAGATATCATAAATTGCCAATGCCAGAAATTACCATTGAAACAAACTACAAAGTCTCCTGAGAGACTAGCAAAAATTGCCATAGCTGACTGTGTTTCAAGTCATCAAGGCGGGAATTGGTTAAAGTTTTCAACCAGCAATAATCACGTCTCAGTAGAACTTCATAGACTACGAAATTGCCTCTGCACAAGAATAACCAGTGAGTTTCAGCTTTTTAGCTGGGTATGAATCAACACTCACATCACTGATGGTGCACTGTCAAATGTTGGGTGATGCAAGAACTTGGGTTTTAACTGGAGGATTACTCACGTGATTGGTTGATCATTTGAGAATCCCGCCCATTTATTGGTTCAGTGAAATGTATGCATTGACCAAGTGCAAAGTGTCAATACTTTGCTTCACTCAATGCAGGATTTGAATCCCATATTGTGTTAATGTTGCCAAGACCTCTTAATACCTGACAACTTCCCTCAATTAAATTGACAACGCCAGAAATTACCATTGAAACAAACTACAAAGTCTCCTGAGAGACTAGCAAAAATTGCCATAGCTGACTGTGTTTCAAGTCATCAAGGCGGGAATTGGTTAAAGTTTTCAACCAGCAATAATCACGTCTCAGTAAAACGTCATAGACTATGAAATTGCCTCTGCACAAGAATAACCAGTGAGTTTCAGCTTTTCAGCTGGGTATGAATCAACACTCGCATCACAGCACTGTCAAATGTTGGGTGATGCAAAAACTAAATGGGTTTGAACTGGGTTTCATAATACCTGACAACTTCTCTCAATAAAAATGACGGCTAGATATCATAAATTGCCAACGCCAGAAATTACCATTGAAACAAACTACAAAGTCTCCTGAGAGACTAGCAAAAATTGCCATAGCTGACTGTGTTTCAAGTCATCAAGGCGGGAATTGGTTAAAGTTTTCAACCAGCAATAATCACGTCTCAGTAGAACGTCATAGACTATGAAATTGCCTCTGCACAAGAATAACCAGTGAGTTTCAGCTTTTTAGCTGGGTATGAATCAACACTCACATCACTGATGGTGCACTGTCAAATGTTGGGTGATGCAAGAACTTGGGTTTTAACTGGGGGATTACTCACGTGATTGGTGGATCATTTGAGAATCCCGCCCATTTATTGGTTCAGTGAAATGTATGCATTGACCAAGTGCAAAGTGTCAATACTTTGCTTCACTCAATGCAGGATTTGAATCCCATATTGTGTTAATGTTGCCAAGAACTCTTAATACCTGACAACTTCCCTCGATTAAATTGACAACACCAGAAATTACCATTGAAACAAACTACAAAGTCTCCTGAGAGACTAGCAAAAATTGCCATAGCTGACTGTGTTTCAAGTCATCAAGGCGGGAATTGGTTAAAGTTTTCAACCAGCAATAATCACGTCTCAGTAAAACGTCATAGACTATGAAATTGCCTCTGCACAAGAATAACCAGTGAGTTTCAGCTTTTCAGCTGGGTATGAATCAACACTCGCATCACAGCACTGTCAAATGTTGGGTGATGCAAGAACTAAATGGGTTTGAACTGGGTTTCATAATACCTGACAACTTCTCTCAATAAAAATGACGGCTAGATATCATAAATTGCCAATGCCAGAAATTACCATTGAAACAAACTACAAAGTCTCCTGAGAGACTAGCAAAAATTGCCATAGCTGACTGTGTTTCAAGTCATCAAGGCGGGAATTGGTTAAAGTTTTCAACCAGCAATAATCACGTCTCAGTAGAACGTCATAGACTATGAAATTGCCTCTGCACAAGAATAACCAGTGAGTTTCAGCTTTTCAGCTGGGTATGAATCAACACTCACATCACTGATGGTGCACTGTCAAATGTTGGGTGATGCAAGAACTTGGGTTTTAACTGGAGGATTACTCACGTGATTGGTTGATCATTTGAGAATCCCGCCCATTTATTGGTTCAGTGAAATGTATGCATTGACCAAGTGCAAAGTGTCAATACTTTGCTTCACTCAATGCAGGATTTGAATCCCATATTGTGTTAATGTTGCCAAGACCTCTTAATACCTGACAACTTCCCTCAATTAAATTGACAACGCCAGAAATTACCATTGAAACAAACTACAAAGTCTCCTGAGAGACTAGCAAAAATTGCCATAGCTGACTGTGTTTCAAGTCATCAAGGCGGGAATTGGTTAAAGTTTTCAACCAGCAACAATCACGTCTCAGTAGAACGTCATAGACTATGAAATTGCCTCTGCACAAGAATAACCAGTGAGTTTCAGCTTATTAGCTGGGTATGAATCAACACTCACATCACTGATGGTGCACTGTCAAATGTTGGGTGATGCAAGAACTTGGGTTTGAACTGGAGGATTACTCACGTGATTGGTTGATCATTTGAGAATCCCGCCCATTTATTGGTTCAGTGAAATGTATGCATTGACCAAGTGCAAAGTGTCAATACTTTGCTTCACTCAATGCAGGATTTGAATCCCATATTGTGTTAATATTGCCAAGAACTCTTAATACCTGACAACTTCCCTCGATTAAATTGACAACACCAGAAATTACCATTGAAACAAACTACAAAGTCTCCTGAGAGACTAGCAAAAATTGCCATAGCTGACTGTGTTTCAAGTCATCAAGGCGGGAATTGGTTAAAGTTTTCAACCAGCAATAATCACGTCTCAGTAGAACGTCATAGACTATGAAATTGCCTCTGCACAAGAATAACCAGTGAGTTTCAGCTTTTCAGCTGGGTATGAATCAACACTCGCATCACAGCACTGTCAAATGTTGGGTGATGCAAAAACTAAATGGGTTTGAACTGGGGGATTACTCACGTGATTGGTGGATCATTTAGAAATCCCGCCCATTTATTTCTTCAGTGAAATGTATGCATTGACCAAGTGTCAATACTTTGCTTCACTCAATGCAGGATTTGAATCCCATATTGTGTTAATGTTGCAAAGAACTCTTAATACCTGACAACCTTCCTCAATAAAAATGACAACCAGATATCATAAACTGCCAATGCCAGAAATTACCATTGAAACAAACTACAAAGTCTCCTGAGAGACTTGCAAAAATTGCCATAGCTGACTGTGTTTCAAGTCATCAAGGCGGGAATTGGTTAAAGTTTTCAACCAGCAATAATCACGTCTCAGTAGAACTTCATAGACTACGAAATTGCCTCTGCACAAGAATAACCAGTGAGTTTCAGCTTTTCAGCTGGGTATGAATCAACACTCGCATCACAGCACTGTCAAATGTTGGGTGATGCAAAAACTAAATGGGTTTGAACTGGGTTTCATAATGCCTGACCACTTCTCTCAATAAAAATGACGGCCAGATATCATAAATTGCCAATGCCAGAAATTACCATTGAAACAAACTACAAAGTCTCCTGAGAGACTAGCAAAAATTGCCATAGCTGACTGTGTTTCAAGTCATCAAGGCGGGAATTGGTTAAAGTTTTCAACCAGCAATAATCACGTCTCAGTAGAACTTCATAGACTACGAAATTGCCTCTGCACAAGAATAACCAGTGAGTTTCAGCTTTTTAGCTGGGTATGAATCAACACTCACATCACTGATGGTGCACTGTCAAATGTTGGGTGATGCAAGAACTTGGGTTTGAACTGGGGGATTACTCACGTGATTGGTGGATCATTTGAGAATCCCGCCCATTTATTGGTTCAGTGAAATGTATGCATTGACCAAGTGCAAAGTGTCAATACTTTGCTTCACTCAATGCAGGATTTGAATCCCATATTGTGTTAATGTTGCCAAGAACTCTTAATACCTGACAACTTCCCTCGATTAAATTGACAACACCAGAAATTACCATTGAAACAAACTACAAAGTCTCCTGAGAGACTAGCAAAAATTGCCATAGCTGACTGTGTTTCAAGTCATCAATTCGGGAATTGGTTAAAGTTTTCAACCAGCAATAATCACGTCTCAGTAGAACGTCATAGACTATGAAATTGCCTCTGCACAAGAATAACCAGTGAGTTTCAGCTTTTCAGCTGGGTATGAATCAACACTCGCATCACAGCACTGTCAAATGTTGGGTGATGCAAAAACTAAATGGGTTTGAACTGGGGGATTACTCACGTGATTGGTGGATCATTTAGAAATCCCGCCCATTTATTTCTTCAGTGAAATGTATGCATTGACCAAGTGTCAATACTTTGCTTCACTCAATGCAGGATTTGAATCCCATATTGTGTTAATGTTGCAAAGAACTCTTAATACCTGACAACTTCTCTCAATAAAAATGACAACCAGATATCATAAATTGCCAATGCCAGAAATTACCATTGAAACAAACTACAAAGTCTCCTGAGAGACTAGCAAAAATTGCCATAGCTGACTGTGTTTCAAGTCATCAAGGCGGGAATTGGTTAAAGTTTTCAACCAGCAATAATCACGTCTCAGTAGAACTTCATAGACTATGAAATTGCCTCTGCACAAGAATAACCAGTGAGTTTCAGCTTTTTAGCTGGGTATGAATCAACACTCACATCACTGATGGTGCACTGTCAAATGTTGGGTGATGCAAGAACTTGGGTTTGAACTGGAGGATTACTCACGTGATTGGTTGATCATTTGAGAAATCCCGCCCATTTATTGGTTCAGTGAAATGTATGCATTGACCAAGTGCAAAGTGTCAATACTTTGCTTCACTCAATGCAGGATTTGAATCCCATATTGTGTTAATGTTGCCAAGAACTCTTAATACCTGACAACTTCCCTCGATTAAATTGACAACACCAGAAATTACCATTGAAACAAACTACAAAGTTTTCTGAGAGACTAGCAAAAATTGCCATAGCTGACTGTGTTTCAAGTCATCAATTCGGGAATTGGTTAAAGTTTTCAACCAGCAATAATCACGTCTCAGTAGAACTTCATAGACTATGAAATTGCCTCTGCACAAGAATAACCAGTGAGTTTCAGCTTTTCAGCTGGGTATGAATCAACACTCGCATCACAGCACTGTCAAATGTTGGGTGATGCAAAAACTAAATGGGTTTGAACTGGGTTTCATAATACCTGACAACTTCTCTCAATAAAAATGACGGCTAGATATCATAAATTGCCAATGCCAGAAATTACCATTGAAACAAACTACAAAGTCTCCTGAGAGACTAGCAAAAATTGCCATAGCTGACTGTGTTTCAAGTCATCAAGGCGGGAATTGGTTAAAGTTTTCAACCAGCAATAATCACGTCTCAGTAGAACTTCATAGACTACGAAATTGCCTCTGCACAAGAATAACCAGTGAGTTTCAGCTTTTTAGCTGGGTATGAATCAACACTCACATCACTGATGGTGCACTGTCAAATGTTGGGTGATGCAAGAACTTGGGTTTGAACTGGAGGATTACTCACGTGATTGGTTGATCATTTGAGAATCCCGCCCATTTATTGGTTCAGTGAAATGTATGCATTGACCAAGTGCAAAGTGTCAATACTTTGCTTCACTCAATGCAGGATTTGAATCCCATATTGTGTTAATGTTGCCAAGACCTCTTAATACCTGACAACTTCCCTCGATTAAATTGACAACGCCAGAAATTACCATTGAAACAAACTACAAAGTCTCCTGAGAGACTAGCAAAAATTGCCATAGCTGACTGTGTTTCAAGTCATCAAGGCGGGAATTGGTTAAAGTTTTCAACCAGCAATAATCACGTCTCAGTAGAACGTCATAGACTATGAAATTGCCTCTGCACAAGAATAACCAGTGAGTTTCAGCTTTTCAGCTGGGTATGAATCAACACTCGCATCACAGCACTGTCAAATGTTGGGTGATGCAAAAACTAAATGGGTTTGAACTGGGGGATTACTCACGTGATTGGTGGATCATTTAGAAATCCCGCCCATTTATTTCTTCAGTGAAATGTATGCATTGACCAAGTGTCAATACTTTGCTTCACTCAATGCAGGATTTGAATCCCATATTGTGTTAATGTTGCAAAGAACTCTTAATACCTGACAACTTCCCTCAATAAAAATGACAACCAGATATCATAAATTGCCAATGCCAGAAATTACCATTGAAACAAACTACAAAGTCTGCTGAGAAACTAGCAAAAATTGCCATAGCTGACTGTGTTTCAAGTCATCAAGGCGGGAATTGGTTAAAGTTTTCAACCAGCAATAATCACGTCTCAGTAGAACTTCATAGACTATGAAATTGCCTCTGCACAAGAATAACCAGTGAGTTTCAGCTTTTTAGCTGGGTATGAATCAACACTCACATCACTGATGGTGCACTGTCAAATGTTGGGTGATGCAAGAACTTGGGTTTGAACTGGAGGATTACTCACGTGATTGGTTGATCATTTGAGAAATCCCGCCCATTTATTGGTTCAGTGAAATGTATGCATTGACCAAGTGCAAAGTGTCAATACTTTGCTTCACTCAATGCAGGATTTGAATCCCATATTGTGTTAATGTTGCCAAGAACTCTTAATACCTGACAACTTCCCTCGATTAAATTGACAACACCAGAAATTACCATTGAAACAAACTACAAAGTCTCCTGAGAGACTAGCAAAAATTGCCATAGCTGACTGTGTTTCAAGTCATCAATTCGGGAATTGGTTAAAGTTTTCAACCAGCAATAATCACGTCTCAGTAGAACGTCATAGACTATGAAATTGCCTCTGCACAAGAATAACCAGTGAGTTTCAGCTTTTCAGCTGGGTATGAATCAACACTCGCATCACAGCACTGTCAAATGTTGGGTGATGCAAAAACTAAATGGGTTTGAACTGGGTTTCATAATACCTGACAACTTCTCTCAATAAAAATGACGGCCAGATATCATAAATTGCCAATGCCAGAAATTACCATTGAAACAAACTACAAAGTCTCCTGAGAGACTAGCAAAAATTGCCATAGCTGACTGTGTTTCAAGTCATCAAGGCGGGAATTGGTTAAAGTTTTCAACCAGCAATAATCACGTCTCAGTAGAACTTCATAGACTACGAAATTGCTTCTGCACAAGAATAACCAGTGAGTTTCAGCTTTTCAGCTGGGTATGAATCAACACTCGCATCACAGCACTGTCAAATGTTGGGTGATGCAAAAACTAAATGGGTTTGAACTGGGGGATTACTCACGTGATTGGTGGATCATTTAGAAATCCCGCCCATTTATTTCTTCAGTGAAATGTATGCATTGACCAAGTGTCAATACTTTGCTTCACTCAATGCAGGATTTGAATCCCATATTGTGTTAATGTTGCAAAGAACTCTTAATACCTGACAACTTCCCTCAATAAAAATGACAACCAGATATCATAAATTGCCAATGCCAGAAATTACCATTGAAACAAACTACAAAGTCTCCTGAGAGACTAGCAAAAATTGCCATAGCTGACTGTGTTTCAAGTCATCAAGGCGGGAATTGGTTAAAGTTTTCAACCAGCAATAATCACGTCTCAGTAGAACTTCATAGACTATGAAATTGCCTCTGCACAAGAATAACCAGTGAGTTTCAGCTTTTCAGCTGGGTATGAATCAACACTCACATCACTGATGGTGCACTGTCAAATGTTGGGTGATGCAAGAACTTGGGTTTTAACTGGAGGATTACTCACGTGATTGGTTGATCATTTGAGAATCCCGCCCATTTATTGGTTCAGTGAAATGTATGCATTGACCAAGTGCAAAGTGTCAATACTTTGCTTCACTCAATGCAGGATTTGAATCCCATATTGTGTTAATGTTGCCAAGACCTCTTAATACCTGACAACTTCCCTCAATTAAATTGACAACGCCAGAAATTACCATTGAAACAAACTACAAAGTCTCCTGAGAGACTAGCAAAAATTGCCATAGCTGACTGTGTTTCAAGTCATCAAGGCGGGAATTGGTTAAAGTTTTCAACCAGCAATAATCACGTCTCAGTAAAACGTCATAGACTATGAAATTGCCTCTGCACAAGAATAACCAGTGAGTTTCAGCTTTTCAGCTGGGTATGAATCAACACTCGCATCACAGCACTGTCAAATGTTGGGTGATGCAAAAACTAAATGGGTTTGAACTGGGTTTCATAATACCTGACAACTTCTCTCAATAAAAATGACGGCTAGATATCATAAATTGCCAATGCCAGAAATTACCATTGAAACAAACTACAAAGTCTCCTGAGAGACTAGCAAAAATTGCCATAGCTGACTGTGTTTCAAGTCATCAAGGCGGGAATTGGTTAAAGTTTTCAACCAGCAATAATCACGTCTCAGTAGAACGTCATAGACTATGAAATTGCCTCTGCACAAGAATAACCAGTGAGTTTCAGCTTTTCAGCTGGGTATGAATCAACACTCGCATCACAGCACTGTCAAATGTTGGGTGATGCAAAAACTAAATGGGTTTGAACTGGGTTTCATAATACCTGACAACTTCTCTCAATAAAAATGACAACCAGATATCATAAATTGCCAATGCCAGAAATTACCATTGAAACAAACTACAAAGTCTCCTGAGAGACTAGCAAAAATTGCCATAGCTGACTGTGTTTCAAGTCATCAAGGCGGGAATTGGTTAAAGTTTTCAACCAGCAATAATCACGTCTCAGTAGAACTTCATAGACTATGAAATTGCCTCTGCACAAGAATAACCAGTGAGTTTCAGCTTTTCAGCTGGGTATGAATCAACACTCACATCACTGATGGTGCACTGTCAAATGTTGGGTGATGCAAGAACTTGGGTTTTAACTGGGGGATTACTCACGTGATTGGTGGATCATTTGAGAATCCCGCCCATTTATTGGTTCAGTGAAATGTATGCATTGACCAAGTGCAAAGTGTCAATACTTTACTTCACTCAATGCAGGATTTGAATCCCATATTGTGTTAATGTTGCCAAGAACTCTTAATACCTGACAACTTCCCTCGATTAAATTGACAACACCAGAAATTACCATTGAAACAAACTACAAAGTCTCCTGAGAGACTAGCAAAAATTGCCATAGCTGACTGTGTTTCAAGTCATCAGGGCGGGAATTGGTTAAAGTTTTCAACCAGCAATAATCACGTCTCAGTAGAACGTCATAGACTATGAAATTGCCTCTGCACAAGAATAACCAGTGAGTTTCAGCTTTTCAGCTGGGTATGAATCAACACTCGCATCACAGCACTGTCAAATGTTGGGTGATGCAAAAACTAAATGGGTTTGAACTGGGGGATTACTCACGTGATTGGTGGATCATTTAGAAATCCCGCCCATTTATTTCTTCAGTGAAATGTATGCATTGACCAAGTGTCAATACTTTGCTTCACTCAATGCAGGATTTGAATCCCATATTGTGTTAATGTTGCAAAGAACTCTTAATACCTGACAACTTCCCTCAATAAAAATGACAACCAGATATCATAAATTGCCAATGCCAGAAATTACCATTGAAACAAACTACAAAGTCTCCTGAGAGACTTGCAAAAATTGCCATAGCTGACTGTGTTTCAAGTCATCAAGGCGGGAATTGGTTAAAGTTTTCAACCAGCAATAATCACGTCTCAGTAGAACTTCATAGACTATGAAATTGCCTCTGCACAAGAATAACCAGTGAGTTTCAGCTTTTCAGCTGGGTATGAATCAACACTCGCATCACAGCACTGTCAAATGTTGGGTGATGCAAAAACTAAATGGGTTTGAACTGGGTTTCATAATACCTGACAACTTCTCTCAATAAAAATGACGGCCAGATATCATAAATTGCCAATGCCAGAAATTACCATTGAAACAAACTACAAAGTCTCCTGAGAGACTAGCAAAAATTGCCATAGCTGACTGTGTTTCAAGTCATCAAGGCGGGAATTGGTTAAAGTTTTCAACCAGCAATAATCACGTCTCAGTAGAACTTCATAGACTATGAAATTGCCTCTGCACAAGAATAACCAGTGAGTTTCAGCTTTTCAGCTGGGTATGAATCAACACTCACATCACTGATGGTGCACTGTCAAATGTTGGGTGATGCAAGAACTTGGGTTTTAACTGGGGGATTACTCACGTGATTGGTGGATCATTTGAGAATCCCGCCCATTTATTGGTTCAGTGAAATGTATGCATTGACCAAGTGCAAAGTGTCAATACTTTGCTTCACTCAATGCAGGATTTGAATCCCATATTGTGTTAATGTTGCCAAGAACTCTTAATACCTGACAACTTCCCTCGATTAAATTGACAACACCAGAAATTACCATTGAAACAAACTACAAAGTCTCCTGAGAGACTAGCAAAAATTGCCATAGCTGACTGTGTTTCAAGTCATCAAGGCGGGAATTGGTTAAAGTTTTCAACCAGCAATAATCACGTCTCAGTAAAACGTCATAGACTATGAAATTGCCTCTGCACAAGAATAACCAGTGAGTTTCAGCTTTTCAGCTGGGTATGAATCAACACTCGCATCACAGCACTGTCAAATGTTGGGTGATGCAAAAACTAAATGGGTTTGAACTGGGTTTCATAATACCTGACAACTTCTCTCAATAAAAATGACGGCTAGATATCATAAATTGCCAATGCCAGAAATTACCATTGAAACAAACTACAAAGTCTCCTGAGAGACTAGCAAAAATTGCCATAGCTGACTGTGTTTCAAGTCATCAAGGCGGGAATTGGTTAAAGTTTTCAACCAGCAATAATCACGTCTCAGTAAAACGTCATAGACTATGAAATTGCCTCTGCACAAGAATAACCAGTGAGTTTCAGCTTTTCAGCTGGGTATGAATCAACACTCGCATCACAGCACTGTCAAATGTTGGGTGATGCAAAAACTAAATGGGTTTGAACTGGGTTTCATAATACCTGACAACTTCTCTCAATAAAAATGACAACCAGATATCATAAATTGCCAATGCCAGAAATTACCATTGAAACAAACTACAAAGTCTCCTGAGAGACTAGCAAAAATTGCCATAGCTGACTGTGTTTCAAGTCATCAAGGCGGGAATTGGTTAAAGTTTTCAACCAGCAATAATCACGTCTCAGTAGAACTTCATAGACTACGAAATTGCCTCTGCACAAGAATAACCAGTGAGTTTCAGCTTTTTAGCTGGGTATGAATCAACACTCACATCACTGATGGTGCACTGTCAAATGTTGGGTGATGCAAGAACTTGGGTTTGAACTGGAGGATTACTCACGTGATTGGTTGATCATTTGAGAATCCCGCCCATTTATTGGTTCAGTGAAATGTATGCATTGACCAAGTGCAAAGTGTCAATACTTTGCTTCACTCAATGCAGGATTTGAATCCCATATTGTGTTAATATTGCCAAGAACTCTTAATACCTGACAACTTCCCTCGATTAAATTGACAACACCAGAAATTACCATTGAAACAAACTACAAAGTCTCCTGAGAGACTAGCAAAAATTGCCATAGCTGACTGTGTTTCAAGTCATCAAGGCGGGAATTGGTTAAAGTTTTCAACCAGCAATAATCACGTCTCAGTAGAACGTCATAGACTATGAAATTGCCTCTGCACAAGAATAACCAGTGAGTTTCAGCTTTTCAGCTGGGTATGAATCAACACTCACATCACTGATGGTGCACTGTCAAATGTTGGGTGATGCAAGAACTTGGGTTTTAACTGGGGGATTACTCACGTGATTGGTGGATCATTTGAGAAATCCCGCCCATTTATTGGTTCAGTGAAATGTATGCATTGACCAAGTGCAAAGTGTCAATACTTTGCTTCACTCAATGCAGGATTTGAATCCCATATTGTGTTAATGTTGCCAAGACCTCTTAATACCTGACAACTTCCCTCGATTAAATTGACAACACCAGAAATTACCATTGAAACAAACTACAAAGTCTCCTGAGAGACTAGCAAAAATTGCCATAGCTGACTGTGTTTCAAGTCATCAAGGCGGGAATTGGTTAAAGTTTTCAACCAGCAATAATCACGTCTCAGTAAAACGTCATAGACTATGAAATTGCCTCTGCACAAGAATAACCAGTGAGTTTCAGCTTTTCAGCTGGGTATGAATCAACACTCGCATCACAGCACTGTCAAATGTTGGGTGATGCAAAAACTAAATGGGTTTGAACTGGGTTTCATAATACCTGACAACTTCTCTCAATAAAAATGACGGCTAGATATCATAAATTGCCAATGCCAGAAATTACCATTGAAACAAACTACAAAGTCTCCTGAGAGACTAGCAAAAATTGCCATAGCTGACTGTGTTTCAAGTCATCAAGGCGGGAATTGGTTAAAGTTTTCAACCAGCAATAATCACGTCTCAGTAGAACTTCATAGACTACGAAATTGCCTCTGCACAAGAATAACCAGTGAGTTTCAGCTTTTTAGCTGGGTATGATTCAACACTCGCATCACTGATGGTGCACTGTCAAATGTTGGGTGATGCAAGAACTTGGGTTTGAACTGGAGGATTACTCACGTGATTGGTTGATCATTTGAGAATCCCGCCCATTTATTGGTTCAGTGAAATGTATGCATTGACCAAGTGCAAAGTGTCAATACTTTGCTTCACTCAATGCAGGATTTGAATCCCATATTGTGTTAATGTTGCCAAGACCTCTTAATACCTGACAACTTCCCTCAATTAAATTGACAACGCCAGAAATTACCATTGAAACAAACTACAAAGTCTCCTGAGAGACTAGCAAAAATTGCCATAGCTGACTGTGTTTCAAGTCATCAAGGCGGGAATTGGTTAAAGTTTTCAACCAGCAATAATCACGTCTCAGTAAAACGTCATAGACTATGAAATTGCCTCTGCACAAGAATAACCAGTGAGTTTCAGCTTTTCAGCTGGGTATGAATCAACACTCGCATCACAGCACTGTCAAATGTTGGGTGATGCAAAAACTAAATGGGTTTGAACTGGGTTTCATAATACCTGACAACTTCTCTCAATAAAAATGACGGCTAGATATCATAAATTGCCAATGCCAGAAATTACCATTGAAACAAACTACAAAGTCTCCTGAGAGACTAGCAAAAATTGCCATAGCTGACTGTGTTTCAAGTCATCAAGGCGGGAATTGGTTAA
This sequence comes from Pelmatolapia mariae, assembly GCF_036321145.2. Lineage (NCBI taxonomy): Eukaryota > Metazoa > Chordata > Actinopteri > Cichliformes > Cichlidae > Pelmatolapia > Pelmatolapia mariae. The sequence continues at coordinate 69,429,984 of NC_086241.1, forward strand.
AGTTTTCAACCAGCAATAATCACGTCTCAGTAAAACGTCATAGACTATGAAATTGCCTCTGCACAAGAATAACCAGTGAGTTTCAGCTTTTCAGCTGGGTATGAATCAACACTCGCATCACAGCACTGTCAAATGTTGGGTGATGCAAAAACTAAATGGGTTTGAACTGGGTTTCATAATACCTGACAACTTCTCTCAATAAAAATGACGGCTAGATATCATAAATTGCCAATGCCAGAAATTACCATTGAAACAAACTACAAAGTCTCCTGAGAGACTAGCAAAAATTGCCATAGCTGACTGTGTTTCAAGTCATCAAGGCGGGAATTGGTTAAAGTTTTCAACCAGCAATAATCACGTCTCAGTAAAACGTCATAGACTACGAAATTGCCTCTGCACAAGAATAACCAGTGAGTTTCAGCTTTTTAGCTGGGTATGAATCAACACTCACATCACTGATGGTGCACTGTCAAATGTTGGGTGATGCAAGAACTTGGGTTTGAACTGGAGGATTACTCACGTGATTGGTTGATCATTTGAGAATCCCGCCCATTTATTGGTTCAGTGAAATGTATGCATTGACCAAGTGCAAAGTGTCAATACTTTGCTTCACTCAATGCAGGATTTGAATCCCATATTGTGTTAATATTGCCAAGAACTCTTAATACCTGACAACTTCCCTCGATTAAATTGACAACACCAGAAATTACCATTGAAACAAACTACAAAGTCTCCTGAGAGACTAGCAAAAATTGCCATAGCTGACTGTGTTTCAAGTCATCAAGGCGGGAATTGGTTAAAGTTTTCAACCAGCAATAATCACGTCTCAGTAGAACGTCATAGACTATGAAATTGCCTCTGCACAAGAACAACCAGTGAGTTTCAGCTTTTCAGCTGGGTATGAATCAACACTCACATCACTGATGGTGCACTGTCAAATGTTGGGTGATGCAAGAACTTGGGTTTTAACTGGGGGATTACTCACGTGATTGGTGGATCATTTGAGAAATCCCGCCCATTTATTGGTTCAGTGAAATGTATGCATTGACCAAGTGCAAAGTGTCAATACTTTGCTTCACTCAATGCAGGATTTGAATCCCATATTGTGTTAATGTTGCCAAGAACTCTTAATACTTGACAACTTCCCTCGATTAAATTGACAACACCAGAAATTACCATTGAAACAAACTACAAAGTCTCCTGAGAGACTAGCAAAAATTGCCATAGCTGACTGTGTTTCAAGTCATCAAGGCGGGAATTGGTTAAAGTTTTCAACCAGCAATAATCACGTCTCAGTAAAACGTCATAGACTATGAAATTGCCTCTGCACAAGAATAACCAGTGAGTTTCAGCTTTTCAGCTGGGTATGAATCAACACTCGCATCACAGCACTGTCAAATGTTGGGTGATGCAAAAACTAAATGGGTTTGAACTGGGTTTCATAATACCTGACAACTTCTCTCAATAAAAATGACGGCTAGATATCATAAATTGCCAATGCCAGAAATTACCATTGAAACAAACTACAAAGTCTCCTGAGAGACTAGCAAAAATTGCCATAGCTGACTGTGTTTCAAGTCATCAAGGCGGGAATTGGTTAAAGTTTTCAACCAGCAATAATCACGTCTCAGTAGAACTTCATAGACTACGAAATTGCCTCTGCACAAGAATAACCAGTGAGTTTCAGCTTTTTAGCTGGGTATGATTCAACACTCGCATCACTGATGGTGCACTGTCAAATGTTGGGTGATGCAAGAACTTGGGTTTGAACTGGAGGATTACTCACGTGATTGGTTGATCATTTGAGAATCCCGCCCATTTATTGGTTCAGTGAAATGTATGCATTGACCAAGTGCAAAGTGTCAATACTTTGCTTCACTCAATGCAGGATTTGAATCCCATATTGTGTTAATGTTGCCAAGAACTCTTAATACTTGACAACTTCCCTCGATTAAATTGACAACACCAGAAATTACCATTGAAACAAACTACAAAGTCTCCTGAGAGACTAGCAAAAATTGCCATAGCTGACTGTGTTTCAAGTCATCAAGGCGGGAATTGGTTAAAGTTTTCAACCAGCAATAATCACGTCTCAGTAGAACGTCATAGACTATGAAATTGCCTCTGCACAAGAATAACCAGTGAGTTTCAGCTTTTCAGCTGGGTATGAATCAACACTCGCATCACAGCACTGTCAAATGTTGGGTGATGCAAAAACTAAATGGGTTTGAACTGGGGGATTACTCACGTGATTGGTGGATCATTTAGAAATCCCGCCCATTTATTTCTTCAGTGAAATGTATGCATTGACCAAGTGCAAAGTGTCAATACTTTGCTTCACTCAATGCAGGATTTGAATCCCATATTGTGTTAATGTTGCCAAGACCTCTTAATACCTGACAACTTCCCTCGATTAAATTGACAACGCCAGAAATTACCATTGAAACAAACTACAAAGTCTCCTGAGAGACTAGCAAAAATTGCCATAGCTGACTGTGTTTCAAGTCATCAATTCGGGAATTGGTTAAAGTTTTCAACCAGCAATAATCACGTCTCAGTAGAACGTCATAGACTATGAAATTGCCTCTGCACAAGAATAACCAGTGAGTTTCAGCTTTTCAGCTGGGTATGAATCAACACTCGCATCACAGCACTGTCAAATGTTGGGTGATGCAAAAACTAAATGGGTTTGAACTGGGGGATTACTCACGTGATTGGTGGATCATTTAGAAATCCCGCCCATTTATTTCTTCAGTGAAATGTATGCATTGACCAAGTGTCAATACTTTGCTTCACTCAATGCAGGATTTGAATCCCATATTGTGTTAATGTTGCAAAGAACTCTTAATACCTGACAACTTCCCTCAATAAAAATGACAACCAGATATCATAAATTGCCAATGCCAGAAATTACCATTGAAACAAACTACAAAGTCTCCTGAGAGACTAGCAAAAATTGCCATAGCTGACTGTGTTTCAAGTCATCAAGGCGGGAATTGGTTAAAGTTTTCAACCAGCAATAATCACGTCTCAGTAAAACGTCATAGACTATGAAATTGTCTCTGCACAAGAATAACCAGTGAGTTTCAGCTTTTTAGCTGGGTATGAATCAACACTCACATCACTGATGGTGCACTGTCAAATGTTGGGTGATGCAAGAACTTGGGTTTGAACTGGAGGATTACTCACGTGATTGGTTGATCATTTGAGAATCCCGCCTATTTATTGGTTCAGTGAAATGTATGCATTGACCAAGTGCAAAGTGTCAATACTTTGCTTCACTCAATGCAGGATTTGAATCCCATATTGTGTTAATGTTGCCAAGACCTCTTAATACCTGACAACTTCCCTCAATTAAATTGACAACGCCAGAAATTACCATTGAAACAAACTACAAAGTCTCCTGAGAGACTAGCAAAAATTGCCATAGCTGACTGTGTTTCAAGTCATCAATTCGGGAATTGGTTAAAGTTTTCAACCAGCAATAATCACGTCTCAGTAAAACGTCATAGACTATGAAATTGCCTCTGCACAAGAATAACCAGTGAGTTTCAGCTTTTTAGCTGGGTATGAATCAACACTCACATCACTGATGGTGCACTGTCAAATGTTGGGTGATGCAAGAACTTGGGTTTGAACTGGAGGATTACTCACGTGATTGGTTGATCATTTGAGAAATCCCGCCCATTTATTGGTTCAGTGAAATGTATGCATTGACCAAGTGCAAAGTGTCAATACTTTGCTTCACTCAATGCAGGATTTGAATCCCATATTGTGTTAATGTTGCCAAGAACTCTTAATACCTGACAACTTCCCTCGATTAAATTGACAACACCAGAAATTACCATTGAAACAAACTACAAAGTTTTCTGAGAGACTAGCAAAAATTGCCATAGCTGACTGTGTTTCAAGTCATCAATTCGGGAATTGGTTAAAGTTTTCAACCAGCAATAATCACGTCTCAGTAGAACGTCATAGACTATGAAATTGCCTCTGCACAAGAATAACCAGTGAGTTTCAGCTTTTCAGCTGGGTATGAATCAACACTCGCATCACAGCACTGTCAAATGTTGGGTGATGCAAAAACTAAATGGGTTTGAACTGGGGGATTACTCACGTGATTGGTGGATCATTTAGAAATCCCGCCCATTTATTTCTTCAGTGAAATGTATGCATTGACCAAGTGTCAATACTTTGCTTCACTCAATGCAGGATTTGAATCCCATATTGTGTTAATGTTGCAAAGAACTCTTAATACCTGACAACTTCCCTCAATAAAAATGACAACCAGATATCATAAATTGCCAATGCCAGAAATTACCATTGAAACAAACTACAAAGTCTCCTGAGAAACTAGCAAAAATTGCCATAGCTGACTGTGTTTCAAGTCATCAAGGCGGGAATTGGTTAAAGTTTTCAACCAGCAATAATCACGTCTCAGTAGAACTTCATAGACTATGAAATTGCCTCTGCACAAGAATAACCAGTGAGTTTCAGCTTTTTAGCTGGGTATGAATCAACACTCACATCACTGATGGTGCACTGTCAAATGTTGGGTGATGCAAGAACTTGGGTTTGAACTGGAGGATTACTCACGTGATTGGTTGATCATTTGAGAAATCCCGCCCATTTATTGGTTCAGTGAAATGTATGCATTGACCAAGTGCAAAGTGTCAATACTTTGCTTCACTCAATGCAGGATTTGAATCCCATATTGTGTTAATGTTGCCAAGAACTCTTAATACCTGACAACTTCCCTCGATTAAATTGACAACACCAGAAATTACCATTGAAACAAACTACAAAGTTTTCTGAGAGACTAGCAAAAATTGCCATAGCTGACTGTGTTTCAAGTCATCAATTCGGGAATTGGTTAAAGTTTTCAACCAGCAATAATCACGTCTCAGTAGAACGTCATAGACTATGAAATTGCCTCTGCACAAGAATAACCAGTGAGTTTCAGCTTTTCAGCTGGGTATGAATCAACACTCGCATCACAGCACTGTCAAATGTTGGGTGATGCAAAAACTAAATGGGTTTGAACTGGGTTTCATAATACCTGACAACTTCTCTCAATAAAAATGACGGCCAGATATCATAAATTGCCAATGCCAGAAATTACCATTGAAACAAACTACAAAGTCTCCTGAGAGACTAGCAAAAATTGCCATAGCTGACTGTGTTTCAAGTCATCAAGGCGGGAATTGGTTAAAGTTTTCAACCAGCAATAATCACGTCTCAGTAGAACTTCATAGACTACGAAATTACCTCTGCACAAGAATAACCAGTGAGTTTCAGCTTTTTAGCTGGGTATGAATCAACACTCACATCACTGATGGTGCACTGTCAAATGTTGGGTGATGCAAGAACTTGGGTTTGAACTGGGGGATTACTCACGTGATTGGTGGATCATTTGAGAAATCCCGCCCATTTATTGGTTCAGTGAAATGTATGCATTGACCAAGTGCAAAGTGTCAATACTTTGCTTCACTCAATGCAGGATTTGAATCCCATATTGTGTTAATGTTGCCAAGAACTCTTAATACCTGACAACTTCCCTCGATTAAATTGACAACACCAGAAATTACCATTGAAACAAACTACAAAGTCTCCTGAGAGACTAGCAAAAATTGCCATAGCTGACTGTGTTTCAAGTCATCAAGGCGGGAATTGGTTAAAGTTTTCAACCAGCAATAATCACGTCTCAGTAGAACGTCATAGACTATGAAATTGCCTCTGCACAAGAATAACCAGTGAGTTTCAGCTTTTCAGCTGGGTATGAATCAACACTCGCATCACAGCACTGTCAAATGTTGGGTGATGCAAAAACTAAATGGGTTTGAACTGGGTTTCATAATACCTGACAACTTCTCTCAATAAAAATGACGGCTAGATATCATAAATTGCCAATGCCAGATATTACCATTGAAACAAACTACAAAGTCTCCTGAGAGACTAGCAAAAATTGCCATAGCTGACTGTGTTTCAAGTCATCAAGGCGGGAATTGGTTAAAGTTTTCAACCAGCAATAATCACATCTCAGTAGAACTTCATAGACTACGAAATTGCCTCTGCACAAGAATAACCAGTGAGTTTCAGCTTTTTAGCTGGGTATGAATCAACACTCACATCACTGATGGTGCACTGTCAAATGTTGGGTGATGCAAGAACTTGGGTTTGAACTGGAGGATTACTCACGTGATTGGTTGATCATTTGAGAATCCCGCCCATTTATTGGTTCAGTGAAATGTATGCATTGACCAAGTGCAAAGTGTCAATACTTTGCTTCACTCAATGCAGGATTTGAATCCCATATTGTGTTAATGTTGCCAAGACCTCTTAATACCTGACAACTTCCCTCGATTAAATTGACAACGCCAGAAATTACCATTGAAACAAACTACAAAGTCTCCTGAGAGACTAGCAAAAATTGCCATAGCTGACTGTGTTTCAAGTCATCAATTCGGGAATTGGTTAAAGTTTTCAACCAGCAATAATCACGTCTCAGTAGAACGTCATAGACTATGAAATTGCCTCTGCACAAGAATAACCAGTGAGTTTCAGCTTTTCAGCTGGGTATGAATCAACACTCGCATCACAGCACTGTCAAATGTTGGGTGATGCAAAAACTAAATGGGTTTGAACTGGGGGATTACTCACGTGATTGGTGGATCATTTAGAAATCCCGCCCATTTATTTCTTCAGTGAAATGTATGCATTGACCAAGTGTCAATACTTTGCTTCACTCAATGCAGGATTTGAATCCCATATTGTGTTAATGTTGCAAAGAACTCTTAATACCTGACAACTTCCCTCAATAAAAATGACAACCAGATATCATAAATTGCCAATGCCAGAAATTACCATTGAAATAAACTACAAAGTCTCCTGACAGACTTGCAAAAATTGCCATAGCTGACTGTGTTTCAAGTCATCAAGGCGGGAATTGGTTAAAGTTTTCAACCAGCAATAATCACGTCTCAGTAGAACTTCATAGACTATGAAATTGCCTCTGCACAAGAATAACCAGTGAGTTTCAGCTTTTTAGCTGGGTATGAATCAACACTCACATCACTGATGGTGCACTGTCAAATGTTGGGTGATGCAAGAACTTGGGTTTTAACTGGAGGATTACTCACGTGATTGGTTGATCATTTGAGAAATCCCGCCCATTTATTGGTTCAGTGAAATGTATGCATTGACCAAGTGCAAAGTGTCAATACTTTGCTTCACTCAATGCAGGATTTGAATCCCATATTGTGTTAATGTTGCCAAGACCTCTTAATACCTGACAACTTCCCTCGATTAAATTGACAACGCCAGAAATTACCATTGAAACAAACTACAAAGTCTCCTGAGAGACTAGCAAAAATTGCCATAGCTGACTGTGTTTCAAGTCATCAAGGCGGGAATTGGTTAAAGTTTTCAACCAGCAATAATCACGTCTCAGTACAACGTCATAGACTATGAAATTGCCTCTGCACAAGAATAACCAGTGAGTTTCAGCTTTTCAGCTGGGTATGAATCAACACTCGCATCACAGCACTGTCAAATGTTGGGTGATGCAAAAACTAAATGGGTTTGAACTGGGGGATTACTCACGTGATTGGTGGATCATTTAGAAATCCCGCCCATTTATTTCTTCAGTGAAATGTATGCATTGACCAAGTGTCAATACTTTGCTTCACTCAATGCAGGATTTGAATCCCATATTGTGTTAATGTTGCAAAGAACTCTTAATACCTGACAACTTCCCTCAATAAAAATGACAACCAGATATCATAAATTGCCAATGCCAGAAATTACCATTGAAATAAACTACAAAGTCTCCTGACAGACTTGCAAAAATTGCCATAGCTGACTGTGTTTCAAGTCATCAATTCGGGAATTGGTTAAAGTTTTCAACCAGCAATAATCACGTCTCAGTAGAACTTCATAGACTATGAAATTGCCTCTGCACAAGAATAACCAGTGAGTTTCAGCTTTTCAGCTGGGTATGAATCAACACTCGCATCACAGCACTGTCAAATGTTGGGTGATGCAAAAACTAAATGGGTTTGAACTGGGTTTCATAATACCTGACAACTTCTCTCAATAAAAATGACGGCCAGATATCATAAATTGCCAATGCCAGAAATTACCATTGAAACAAACTACAAAGTCTCCTGAGAGACTAGCAAAAATTGCCATAGCTGACTGTGTTTCAAGTCATCAAGGCGGGAATTGGTTAAAGTTTTCAACCAGCAATAATCACGTCTCAGTAGAACTTCATAGACTACGAAATTGCCTCTGCACAAGAATAACCAGTGAGTTTCAGCTTTTTAGCTGGGTATGAATCAACACTCACATCACTGATGGTGCACTGTCAAATGTTGGGTGATGCAAGAACTTGGGTTTGAACTGGAGGATTACTCACGTGATTGGTTGATCATTTGAGAATCCCGCCCATTTATTGGTTCAGTGAAATGTATGCATTGACCAAGTGCAAAGTGTCAATACTTTGCTTCACTCAATGCAGGATTTGAATCCCATATTGTGTTAATGTTGCCAAGACCTCTTAATACCTGACAACTTCCCTCGATTAAATTGACAACGCCAGAAATTACCATTGAAACAAACTACAAAGTCTCCTGAGAGACTAGCAAAAATTGCCATAGCTGACTGTGTTTCAAGTCATCAATTCGGGAATTGGTTAAAGTTTTCAACCAGCAATAATCACGTCTCAGTAGAACGTCATAGACTATGAAATTGCCTCTGCACAAGAATAACCAGTGAGTTTCAGCTTTTCAGCTGGGTATGAATCAACACTCGCATCACAGCACTGTCAAATGTTGGGTGATGCAAAAACTAAATGGGTTTGAACTGGGGGATTACTCACGTGATTGGTGGATCATTTAGAAATCCCGCCCATTTATTTCTTCAGTGAAATGTATGCATTGACCAAGTGTCAATACTTTGCTTCACTCAATGCAGGATTTGAATCCCATATTGTGTTAATGTTGCAAAGAACTCTTAATACCTGACAACTTCCCTCAATAAAAATGACAACCAGATATCATAAATTGCCAATGCCAGAAATTACCATTGAAACAAACTACAAAGTCTCCTGAGAGACTAGCAAAAATTGCCATAGCTGACTGTGTTTCAAGTCATCAAGGCGGGAATTGGTTAAAGTTTTCAACCAGCAATAATCACGTCTCAGTAGAACTTCATAGACTATGAAATTGCCTCTGCACAAGAATAACCAGTGAGTTTCAGCTTTTCAGCTGGGTATGAATCAACACTCACATCACTGATGGTGCACTGTCAAATGTTGGGTGATGCAAGAACTTGGGTTTGAACTGGAGGATTACTCACGTGATTGGTTGATCATTTGAGAAATCCCGCCCATTTATTGGTTCAGTGAAATGTATGCATTGACAAAGTGCAAAGTGTCAATACTTTGCTTCACTCAATGCAGGATTTGAATCCCATATTGTGTTAATGTTGCCAAGAACTCTTAATACCTGACAACTTCCCTCGATTAAATTGACAACACCAGAAATTACCATTGAAACAAACTACAAAGTTTTCTGAGAGACTAGCAAAAATTGCCATAGCTGACTGTGTTTCAAGTCATCAAGGCGGGAATTGGTTAAAGTTTTCAACCAGCAATAATCACGTCTCAGTAGAACTTCATAGACTATGAAATTGCCTCTGCACAAGAATAACCAGTGAGTTTCAGCTTTTCAGCTGGGTATGAATCAACACTCGCATCACAGCACTGTCAAATGTTGGGTGATGCAAAAACTAAATGGGTTTGAACTGGGTTTCATAATACCTGACAACTTCTCTCAATAAAAATGACGGCCAGATATCATAAATTGCCAATGCCAGAAATTACCATTGAAACAAACTACAAAGTCTCCTGAGAGACTAGCAAAAATTGCCATAGCTGACTGTGTTTCAAGTCATCAAGGCGGGAATTGGTTAAAGTTTTCAACCAGCAATAATCACGTCTCAGTAGAACTTCATAGACTACGAAATTGCCTCTGCACAAGAATAACCAGTGAGTTTCAGCTTTTTAGCTGGGTATGAATCAACACTCACATCACTGATGGTGCACTGTCAAATGTTGGGTGATGCAAGAACTTGGGTTTGAACTGGGGGATTACTCACGTGATTGGTGGATCATTTGAGAAATCCCGCCCATTTATTGGTTCAGTGAAATGTATGCATTGACCAAGTGCAAAGTGTCAATACTTTGCTTCACTCAATGCAGGATTTGAATCCCATATTGTGTTAATGTTGCCAAGAACTCTTAATACTTGACAACTTCCCTCGATTAAATTGACAACACCAGAAATTACCATTGAAACAAACTACAAAGTCTCCTGAGAGACTAGCAAAAATTGCCATAGCTGACTGTGTTTCAAGTCATCAAGGCGGGAATTGGTTAAAGTTTTCAACCAGCAATAATCACGTCTCAGTAAAACGTCATAGACTATGAAATTGCCTCTGCACAAGAATAACCAGTGAGTTTCAGCTTTTCAGCTGGGTATGAATCAACACTCGCATCACAGCACTGTCAAATGTTGGGTGATGCAAAAACTAAATGGGTTTGAACTGGGTTTCATAATACCTGACAACTTCTCTCAATAAAAATGACGGCTAGATATCATAAATTGCCAATGCCAGAAATTACCATTGAAACAAACTACAAAGTCTCCTGAGAGACTAGCAAAAATTGCCATAGCTGACTGTGTTTCAAGTCATTAAGGCGGGAATTGGTTAAAGTTTTCAACCAGCAATAATCACGTCTCAGTAAAACTTCATAGACTACGAAATTGCCTCTGCACAAGAATAACCAGTGAGTTTCAGCTTTTCAGCTGGGTATGAATCAACACTCACATCACTGATGGTGCACTGTCAAATGTTGGGTGATGCAAGAACTTGGGTTTGAACTGGAGGATTACTCACGTGATTGGTTGATCATTTGAGAATCCCGCCCATTTATTGGTTCAGTGAAATGTATGCATTGACCAAGTGCAAAGTGTCAATACTTTGCTTCACTCAATGCAGGATTTGAATCCCATATTGTGTTAATGTTGCCAAGAACTCTTAATACCTGACAACTTCCCTCGATTAAATTGACAACGCCAGAAATTACCAATGAAACAAACTACAAAGTCTCCTGAGAGACTAGCAAAAATTGCCATAGCTGACTGTGTTTCAAGTCATCAAGGCGGGAATTGGTTAAAGTTTTCAACCAGCAATAATCACGTCTCAGTAGAACGTCATAGACTATGAAATTGCCTCTGCACAAGAATAACCAGTGAGTTTCAGCTTTTCAGCTGGGTATGAATCAACACTCGCATCACAGCACTGTCAAATGTTGGGTGATGCAAGAACTAAATGGGTTTGAACTGGGTTTCATAATACCTGACAACTTCTCTCAATAAAAATGACGGCTAGATATCATAAATTGCCAATGCCAGAAATTACCATTGAAACAAACTACAAAGTCTCCTGAGAGACTAGCAAAAATTGCCATAGCTGACTGTGTTTCAAGTCATTAAGGCGGGAATTGGTTAAAGTTTTCAACCAGCAATAATCACGTCTCAGTAAAACTTCATAGACTACGAAATTGCCTCTGCACAAGAATAACCAGTGAGTTTCAGCTTTTCAGCTGGGTATGAATCAACACTCACATCACTGATGGTGCACTGTCAAATGTTGGGTGATGCAAGAACTTGGGTTTGAACTGGAGGATTACTCACGTGATTGGTGGATCATTTAGAAATCCCGCCCATTTATTTCTTCAGTGAAATGTATGCATTGACCAAGTGTCAATACTTTGCTTCACTCAATGCAGGATTTGAATCCCATATTGTGTTAATGTTGCCAAGACCTCTTAATACCTGACAACTTCCCTCGATTAAATTGACAACACCAGAAATTACCATTGAAACAAACTACAAAGTCTCCTGAGAGACTTGCAAAAATTGCCATAGCTGACTGTGTTTCAAGTCATCAAGGCGGGAATTGGTTAAAGTTTTCAACCAGCAATAATCACGTCTCAGTAGAACTTCATAGACTATGAAATTGCCTCTGCACAAGAATAACCAGTGAGTTTCAGCTTTTCAGCTGGGTATGAATCAACACTCGCATCACAGCACTGTCAAATGTTGGGTGATGCAAAAACTAAATGGGTTTGAACTGTGGGATTACTCACGTGATTGGTGGATCATTTAGAAATCCCGCCCATTTATTTCTTCAGTGAAATGTATGCATTGACCAAGTGTCAATACTTTGCTTCACTCAATGCAGGATTTGAATCCCATATTGTGTTAATGTTGCAGAGAACTCTTAATACCTGACAACTTCCCATGCACCACTCCCAGCATTTACATCACTGATGGTGCCTGAAACCAGCCCATTGTTCCTTCAGTGGGCTGGTTCCAGTCATTATGCCAATATCCTGTTTATAAGATTGGGGAAACCTGCAGTCAGCTGAGACTGAAGAAGTCAGTTGGATGAGTGACGAAACATTTCTCCCTCTGAAAACGCTATGTCTGGATGAATAAAATCAACTTTTGGAGATTTACTTACCTGGATGATTGAGAATGCATCAAGACATTTAATTTAGTTCTGTCTGTTATTGTCCTTATCATCCTGGAGCGATTGTAACCACATAATTTTTTCAGGGATTAATAAAGTATACTGATTCTGATCCAGGAGCTTATCTGACTTGATACAACGTTTTTATTTTCTTTGTTTTTGAGCAGTATATTCATGCAAAGATATATTTTGTAATGTTTCATGTTTTGTGTTGTTTCATGAAAGTTAGAAATAATAATAATAAAATAACAATTTAAAATAATAATTTTAAATTGTGAAATATTTGTAATTACTGTACATATGACGAGTACATTTTATTGAGGCAGGGTTAATAAGATATAATGTATAAAAACTACATTCCAAAGTGAGTCTGTGTTGATCAACAAAACCTAGGAGTCAAACATTCAGAATGCATTCTTTATAAATTAGGAAAAAGTCTGATTCTGATGCTCACAGTGAAGGCGTTGGTGGCTCTGCATGGCTGTAGGTTCGAGTTACACGTTAAACCAAAGGAGGGGTTATCTTCTGAAATGCTTAGATCCAGCTGAGTGTTAGACAATCAATGCCGGGAGCACTGAAGCTGGTTTTGAGGCATAAAATGGAACTTCATTTTTTAAAACACCTTGTAGTCATTTTTCCTTTAATGTGACACGTGTCTATTAATCTACAAAGCTGGCAGGGGGCACTGTCTACCTGTACACCTGCATGCAGGTACACAGACGATCTACATGAAGATGATCCTCTGAATGAAATTTTTCTCAGTCTCACCCCCACCTGAAGCTCTTCATTTAACTTGAGGACAGCACCTCAGATGGACCGACCCGTGTTGTTCCAGCTCTGCTTTGCTTTCTGGGTCGGGATAGAGTGGACCGGAGCATTGCAGTCCAGTTCGCCGTGGGGCGCGACCACGAGCATGATGAGGAGAGATCGGTCAGTTAACGGCTCGGTGGTCCTCCATGACTACATGGTGTTTTTATACCAAACGCTGTCCAAACCTCAAAGCAGAGACTTTGATGTTTCAGACGGAGCAGGAGCTGCTAACACAGTTACAAGTTTTGTGGACCAAGGACGAGGTTTGACACCCATTTAATTCACTTTCCCTCAAAATCCTGCCTAAAAAACTGAATGTTTTAGTTTAATTACATCTATATTTGGTGTTATTCAGTTTTAAACAACCATATTTCCATTGTTGACACAGATTACTAAATGTATCACTGATTTTTAAAGTTAGTAAAGAATTTAAAGTTAGCAGAAGTGATTATTTATTTTTACTATGTTGTGACCATCAGAAGGTCTCATCTCCAGGTTTACAGTTTTCATTGCTATTCACTCGCTGAGCTCTCGTCCTCAGTTTGGGTTTGACAGCGTTTCAGAAGACAAAGGTGAACGGCTTAGACATGAACTGAGCTGTGGTTTGGGGAAAGCTCTGCTTTGCTTTCTCATTCTATGGCAGTGTTTAAATCACGACTAAAGACCCACTTATTCAAGCTTGCCTTTCCTTCTAGTTAACATTTCACTCATGATTTTACATTATGCACTTTTATGCTCATTTAATTCCTTGTTTGTTCTGTATCTGCTGCTTCTCCTCTGTATCAGTGACAGCTACCTGCTTGCATACCTAGTACTTGCTTTGGTCCTATTTCTATTATCTTCCTTTTATTCCCTATGTTACTTGTTAAGCACCTTGGCATACCCTTGGTTTTAAGTGTGCTTTATAAATAAAGTTTAATATCATTATTATTATTATTATTATTGCTAAAGCCTCGGAGGGGACTGGCGGCGGCTCCCGGGCCTGGCAGATCCCCATGAACCAATGAGAAGTGAAGAAGTGAAAGGATTAAAAAGGGGAGGGAGGGAGGGCAGGACACAAAAACAAGAACGAACAGCTTCTAGAACGGGGGGGGTGTCGGTCACATATAGATAAGAGCCAGAAGGGGCGTGTTTGGAGGCGTGGTCCCGCTCCTGAAAATCTGATAATTTATCGCACATTATCTAAATCCTCCCCTAAATCAGCCTGAAAAACTTTTAATAGATATGAAATCCATGAATGAATCCACATACACCAACACAGCAGCTTTATCATTTCAGCAGCATCTTAGTGCATTTCTTTCTTAACTTCCTGTTTTTGTTAAACGGGTTTAACAACAGGAATGACATTTGTAAATATCATTCCTGTTTAACATCACCCAGTTCCCTTTATGATGTTTCTCACTGACTTTGATGAATGCCATAAAGACTTAGAGGTGACATCATATGAAGAGCTGTATTAGAGACTGAGGCTTGAGTCCCACATGTGGCCAAATACCAGTGTTGGGTTAAGTTTCAGACCTGCACATAAAGTTAAATGCTGCGTGTTCTACCTTTACTTTCCTCCTTATCCACAGATCCTCCATCATGGCAGAGCGGCCAGCGTTACATCTTCGACTTGTCCAGCCTGGCCAGGATGGAAGAGCTGGTGGAGGCTGAGCTGAGAATCCTCAGGAAGCCTCCGGCAGACCTTCGACCCGCCCTAACAAGCGGAGGAAACCTTTACGACATCCGCCTGTACTCCTGCTCTTCGGAGAGACAGCTGCTGGACTCCAAAACTGTTGAGGTTTTGGGTGGTGGTCTTCCCAGGTGGGAGGTGTTTGACGTGTGGTCTGGCATGAAGGCCCATCTGAGGAATCCTTCGGAGCCACCACAGGCCTGCTTCCAGCTCCTGGCCTTCTCTGAACTGACCAACAAGGTGGCTGACCCGCTGGTCCTGGGGCTGGGTCGCACCCCTCGCCCAACCCAGGAGAAAGCTTTGCTGGTGGCTTTCTGGCATACCGACACTGCCGACAGTCTTTTTGGAGAGGTAACGCACAGGATGAAGAGCGAGGGTGGTGGATTTAGCCTCCCGAAGCCTCCGAAACTTATTCCAAAACACGTAAAGAAGAACCGCCGGCGTCGACAGAGAGCTCTATCCAAACGGTCCTTCGGTGGGGCAGCGAGAGGAGGCAGGAGGAGCCGCTGCAGCCGGAAACCGCTGCACGTGAACTTCAGAGACCTGGGCTGGGACGACTGGATCATCGCCCCTTTGGACTATGAGGCGCGCCGCTGCGACGGCGTGTGCGACTTCCCGCTGCGCGCCCACCTGGAGCCCACCAACCACGCTGTCATCCAGACCCTGATGAACTCCATGGACCCTGATCTCAGCCCACCCAGCTGCTGCGTCCCCTCCAGTCTCAGCCCCATCAGCATCCTCTACATCGACTCAGCCGGCAGCGTGGTCTACAAGCAGTACGAGAACATGGTGGTGGAGAGCTGTGGGTGCCGGTAGCACACGCACACACACAGGCCTCAGCTCGTGTACTGGTCTTAGAGCGACACCTGCAATGTTTGTGTGTTTGCTCTGGTCTTTGTGGCCAATCACGGCAGAACAAGCTGAAAATACGCCTCTGATAGATGACGATGCTTCGCCATCTGAAGTCGTGTTAACCAGTTATTTCTGCTCAATTTGCATATTTGTAACTCTCACTTCCTGCATTCAGATTTTTCTCAGCATGAACCAAGAAGCAAAGATTTAGTCTCACAGATGCCCGTCACCTCATTGCATCTGACACCACATCTGGAATATTAGTTTGTGTTTATTGTTAGTTTACTGAACTCAGCACCTATAACCATGAACCTGCCCTCACACAGCCACTTTTTACTGACTGAGAAATTAATAAATGGTTTTGATGTAACTGCTTCAGTTTGTGTTTTTATTCATACCGACCGGTGTTCAGTTGCAGCTGCATTAACATCACGTGATCTTCACTGTAAAGGACGTGCAGTCACAGCTATCTGCACGGTGATGAGCGCACGCCTTCATGTGCTCACTCTGGAACGACCTGTCAGGATTCGTGCAGTGAGACTCGGTGAGAGCTTCATCTTCATCATCAGCTCTGAGCACTTTTCCACCGGCTGTACGCACACCTGTAAAAGTGGCCCGTAGATACTGGTGCTCGGGAACTTTTCCAAGATTTTTAAGCTGGGAGGTATCGAGGACCCATCGAGGTCGACCAGCGGGGAAATCAGAAAGATAGAAAAGAGAAATAAAGTCTGCTCCGAGAACACAGAGCGAGGCTTTCACTGCTTCATGCTGCGACACACTTACAGGAGCCTGAAGTGGGATTAACTTTATCTTCAGACCTAAAGCAGTAACACGGCCTGTTGTAATCTGTGTTTAATAAATTAAGTTTTCATTTATTCCCAAAATGATAAACAACAGTTAATATTACAGCAGTTATTTCACATGCATTAAAATACTGTTCCTCACATCTGGGGCTTCATCTGGACTTCTTTGAAATTTCACTGTAAATTTTATAAACTTTAATAAATGTTTGGTCTCTATGATCAGCGCCCTCATGCCATCGTTGTACATTTTTATATGATTTAACAGGATATAAGAGCTGGAAGCACGTGGCCCCTGAAGGCTGATGCTGTGTTTAGTGTTTTCACTGAGCACAAACTTGTACAGCTTCCACGCCTGCACATCTTATTACACAAAGACAACATGAACCTCTGGTTTGGCTCTGTGGTCTCGTTACAAACGTCCAGCTGAGGCACTGAATGAAGTGTTTTGGTCACCGGGAACTCGGCTCCGTAAATCTTCACGGATCCATTCAAACACCATTTCGGCGACTTCTCGTCCGGCGTCCAGCACGAAGGCGTGACGGAAGCCGTTTTCACACAGCCTGAAGTCGCCGAGAGGAAAGTCCCGCTTGATGTCGTAATAATACTGCAGCGGGCACCAGTGGTCGGTCGCTCCGTAATAAAATATCAGCTGAAAGCACAGACAGACAGACTGTTAGAGAGAAAAGGGGAAACGTGGTTTTAGAGGGCGTGATCAAAACAGAGCTCCATGAGCTGATGGCCAGCCTGCAGCCTGCGACCACGGAGGGCCGATCGGCTGAGCGCCACCAGGGGAACAACAGGTTTGACCTTTGACCCTCAGAGTCAGACTGCCGACGCCGAGCTCTGCCATAACATCTGACAGGAGCGCTGGGAGCGGCGTCAGAACAGAGCAGTAAGTGAAGCGTGAGCAGTCAGGAGGACCGGCAGTGCTGTCTTTAATAAAAAGGCGGCAGCACTTGCACAGGTATCTGGCTTTCATTTTCATTCGCTCCTCTTGTAGGCGGGGCTTTTCTTACCTTGTCGAGATGTTTCCCGATAGTCGTGTCGTCTCTTTTTAGAACTTTCCTCATTTCCTGCCCACCCAGGTACATGGCATTGGCTGCACGTGGAAACAAACCACAGAGATTAAAGCTGGTCCGGCTCTCGCTGCAAACTCAACATTTCAAACCTCGGCTGTTAAATCTGAGCCGGCTGCCAGCCTGCTGGGGGAATTCCCATCATGCACTGAGCTCTTCCACTCCCTGTATATTAATATGCAGCCACTGCATGTTGTAAATGTAACCCCCCCCCCCCCACCTTTCTGCAGGCACCTCTGGTGCTGACAGGGTTTCTCTCCATAATTCTGTCTCTGTGTTATCACATAAAAGCTTCTTATCAAAGACAAATGTCTGCAGTCTGAAAAGCATCTGCCCTCGCTGCATATGGAGGAGTTTGTATTCTCACAGAAGAACGAAGCATGGCCGACCTGCAGAGTCTCCACTGAGCAGACCCAGGGTGGGCTGCACCACAGTGAGGTCCAGAGAGCGGATTCCCCCCAGCATCAGTCTGATGAGACTGACTTTGAGCCTGTCGGGCAGCAGCGAGAGCAGGAAGAGGGGCAGGTAGACCACGTAACGCATGTGACACAGCACGGGGGTCATGACCTTCCCCTGAGGGCTCTGAGCCATGCGCTCGATGGTGGGAAACAGCAGCAGCGCCTTCAGGACCTGCATTAAAAACAGAGAGGAGACAGAAGGATTCAGACAGACAACAGAAAGCTCCGAGACGGGAAGCTGCAAACTGTGGAAACTCCCGGATTAGAGGCAGGGAGATTTTCATGTCATTTAATCTGTTTCCTGAAAAAGTGATGGGAGGGAAGTGAAGGGAGGGCTCAGAGCCCTCAGTTGGGAACTTGCCAGGCGCCACCCGAGCTGGTCACGCGCTCCAAAGACAGAGTTTGTGATTCCAACAAACCTCCACAGAGCGCTCGGCGGTGTAGCGGGTACGTAGAGCTGGGCGATAAAACGATAACGATATGTATTGCGAAATAACTTTTTCTCGATAGAAAAATTAAACTATTGCGATAGGCCTCATCCCTCTTGTCCTCTTAAAAAAAAAAGAAGAAAAGAACAGCCAATCCAAATTAAGTAGCGCAGAGCCGAACCAATCACAGCCGCAGCGTCACGTCACGTGACTTGTTACGTACAGCACAAGTGCCAAGCCGCACATGTGTATTTGTTTTTGCAGCCGGGCTGCCCAGGTAATAAAGGAAATGAGTTTGCCGACTAGAGAAAAATCAACCGAGAGCGTGGGCGAAGGTTACCGAAGAGAAAACGATGATGGTTCCAATGCGGAGAGATTGTCGAACGGAAGGGCCATAGAAGTTCCGTAGTGTGAAGGTATTTCGGCTATTTCAAGTCTGACAAAAAACAGAGTAGCGCGCACTGTAAATTGTGCCGAAAGCAAGTCTGGAAATACAATAAACCGGTGCATGCTCAATCTCTGACTGAAAGCGCTAATTCGTCATTTGGCTTTTGTCAGACTAAAGTCACTGTTTGAAAAGCTAAGCTGTACAACAAGCTAGTTAGTCAATTTTGTCTGTTCTTCTGTAAAACAAACTAAGATTTATTTTTAGAATTAAAATTTTGTTTCTAAGTGGAATTGACAATTTAGTAGTTTGTTTTGTTTGTTCTATTTTGAAACTTAAACGCTTTAGCGGCTGCCTTTTGTGTAGTTTGCAATATTTGCCTTTATTTATCTGAAACTGAAGTCTCATGTTCCTTAAGTACATCTACCCTGTTGAACTTATTATGGGAAATAAATATTTAAATCAAAACAAGCTGCAGATTATTTCACATTTTACTTGTGAGCAACGGCACATTTCAATCTTACAAATATAGTTATTTGATTGATTATACTTTATTCATCCCGAGGGAAATTGGGTTAAGGCTGCCAGCCGTGCCAGCGCCGTTATAATTTGGCTTATATCGTGACATATATCGTTATCGCCTGAAATGAAAAAAACATATTGTGATATGAAAAAATCTTATATCGCCCAGCTCTACGGGTACGCATTCACCTAACAAAGGCTAACAAACCGTTTGATCCCGGGAGGAGAGAAAATGCCTCTGGGAGGCATCAGGAATGGTTTGCCAAATCAAACATGTGGCGCTCCCGCTGTGAGCGGATGAAATAAACAACAATAAAAACATAAAGAGTTTCTGAACGACAGATGAAATGAAACCTCAGAGCGGCCGTCGCATTCCGGGATTAAACGATCCCAATAATTAAAAACTCATTTGGCTTGTTTTTAGTTTCGTTCTCACACAGAGCCTCCGTCCTGCTAATCATGTGATCAGGCTGAGACGACCACGCTTCGGCGCGGTCATGTCTGAGCTCTGGAGCCTTCCCTCCGTCCACCGTCCACTGTCCCTGCATGCTTCACTGTTTGGGTGGAGGCGTGTTGGTGCTGCTGTAAGCTGTGTGTTTGTTTTTGTGGATCGAGGCTGATTTGTGGTTTCTCCTCAGACCGGAGAACTGCGATGACTCACCCTCCGCTCAGGATTTCTCTTCATCATCTCCAGAATGATGTAGCAGCCGATGGAGTGACCGATCAGGACCAGGCTGGTTTCTCTGGGAACGTGATTCCTGAGGAAAGCCAGCTTGTGTTCGACCTGCCCGTCCAGACCAAACACGTCGTCCTCCGCCGCCGAGGCGCCGTCTGCAATAGGAATAGAGATGTCAGAACACCCGAACGAGCTGCTCCTCTCTGCTGCGAGCACAGCCGTGCGTACCTTCGATCATGTCCATGGAGGCCGGAGGAGCGCAGTGGCCGGCGTGGCTTACGGCCCACACCGGGTGCTGGTAGCCACACCTGCTGTGGAGCGTCTGCATGAAGGTCCTGTAGAAGCCCACCACACCTGGGTTACCTGTGACAGACAGCACGAGGTCAGCGAGGCCTGTGGTAACCACGGCAACCAAAGCTGAGGCGCGAACCTGATCCAGAGCACGTCACGGTCCAAATCAGAGTACTGCATTGTACTACAGTAATACTGCATCTGTACTACAGTAATACTGCAGCTGTACTACAGTAATGCTGTGCTGTGTACTACAGTAATACTGCATCTGTACTACAGTAATACTGTGCTGTGTAGTACAGTAATACTGCATCTGTACTACAGTAATACTGTGCTGTGTACTACAGTAATACTGTGCTGTGTACTACAGTAATACTGCATCTGTACTACAGTAATACTGTGCTGTGTACTACAGTAATACTGTGCTGTGTACTACAGTAATACTGCAGCTGTACTACAGTAATACTGTGCTGTGTACTACAGTAATACTGCATCTGTACTACAGTAATACTGCATCTGTACTACAGTAATACTGTGCTGTGTACTACAGTAATACTGCAGCTGTACTACAGTAATACTGTGCTGTGTACTACAGTAATACTGTAGCTGTACTACAGTATTACTGTGCTGTGTACTACAGTAATACTGTGCTGTGTACTACAGTAATACTGCAGCTGTACTACAGTAATACTGTGCTGTGTACTACAGTAATACTGCATCTGTACTACAGTAATACTGTGCTGTGTACTACAGTAATACTGTGCTGTGTACTACAGTAATACTGCAGCTGTACTACAGTAATACTGTGCTGTGTACTACAGTAATACTGCATCTGTACTACAGTAATACTGCAGCTGTACTACAGTAATACTGTGCTGTGTACTACAGTAATACTGCATCTGTACTACAGTAATACTGTGCTGTGTACTACAGTAATACTGCAGCTGTACTACAGTAATACTGTGCTGTGTACTACAGTAATACTGCATCTGTACTACAGTAATACTGCAGCTGTACTACAGTAATACTGTGCTGTGTACTACAGTAATACTGCATCTGTACTACAGTAATACTACAGCTGTACTACAGTAATACTGTGCTGTGTACTACAGTAATACTGCATCTGTACTACAGTAATACTGTGCTGTGTACTACAGTAATACTGCAGCTGTACTACAGTAATACTGCAGCTGTACTACAGTAATACTGCAGCTGTACTACAGTAATACTGTGCTGTGTACTACAGTAATACTGCATCTGTACTACAGTAATACTGTGCTGTGTACTACAGTAATACTGCAGCTGTACTACAGTAATACTGCAGCTGTACTACAGTAATACTGTGCTGTGTACTACAGTAATACTGCATCTGTACTACAGTAATACTGGGCTGTGTACTACAGTAATACTGCAGCTGTACTACAGTAATACTGTGCTGTGTACTACAGTAATACTGCATCTGTACTACAGTAATACTGTGCTGTGTACTACAGTAATACTGCAGCTGTACTACAGTAATACTGTGCTGTGTACTACAGTAATACTGCAGCTGTACTACAGTAATACTGTGCTGTGTACTACAGTAATACTGCAGCTGTACTACAGTAATACTGTGCTGTGTACTACAGTAATACTGCATCTGTACTACAGTAATACTGTGCTGTGTACTACAGTAATACTGTGCTGTGTACTACAGTAATACTGCAGCTGTACTACAGTAATACTGTGCTGTGTACTACAGTAATACTGTGCTGTGTACTACAGTAATACTGTGCTGTGTACTACAGTAATACTGCAGCTGTACTACAGTAATACTGCAGCTGTACTACAGTAATACTGTGCTGTGTACTACAGTAATACTGCATCTGTACTACAGTAATACTGGGCTGTGTACTACAGTAATACTGCAGCTGTACTACAGTAATACTGTGCTGTGTACTACAGTAATACTGCATCTGTACTACAGTAATACTGTGCTGTGTACTACAGTAATACTGCAGCTGTACTACAGTAATACTGTGCTGTGTACTACAGTAATACTGCAGCTGTACTACAGTAATACTGTGCTGTGTACTACAGTAATACTGCATCTGTACTACAGTAATACTGCATCTGTACTACAGTAATACTGTGCTGTGTACTACAGTAATACTGTGCTGTGTAGTACAGTAATACTGCATCTGTACTACAGTAATACTGCATCTGTACTACAGTAATACTGTGCTGTGTACTACAGTAATACTGCATCTGTACTACAGTAATACTGTGCTGTGTACTACAGTAATACTGCATCTGTACTACAGTAATACTGCATCTGTACTACAGTAATACTGTGCTGTGTACTACAGTAATACTGTGCTGTGTACTACAGTAATACTGCATCTGTACTACAGTAATACTGTGCTGTGTACTACAGTAATACTGTGCTGTGTACTACAGTAATACTACAGCTGTACTACAGTAATACTGTGCTGTGTACTACAGTAATACTGCATCTGTACTACAGTAATACTGCAGCTGTACTACAGTAATACTGTGCTGTGTACTACAGTAATACTGCATCTGTACTACAGTAATACTGCAGCTGTACTACAGTAATACTGTGCTGTGTACTACAGTAATACTGTAGCTGTACTACAGTATTACTGTGCTGTACTGCAGTATTCCTTCAGTACAGGGTATGTCATGATGTTGGAACTCCTGAGCACAGCTTCCTCCAGAAGTATGAAACACAACAGATGCTTCTGAGCTGTGGATGTGGGCGGGGCTCACCTGGGATGATGAGGAAGAGCACCTTGTGCGCAGAGGTTAGGGGGCAGGGTCCAAACCTGAGCAGCTCCGTGGCGGCTCCGCAGCAGTAGAAGAAGTCTGTGTGTGGTGGGTCCATCATCAGCCCTGAGGACAGACACGCAGGTGTATCACAGGTGTATCACAGGTCCAAAGGTTCCAGTCTGATCAAAGGTTCAGACTGAGCTTCACATTCACAGCTGCAGGTGTTCACTCTGCAGGTTTCAGCTGGTCACGTGTCTCACTAACAGCTGATCTGAAAATAAGCTTTCACTTACCTGAAAACCCAATAACTAACTAACCACCACCTAACTAACTATCTATCTATCTAACTAACCACCGTTAACCGCTAACAGACTGCAGACTAAACCGTTCACAG
The DNA here is from genome assembly GCF_036321145.2 of Pelmatolapia mariae. Classification (NCBI taxonomy): domain Eukaryota; kingdom Metazoa; phylum Chordata; class Actinopteri; order Cichliformes; family Cichlidae; genus Pelmatolapia; species Pelmatolapia mariae. The sequence continues at coordinate 69,453,726 of NC_086241.1, forward strand.
GCTGACGTCACACCGGAAGCTGATACTGTGACACGCTGTAAATAAAAGTGTTTACCTGTCAGAACGATTACGAATAAGTACTAAGATATCCTCTCCATGCAGGTGCTGCTCGCTTTCAACCGCTTCCTGCTTCGCACTGCTGCACGCTGATTGGCCAGCTGCAACGCAGCTTCTTCTTTTTATTGGCCGGTTGAGTTTCCAGCTCATTACCGTCCCCACGGGCCCGGAGTGTAACTACACCCGCTGTTTACTTTAACATACCAAATGACCATTATTATTTTATTTTGTTCATTGTTAGTCTCTAAAAAAAGATTTTATCCGTTGTTTTTATTTTCCTCAGTTCATTATGTTACGAGATTTACCTTTTTGTTTGTCATATTGTATATTTCAGTTTTTATAAGTCATATTTATCGTCTTGGCTTCTGTAACATATTTATATTCATCCCAGACTTTCAGATGAACATGAAGATAAATATCTCATCTTTAAATTCACATTAAATTGCATAAATGATAGAAAGGACTGGCATTACTTTCAAATACAACAAGCATGTGCTGAAGTGAATTCTTCCTTTTGTTATGATAATAATAAGAAAAATGAACTTTGCGCTTTTCCCCTCTGACATTCATTTTTGCAATTTATGTCATTTTTGCGCATTTTAACATAAAGAAAAACTTTGTGAATGATTGTAAATAAAATTACACAAATTTGGGGGGATTTCTTTCAGTTGCATCCAGACTGAAACTCTAGCTTATTAAACCTGCGCCCTCTTTTTATTAAACATGTTTTCAGCAAAAACTAAACAAAAAAAATAATCAGTCCTTAGTTTTTATCAGCTGATTTAACATCACAAAATGATGTACGTTCATTTGTGTGAAGTGTTTACTATTAAAGCCAGTCACCTTCACAGAGGCCCTCAGCAGACATCTGTGTTGGCAACACGTTGGTGTGAACGTGATAAATAACAGTGATCCACACACTGAGCTCGTGTGGCTGTCGTCACACACGAAGTGCTTTCGGTTTCATCCTGAGCTCACTCTTACAGAGCCCAGCACGGCCCAGACCAAAGATGTGAAGGGTTTGTTCTTTGCTTTGGTCTGCTGGTCTGGGCCCAGGTTTGAGTTTAAGGGTCTAGTTTTTCATTTTTATATCTTCGAGTTACTTTAGCATTTTGCATTGTTGATTTTGGCTTGTTTCTTTCTGTTAGCATGTTGTGCTTATTCCTGGGGCTTACAGAAGTTCCTGATGGTCTTTTTATTTATTCTCCTCGTCCAGTTGCTTCTGTCTTCCTGTTGTATTTTGGTGGTTGCTGTTCTCTGTGTCTGTCTTCAGTTTAACTTCCTCCTGAGTCATTATTAGTTACCCTCAGCTGTGCTCCAACCTGCTGCCTCTCCCTCATTATCCCTCATACATAATGTCATAGCTTTGTGTCTCGTTGGTCTCTGTCTTCCTAAAATCCCCGGTGTTTGGATTTCCTGTAAGGTCTCAGCATTAAATGTTTGCTTTCTTAGTCCACGGTCTGCCTGCTGCACTGCAGATCATTGGTTACACACATAATATCCCAATAATCAATCACAGCTCTGATACAGGTGTGTCACAGGTGGCCTCGCCCTGTATCTGTGTGTTGTTAGAAATGACACGTTCTCTCTGTGGCTGCCCGGCTTCCTCCCACACTCCACACACAAAAATGTGAGTGCGACTGGTTGTGTGTCCCTCTGTTTGCGACCCTGAGGAGGATGAGTGATGAAGAACAGAGAAGATAAAGTAATGAAGGCAGCAGCGTGAGGTCCATTGTTCTAACGTGAGGAGCAGATGAACTGACAAAGATTCACATCGTATCAGGTGTCTTTGTTTTGTGTGAGCTCAGTCATGGCAGCGCGCACACACACACGCATGCACACACAAACACACACACACAAGTATGCACACACAAACAAACACACACGTATACATACACGCATGCACGCACATGCGCACACACGCATGCACACACACCTGATATTGTATAAGAGCATCTCTCCGTGTTTTACTTCATGCAGATGTGTGGTTTCCCCTCGCAGTGACTCACGATGATGATGATGATGTGGTAAAACTTGTCATTTCCTCCTATAACTTTCACATTGTTTTTATGCTAACGACGCCGTGAGGCTCAAACATGGAGACTTAGGTATGGACCTCCTGCGTGAAGCAAATGACACATCTGGATCATTTTACACCGACTCACGACACATTAATAAAGACGGCCCTCTGAGAGGAGTTATTATCATCTACAATAACAGTGCACCATCATCATCATCATCATCACCACAGGAGGTCATGGAGAGGTCGATGTTTTGGAGCAGACCTTTTAAAATAAGACTGAACGGTTCCTCTGTCACAGCAGCCAAAGCACAGAACAGGACGGACACAAACAATTCTCCTTATTTCATAAAAACTAATAATAAAAATCTGAACCTGTGTTATTGTGTGTTGATATTTTTTTTCTTTATTTGGACTGAAAACCTCAAACACAACTAAACAAAAGAAAGACATAAAAGATCATAAATGTGATGCTTGGCTTTGAGCTTTTTGTCATGCATGGAAAAATGCTTATGCTGAATAGAATAGAATAGAATAGAATAGAACAGTTTTAAAGCCAGCCAGCATCTCTTTCCCTGCTCCTCACTCCACACTGGACCTAGAGAGTCTTTCTCTTCAAACATCCAGACTGGAGGAAAATGACGGGAGCGCTGCTGATGTCACTCAGACCAGCAGCTTTAATGGTTACAGGAACATCTGCTGCTCAGATCAGAAATACGGTGACATCATTTTGAGGCTATATCGTCCAGCCCGTACTCCCAAAGCACCCCTAAAGGATGCTCCGTCAGACGTGGTTGGATACCTTCAAGTCCAGGAAGCACGTTTGGCAGATTCTCCTGTCTAGCTCCCTGGTGTAGAGCTTCCCCTTGGAGGCTGAGGATGTTGGACCACACCCTCTGGTCCCCCCTTCCTGAAAAGAGGGACCACCACCCCAGTGTGCCAATCACAGACATTACAGACTGTTGTTAAAAGAAGACGGGATGTTGCAGAATTTTCTTATTGTACCTAAAATGGTACGTTTTCTCAGTTTAGCCGTTTTATATGTTTTCTCCGTTCTTCTGCAGGTAAAATAGAAGTTTAATAGATTTGCATTTCCTTCTGTTTGTTTACATTTTACAGCTTTTTGGACTTGGAGGCTGACTGGGGAGGAGACACAGGTGGAACAAAGGAGGCCGGAGCAGACAACCTAAAAACAGGAAGTAAACCAACACGAGAAAACTGATCTTCAAAGTTTAACAGGAAGAAGCCAAACAACAAAGGAGGAAACGACTAAGAACCACAGAAAGCTTTGATGCTTCTTATTCTTATAGATTTCTGATGTTATTTGTGTAAATGAGTCCAGGAGCTTCAGCAGGACACAATGAGACAAACACAAACTGGAGTTCAGTGTCTGTTTAACTGAACGCCAACAAACAGCAACGTGCAGGCTGAACCACATTCAGTGAATCTCACAGAAGAAACAAGATTTATTTTTATTATTTATGAATATCAATTTAAAACAGTTTTTATTGTCAAAAAATGGTGTTTTCAATTTTTTTCATCCATTATGAAACCACTTTATCTTCAGAGTTGTGATTCACTGCCTGAGCGGCGTCGGCCATTCGCTGAAAGACCTCCAGAGGAAGGGTAAAGGTATCTCAATGTCCATCTTCTTATCGCTGACTCTAACGTAGGGGGCTGTGCTCTGGGAGACCCTGCTCATTAGAGCCACACCAGCTTCAAGCCCCTCATAGAAGCGTACCTGCAAAATACTGATGATCCTGCTGGTCCCATCATTTACTCGCTCCATGCTCAGAGCATTTAAGGCTTTCTGGGTCTTGAGTTTGATGAGGTCTCTGTACTCAGTCGTGCACCTCTGCGCCTCCTCGCTGTGCTGTTCTGAAAACTGCAGAACATCTGCATAAATGGCATCAACTTTGGAGGAAAATTCAGAGTTTTGATCTTGCAGGTAGGCGAGGAAACGCTCAGCTTTTTCAGCAACGACGCGTAAACATCCAGCAGCTGTCAGGTGGAGCACGTTGATCACTCTGATCACACCCTCTCTCAGCTGGTCCAGAATATTCCCCACCTTATCCATGATCTCATCTCCGCTAACAAAAGCATCACTTCCAGATACGGTGAACCTGATTTTCCTGATGTCTGTAGAGATGTTCTCCATGAGGCTGTTGATCCTTTGAATGGCACTACGGGCTTCCTGGACCGCTTCCATGAGAGAGAGCTTCCTCTCCGATCCCGGCACCATGAACCGTGTGTCATTCAAAAACTGCAAGGCTGCATCTAGCAGCACATTCATGTTGTTTTCACACTGTTTCATGACACGCTTCACCGTCTCAAACAGCCTGTCTATAGCATCCTGCACACTCATGGACATCAAGACGTCAGATGCCTTCCGGTAATTATCTCGCGCTCCATCAGCAAAGTTCTGGACCCAATCCTGCAGTGTGGCACAAGACACGGGAACCTCGTCGTAGGCTCGCTCTATGGCGTAAGAAAGTGTGTTTTTCAGCTTCTTGCTGCCACGGTTGATGTCAAAGCCAAAGTGGGAGGTGTGATACTTGTTAATGCACTTGAACACAGCGTCTGTCATTGCAGGAACTCTGTGCTTGGTGCCTTCCATCACATCCCACAGGAAGTCCCGATTCCATGAAGTCTGCACGATGAATTTTTGCGAGTTTCTCAGTGAGACTTTTGCAGTGAAGACATCGGTATCCCTCTCTGGAGACGACTGAGAGTGAGGGAAGACGTCGAGAAGAGTATGATTGTAAACAGAGCATCAAACAGTCTGGAAAGCTGCACTCACAGTAACAATAATATGAAATAAAAGAGTCTAAGATGTAATACCAGGTATCGACTGAACAGCTTCCCATACAGCTGTGATGGAGACCTCCTCTGTAAATGCACTCCAAGGAAACCAGATGATGGCGAAGACACGGATGCAGTGATGCCATCTTTGCGGGAAGCAAAGCGGAAGCTCACATCTGTGAACGTTCGGCTGCTGATGTCAACGCTAAGAGTGTGACGAGGCTCCCTTTGAAACAGACACACCGTTAGTACAGATATGCTCCAGATCATATGTGATAAACACCTGACAGAGAACTATGGAGAGATGTGAAACATCAGCATCTGCGTGAAATAAACTCACAGTGACGCAGCTGCTGAGACTTGGCGCTTCATTCTGAAAGAAACGAGCGATCAAGGGTTTAATTCCAGACTTTGAATGTTTATCGGACGGGATCTGAGGCAGTTCATCACAGTTTCTGATGCACTTTAGTGATGTGCATGAAATGTTTACCAGTGTACACAAATTGGGAAACTTATTTAAAGTTAAACCAGTGTTTCCAGTCGACTCTAGAACGCAGCGTTTGTGTAACTTACCGGACATTTTGTGCCAAAACATGTTGCCAGTTGACATTTCCATCACTGTGAATCAATTTGCCCTTCCCAGTTAGACTCATTGCCCCATTATCATATCCCATGGTTGCATCAGCTGGGGAAACATGGGCGAGATTAGGTTTTATATTGCCTTACATGCAGCAATTCATACAAATGTGTGGTATCAGGTAAAGTGGCGTATGCTTTAGTCTTACCAGAGAGGTCGTATTCCAGGAAGTTCATGGTAGAAACGCATCTGGATTTCAGTGAAGTTAATAAGTCAGAGTCCTTTTTCTCGACACTGGCAGTTGTCGACACACTATAAATGGGAGATGAAACCTTCACAGAGACGCTGAGGGCACCGAAAGATGGGATAAACACACTTGAAGGCAGATGGAGGGTCGTTGCAGGGATTTCGATTCTTTGCTCTGGAATGGTGATGGCTGGAAGGTCAAAGTTGGAAATCTGGCGTGTGATGTAATTTAGGCTGATGGTTTGCCCCCCGATGGTCACTGATTTTGGTACAGTAAAAGGTAAGACTGTGATTTCATATTGTGGTATCTTAAATGAAAGGAATGATGTTTTTCCCTGCAGGTACTCTGTGTTAATGTCATGACCAGGCACTGACAGTACTGGCAGGCCAGGCAGCATGATTTCAAAGGCCTCGGTGCTGATCACCCTCGGGACGCTGAGGTTCTTAGGATCGAGTGTGAAGGGCTCCACATGCAGTGTCGTGAATGGTACGTTAAAGGCAGGAACTGAGATCACAGGGGGAAGTGTGAGATGATCCGGGACGTCAGGGTTTTCCAGGCGCTCGTTTATGTTCCTTATGGAGCTTGGAATTCCTTTGAGCCATGAAGGCACCGCAATGCTGATCTGAGGGACGCTAAAAGTGACACCATTTTCCAAAAGTGTAAACGGTATTGCATATTCATGGCCATCCATGCTCTTTGTGTACACCATACTAGTAGAGACATTGAGGAATTGTAATTTATTCATACTGGTGACCTGATCAAACCTGAGCACATCCCAGAGGGTATTCTGATAAATAGGAATCTTAACTGTCTTCAAAAAAGCGAGGGGACCTTCTACCGATCCAGCCAAATCCAAGCGCACTGCTGATTCATCATTGGACAGCAGTAAAAGATGAGCATGGACGAAAGATGCGAGCTGTTCCTTAACTCTCCAGGTGAGAGACTGCTGCTCTGAGCTGATGGCCAGGTTAATGCTCTGAATGAGTCGAGCATCACCCAAACCGCTCGGCTGGCTCGCTTCGAGGTTCAGTTTGGTCTTGAAGGTCGTTAAAGGAATAAAGTCCAGTTCTCCTTTAGCGACATGTTTTCCATTTGTTGTGAAAAATGCCAAATCGACATTGTTGGTGCTCGTGCATTCAGCCGTTGCAAAAATTCGCTGCAAGGAAACTGCCAGAGCTAACTCCTTATTCAAGTCAAACAGGAAGATGTTGTTGGAGTTTCGTTTTTGTTTCTCCTGTTTGTCGAGGTTTGAGTTTAAGACAGTCTTGACAGTTGAACGCAGGCTGTTGGCAGTGAAGTAGAAACTGGCTTTATTCTCCAGATCTCCAGAAAAGTTACAGCCGTTCACCATCATAATGTCTGTCTTCCCCTGGGTGGAGGTCTCCAGAGACACATAAGAAGGAAGTGCTTCCAGTTCCCAGTTCATGTCAAAGTTTCCTGCAGCCTCAATCAGAGGAATGCTAAAAATGTACTTTAACTTTTTCTTGGATGTGAGATTTGGCTTTGTCTTGGTGTTTCCGATGAGCTCTTGATTCAGCTCCAGGTTGAGGAAGGGTAGCTTGACCTTTGCAGTGTTGGTTAAAGAAGCTTCCATGCCCCTTTTGTTGAGGTTGACAGCACATTCGTGGTTTGCATTGATGTTGTCGTGCTCCAGGGAAACAGCCGAGGCCACTTTTATTCCTCTCGTCCTCGTCAAGCTGGAGGTGCCGTCGATTTTTATGTTCAAAATGTCAAACGCTGACGTTGAAGAGGTGCCAAAATGAGCAACAATGTCAGACTGATTGTAAAGGCCTGCGCTGGCAATGAAGGAAATCACAGCGGATTTGAAGGAGAAATCAAATGTCATGTTACCCATAGCTGGGATCGCTATGTTGTTCTGCATGGGTGGCAGTCTAAAAGTGGGCAAGGTTACTTCACTTAACGTTTCTGGAACATGAATGACAGCAAACGTTAATAATGGCAGCACGAGAGTATAGGACGGCACAGAGAACCCCAGAGCTGGGACTTTAAAGCTTGGAGTTCTGACCTCTTTGGGAATGAAATAGCTAAAGGCCGGCATCTCGGCTCTGAAAGGTGAAACCTGTATATCCAGGATTGGTATTTTATATCCGGGGACTCTGAAGATGCTAGGTGGCAGGCTAGATGTGTCAGTTCTGTGTTTGATGTACTGTGGCCTTGCTTGGTCGTATGAATCTTTTAAAAATGCAACCACTTTGTCCCGAAACTCTTGAAACTGAGCCTGGAGGACGGTGGCTTTGTCGCTGATTGCACCGTAGATCGGTTTAAGGTACAGTTCAAAGCTGTGGGTGTCAGGGTTCTTGTAATAGTGAAGCTTCAAGTTCATGTCAAATGATTGCTGAGGTGTGGTGAGCAAAGTTTGGAATCCAGCATTTTCCCACAGCGGAAATTCTCTGACTTCAGGGGTTTTAACCTGGAAATAAGGTATGGTCATCTCTGGGATAGAGAGCGGAATCGTCAAAAATTCCAGGTTAGCCTCTCCGTTTGCCGAAGAGTGGAAGAAGACGTCCATATCATTGTTTTCTGCGGTGATGTTGTGACTGTACTTGTACTGATTGAACCTTGCCAAAGCAAAGCAGGACGCGTGCTGTTTCACAGAGTTTAATGCAACACCACAGTCATGCTGCAGAGCTACCTTTCCAGTCAGTCTCAGGGGAAAGAAAACCTTCGAGTTTACTTTATTCTTAACATCAAAGGCCACCTCAAATGGATGGATCGTGAACTCCAGCGAGTTGGACATGGATCCAGTCAGTTTTCCATTGAATTCAACATCGTGATAGGCTGTGAGCGCAACCTTCAGGTCCCCGATATCAGCCGCTCCATCCAAAACCAAAACACTCTTCTTCACAGATGGAATTTCAGTTTCACATTTTGCATCAATGCTAATCCGGTTTAAGAGCACTGATTCAGCTCTTAGCGTGTGCTTGGCTTTTAAGGCCTCACAGTCAGTTTCTCCAACAAATGTTAACTTTGCAGTGCTGAAATTTACATCAAACTCCATGTTGCTTTTGTGAGTGCCTTCATCAGCGTAGTCATAAATCGACCACTTTCCATTTCCAGTAGTCTCTCCAGTCACAGTGACTCTGCCGGATTCTGCAGAGGCTGCTATATTCTGTCTCACTGATGCCTGACTTGAAGTTTCATGTGACGGGATATTCAAGCTGTGGTTGTAGGCTGTGGCTACGGCTGCATGGACCCCACTCTTTAAAGTAAGGTCCATTTTACTGACCAACTCTGCTGTGTACATTTGGGTTGCAGCTCTGGCGACAGTCTCGGCAGAAGCCTCAGCAGCGGTGCCGGTGAGTGTCAGGGATCCTTCGTGGTCAATGGCAAAGGCCATGTGTGCAGCCTTCAGTGTTTCTGTGAACTGCAGCTTCTTCATTCTGGGAGCCTCCAGCTGAGCCGTGACTTCAAACGTGTACTCCAGCGGCTTGAAGCGCGACTTGGCATGAGACGCAATGGTGGCTGTAAACTGTGGGTTTTTTGGTGTGGATGTTGAGTTTTCAATTTTTCCTGTTGTAACGAGAGTCAGGTCTTCCGAGTACACCCTAAATTCTCCTTGGAGTTTTCCAAAACGTGGGACACAAATGTCACTGGGAATCCTGGGATAAGTTATCTCTGGAACTGGGCGCGTTAAGACGTCAAAGCCTCTCCACTGCAACTTGGGAATGTTGATTGCTGGAAATGTTATTTCCGATAGAGTTATTTCTGGGAAGGTGAGATCGGGTAGTTCAGACAGGTAGAGAACTTTCAGATCACCAAAGATTTCCTCTGGGTCAGGTGTTTGGATCTCAAAGTCTCTGATTTCATCTATCAGAGCAATGATCCTAGCTTTGATCTCATCGACATCTATCGTGAAGCCAGGGATGGTGTACAAGTTGAGGAGGGTGAACTGAGGGAGTGAAATTTGAGCTGGGATGCTAATGTCCTGCAGTTTCTTCATGTCAACTGTAAATCCTTGAATAACAAGATCAGTGAGAGGTACTGTAAAAGTAGGAACTTCAATCTTACCTGTTCTCAGTAAGCTCAGAAGTTCATCTACAGCCTGCTTCGTCTGGTCAATGAACTCATTGTCCTTTGCTGTTTTTACAATCTGCTCCATCACTTGGTTAAACTTTGCAGACATTAATTCAACAATATTTCTGTAGGACTCGCTCGCTCTTTCGAGGAATAAATACAGTTCGCCTCTGATGTCCATGTCAACAATTCTCTCCCTTGCATCCTCGAGGATATCCTGCACCTTCAGTTTGATGTCGTTGTAAAATGTAGTGTCGATCACATTTTTCAGTCTTTTTAGAGCATCGGCCACTTTTGTGTTTTTTAGTTCATCCAAATACGTAAAAATGGACGTTTGGATCTCTCTGAAAAAGTCCCTAACAGCCTCAATTTTTTTCACTAGCTCATATGTTTTAATCTGCTCGTTGATGTAGTTTGTTAGTTCAGCAATCTTATTGTTAGCGCCATCAACGAAGGCACCGTACCGAAATGTCCTCATTGATTTAAGAGTCGAAGAAATATATTCATTAAGGTCATCGATGCTCTTCTTAAAGTCGATCGCTCTGAGCTGATTTGTCACACTGGACAGAAATTGCATTATTTTATCATAAATATATTCAAATTTGACAGACTTCAAAGCTTCTACCAGTGACTGCACAGTCTTTTCAATTTTAAACTGCTCGACCAGAATCACCACCTGATCCATCAGCTGTTTGAATATATCATCAAAGTCGTATTTTAAAACAAGATCCCTGATGTAGAAATACACTTCATTGATTTTGTTGGGGATTTCATATTCATCAATCCAGTTGACGATAACATCATGGATAGACTCCATCACTTTTGCTATCTCCGAAGGGGGGATATTATAAGATAACTGCTCAACATACGCAGCCCAGTCAATTGAAAGGAGATACTCCTTCAGATCCTCAAAAATTGACTTGATGTTAAAATCCTCAATGACTCGTTTCAGTTCTGATAGTTTGGTTTTAATCGTCTCCAAGATTTCATATTTGGAGTCTAGCTCCTGGAGAAACACAGCACCGCTTATCCGGAGTTTCTGGAAATCGATCTGTTTCATAATGTCCTCGATGATATCAAGAACTCTGAGAAATGACCGCTTAATTTTATATTGGTCATCGAAGGCCCACATGTGATTTCCGACATCAGATAGAACATTTGTTATCTGGGCTTCGAGACGTCCACCCTTGATGTACTCTTCAACGGAAAAAACGAGCTTTTGAATTTTGGTGATGATGTCCGTTACTGTAGTTTCTAAATTCTTCCTCAGATTCTTCACAGCAAGCTCCAAGTCATTCATCGTGACAGCGGAGGCACCGATCCAATCATCAAGTTTCACTTTCACTTGATTTACTTTGTTCTCCAAGTCTAGCTCTTGCATGAAGTTACTCACTTGTGTCGGCAGCCGTTCTAGCTTTTCTCTAAAGTTGCTGATGAGCCTGTCGATATCGACGTCACGGATGACCTGCTGCAGTGACTCTAAGGTTTGAACCAGTGTGTTTTTGAGCTGCTGAAAAGCTGCAGGAAAGCTCTCGATGAGTGGAATCTCGATGATATGACAGTCACTGTTCTTATCATACTGCAGGAAACCAGACATGTTGAATTTTGCATTTTCTAGTAAATCTTCTAACATTACTGCCGAAAACTCCAATTCAGCTTTCTCTGGATTGTTGGAAAAACTGGTCGCCTGGTTGTAAGCACGGTCGTTCAGTTTAGACTTTACTTCCCAAGATAATAATTGATCACTTGGAGTCAGGAAACCTTCAAATATGTTCTTTAAACCAGCAGAGGACTCCCCACTTGGAAGCTTATGAGCTGTTGATATGCCGCTTTTATGTGCAAATGAAAGAGCTAGGGGCTCAGCTTTCAGCAGCAGCTGGCTGTACGTGTCGCCGGTGTGCTGCCCACGTAGATAAATTTCTCCTGCAGCGTTGAAACCAGCATCCACAGTGAGGCGAAAAGGCAGCGCCATGGTGCGAACGCTGCTGTTAAACCGCACAGGTGCAGAGTTCACCTGCGCCTCACAGTCTGATGTTAAAGACAGTCCAGCAAATTCCAGTTCACAGCTGTGACTGAGCTGGGCGTCCATCACGTTTCCAGATGTGCTGTATTTCATGGTGCCAGCCATAGGTGAGTCATAGGTGAGTTCATAGGTATGTTTGACGCTGTGTTGTTCTCTGTGAGCTGCAGTCACGCTTCCACGGAGAGCCACCTTAACTGGCTCGAGCCTTACGTGACCCTCGTGGTTCAAAGCGACGTCATAAAACCTGAGGTCATTTCTCATATTGAATCGTGTAAAAAATGGCTTCACATCGAGCTTGGTGTCTTGCTTGTAGTAAATATCGTCACAGATGAAGTTGTTTGACTCGGAGCGGAGGCTGAGAGTCCACAGGGTGAGGGTGAGTGTGTGGCTGTTTTCTGTTTTCATCTGTCTGACTGTTGCCTTTGTGTTTCCGGTAAAACTCAGAGCTCTTCTGTCCAGCATCATTTTCACGCTGCTTAATGTCGTTGCGTCGTACGCATATCCCTTCAGGTCACCGTAAAGAGAGGCTTTAGCAGCTGTGACTTCACCCTCGATTTTCAGCTCCCCTCTGCTCTCGTCACCCATCGCTTTGGTAGAGGAGGACAGGGATGCTCCGCTGCTGTCTATCGCACAGTTGAAGACGTTCTCCACTGTCACAGGACTGCACTGTATGCTGTTTGTGCCACTTGAGGTCAGACCATTTTTTCCAGCTGTTACAGAAGCCTTATGCCAGACACGCCCTGTTTCAAAGGTGAGGGAACCCTCAGAGTTTACCTGAAGCCCATTTGAATCCAGAGATCCTGATATCAGGGAGTATACCCTGTTTTTGTCGTCATATGCCTGGGATTCAATTGTGAGAAGGGCCATTTGGTTGGACACTCCAAACTCAACTTGGTTACTTAGTGATTCACCCATGGCTTTGGCCAAGGCGCTGCACTTCAGGGTCAGCTGCGCATCCTTATATCTGAGTTCTGCCACATGCTGGAGCATGTCCCTCTGAGCGCGCGTTTGGGACGTGATGTATAACTCTGAGTTTTTGTAGACTCCACGGACTGTGTTGTGAACTTGTAGGACTGGTGAGTCAAAGTGCAGCGTGGATTCTCCTCGTCCTTCTCGATCTAGTGGGCGTAGGTTGCAGCTGTGAAGGTAGGAAGCGTTGGTGTGGAATGAGCCAATTTTGAGGAGTCCGTTGACGGTGCCATCTCCTGAGACTTCGTCTGAATTTAGGGAGGAAGTCGCATGAGCAGAGTAGTAGAGGGTGGCTTGCAAGCCTAAAGCACTAGAAGCTTCCATCTTGTAATTGGCTCTTGCCTTGAGTTTGTCCGTCACCCTTAATGTTTCTACGACGCTGACGCTTGTGTCGATGAGGCTGTGGCTGAAGGAGCTATTCAGAAGATACTTGAGATTATCATCGTCTCTTCCCGACATCATCCCGGTGCCTTAAAACAGACACAAATGATACTATATTAGTAAGCAAACATGGAAGCATGACGTTTTACCTGCTTTAAGACAAAATGTTGGTAAGTGAAAACTCTTCTCACTGCACCATCAGGGCTTTCCAGGCGCTGATTGAGAGCTGTTGATCTAACTGAAGCGCTGTTGCTGCACTTGCAGTTTGTTTTGGACCACAATCCAAATGTGCACTAATCAATACTGTTGCTTACCACGGCAACTGAACCAGTAACAGAAATGAATCTGCCGAAATATCACAGTACATGGAGGTTTTCAGAGGACCCACCGGTTCGAGCTCTCTTTGCCGTAAAACCAACATAGAGTCTAACTCAAACTGGTCTTAACAAAGACCAACTTAACAGTAACATGACGCTCTGGCTGACAGGTGCATGAGCCTACCACACGTGCTGATTTAAATACTTCATGAGCACAGAGCCTCAATCTTATCCTGTCAGATTTCATGGAGTCTTAAGTGACTTGACAGAAGAATAACTTTTTACCTTCAAGCTTGTATGACAACAGGCTGAAAGGTGAGTGGGCCATGGCCCTGAACTGTGCAGTGTAGCTGGGGACATCGGCGGTGTTGTTGCCCCCAGAGATCGAGCCTTCCCAGCTGTAGAAGTTGCTGCTGATCTTTGTGGATGCTTCAGCCAGACCGAGAAGGGGGAGAGACAAATCCAGAGACGGTGGTATGGTGAACCGTGGGAGCTGATAGGCCCTGGGTGGGATGTACAGACCTATCTGTGGTAAATCTATGAGGGGCACTGACAGGGAGTTTGGTACGTTCAGCTCTTCGGACTTTTTGCCTCCAAGTGGAAGAGGAAGTGAGATGGCCATCTTGTCCTTGTTGAACTGGTACCGGAACAAAGTGTCGCTGTTGAGGTAAAATGAAAGGTGAACACTGAAGCACTGCAGAACAGGTGGAGCCCATTCATATCTGGAAGCTGATTTTTAAACACTTACGACTGCAGGAACAGTTTTTCTGGCAGAGCTGGCAGAGTGAGATCAGAGAGGCTTCTCTTACTTCGCAGTTTTGCTAGCGTGGGGATGCGCGCCGTCAGTTTGTCCAGCCATATGTTACCCGCCTTCAAAGTGAAACAAAGACCTGTTAGATCTCACTGTAAAGCTGTAAAACTCCCTGTAAAAGCTGCGTAACACTCTGAACCCGATGTTTTATGACACCTCGATTCCTTTTGTGATGATGTGACGCAGTTTCATGTCTGTCTTCGCCACCCTCTGGTCCAGGATCTCATCAATGAGCTGTTGAAGCTGCCTGCGATGCTCCTCCACATTAGGGATCATTTTCTGCGTCTCTGAATTCAGGTCAGATTTCAGTTCCACCTCAAACTTGTCATTATCTGGAGAGAAAATCCAGAAAACCCTCAAATGACTGAATCCATGCAGCTGTCCCCTGTATTGATGAGAGGAGGCACAGTTACCGTATTTTAGGGAAGCTTTTTGCTGGTATGATATCTCAGAGAGGTGCACGATGGTCTCCAGGTCCATGACCACATCTTCATCCTTCTTTAAGTTTGCAGTGAGAGATGCATCGGCTTTCAGAGAAGGAACGACCATCTGCAGTTGCAGCAAGCCATCATTCATCATGCTAAGCCTGCATTTAAAACAAAGACGCGTACTGTCGGCTTTCCCATCCACTCAGCACAACCGAAACCTCAGAAAGGACCCAAGACTCGTTTAATGAACTCTGTACCTGGCACGTCCAACAAGCGTCAGCTGTGGGATGTTCTTGTTGGTGATATCGACGGTGATGCCCCTCATCTTCCTCTCAGCACCGCTCTCAGTTAAAACCAGTTTGACTCCTGCTTCCACGTCATAGTCAGGAATGACGACCTCAGCAGAGACGGTGTTTTTTAAGCGATTGTATTTCAGAGCTGCCGAGGCCTCCGATGAATCGTCGCCTGTTAAGATAAAAATTAAAGTAATTAGCCGGCTGTCAGCTGCAGGGAGCAACAGGTGGACTTTGTATCCAGTACGCACAGGAAAATATACATGCGTCAGCAAAAATGTGCTTAATTTTTGTGAATTCTTTCACCGACGCATTCGGGACCATTACACCTCAAAGACACTCCAAAATCCCTGACAACAGTTTAAAGAAAACAAGGATTTATATAATGTGTACTTTATTGATCCCTGTAGGGAAATTCCTCTCTGCATTTAACCCACTCACTCAGTGAAGCAGTGGGCAGCCACCAATGCAGCGCCCGGGGAGCAGCGTACAGGGACAGTACCTTGCTCAAGGGTACCTCAGGGTAGCCGTTCAGTGGATTTGAACCCCTGACCTTCCGATCATGGGACGACCACTCCTACTGAGCTATCCCTGCCCAGATATAAAATATGATGAAGACAGATAAGAGCCAAAGTAAACACAGCACCCTCTGTTTTGTGAGAACGACTCATGTTTGTTTATGATGCTGGGAGAGCTGGGAGAGCTGGGAGAGCATGATGGTTTAACCTTGTGCATCCTTCTCAGTCTTATGAACTGAGCTTGCACACAAACACGTCCAGACATCATATTTAATAGTGTTACCTTCTGCCTTCAGGGTTAATTTCAGCGTTTCCACCTTATGGCGCCCTCGTTTGCCCTCTCTGACCGTTTCATCGGTGATGGTGGCGGTGTACTCTGAAACTGTTCCTGTTGGCTGGATTTCAACTGCAAACCTGAAAGAACAAACTCTCATTAATCCAGGATTTGTTAGCTGTGTGGTAAAAAGCAGCATTAGATCTCAAAGTCAAATCACAAAGGATCAACTCAGATGAGCTGATCGACCTTCTTACCTGGTTTCTCCGGTTAGGGGGGAACATGGTGCCTGATCCACAGAGGTAGGATTGGAGTAACGCACTGCTGTGCAGAGCTTCAGACCACTGAACAGAGGCTGGCAATCGACTGAGTCGGCCCGGTCTTCTGCCTTGCATGGCCCTGTCGTTGTTTGACCAGATGACAGAGACAGCACCTTGGTGCTGCATTTCAGGAAGAACAGTGAGGTGAGTGAGAACAACACAACTCTATCAAACAGAGAAAGACTGTGGGTCACTGACCTCACGCTGAACAGCTGAGTGTTTGACTGAGGAGCAGGGATGGACAGCTTGACCTGCCTTCGGTTAACTGTAGCTTTAGCATTAAGGGAACTTTCATGGTACATGTTGGTGTGCGTCTGAATCCCGGCGTCCACGTAGTCTGGAATGTGCACGCCCATCTGGGTGATGAACTCCAGTCCAACCGAAGGCATGAAGGACAACTCAGTCTGGACAGACACAGAGCAGCTGTAACACAGGGATTCATGACTTGTAATGTGATGAAGAGCAGCTAACATACCGCTGCCGAGGGCGTCAGGCCTCCTCTGACACCTGGTGCAAACACACCAGCCAGTGAGAACTTGAGAGGGAAGCCAGATGCGGTGGGTAGAGCAAAGGCATTCTCCATGAAGATGTAGTGGGCAAAGACTTCATTGTCAGTCCTGGATATCAGTTCAGAGAACACCTTTTGGAAAGAAAACAGGAGAAAACAAACATGATGGGAGAGTCCACTATCACATCTGGATCCTCTAAAAGCACCACAAAGGTTGCTCCAGAGGTTCAAACCTAACCGAGTAGTTTTTAGATCCTAAACCTAAGCAGCAAATAAAATTAAAAAGTGAAACAAAACTAATGAACTAAATCATCTGTGATTCTCTCCTGATGTTATGAACTGTTTTGTTCTAATGTCGCCATGCTGGCTGCATCGAGGCACCGATGCACACTGAAGCTGTGTGCCACTTCCTGCCACGATCAACACACCGAACGGTCAGGAGACAGAAAATCTCACCTGGGCAGGTAGTGCCCTGATGAAGACGTGGTAGTACATGAACAGAGTCTCAAACATTTTCCTCATCTCGCCGGCCTTCAGATATCCAATCTCATTCCCCAAAAGTCGGAGGTAGGCGGTGGCTTCAGGCGCTGGAGAGGAGCTCACATCGTTCACAAGTCTCTGGATACTGTCTGCCATGTCTTTCAGAAAGTCTTCTGGGATCTGAGAGCACAGGACAGTCTATGTTTCAGCATGTGACATAACATCTGCTCATGTGGTAGCTCCGTGTATGCGGAGAACCTCTCACCTGTCTCTTCCTTCTGTCTCGTTGGGGTGCTATTCTGTCCAAAATGGCTTTGAGGATCGGGGCTTTGTCCTGCGCCAAGTGCATCAGTCTGGACATGGATTCAGGGAAGAAACCTCTCTCCCCAAAAAGAGCATCGATCGTCGGTTCGAATCCCGTTCCTTCAACGCCGACCTTAAAAAGGAGATTTTAAATGTTTGGACCTCGACAGAAAACTGATTTTTGTACTGCAGATGAAATAATAATACCTCGAAGATGTCGTAGCTGTAGTCAAACACCTTCAGCGTGGTCTCCAGCATCATCTCCTTGGGTAAGGTGTCGCTTCCATCAAAGATGATGTTGCTCTGGATTGATCCCAAGGAGGAGTCCAGCTTGTAGTTGCGGGACATGCCATCAAAGATGGCGCCTGTGGGTGACAGCTGGCCATTCAGGGCCAACTCAGTGTACTCCCTGAGTCTTTGGAAAGGACAATAAATGATATTTAATAGTGTTTATTAATATAATGCAGAATTAGCAGTGCTTTTGTTTTGCTTTTTCAGTCATGATCAGTCGTGTACAGATCCCCGGCAGGTGCCCTCCTCTTGTTACCGTGGCATCTATCAGTCCAGAGTAATCGCAGATACAGACTATACATGAGACATCTAGTGGTGAGGTGAAGAAGTGCATGTACCATCTGTGACAATATGAGCGTATTTTCAAACAAAGCTTCTTTCTCTGCTTTAACTTAAGTCCCTCAGCTGTGAAAGCCTAACGAGGGCTTTAACAAGGTAAAGAGCAGGGAAGCCTGGATGGATGGTTCCTGTCCTTTCTCCACTTTGCACTCTGATATTTGGACCGATACCATCTTTGCTCATTACACATGTCAGCCTCAGCTTCTGTTTATTTCTTATTTTTAAAGTCTGCTGCAGTACTGTTATGCAGAAAACTTCAGTTTATTTTTTACTTTACTTTGATTTCAACCAGCTAAAGATATGTGGCTGCTCAGCGAGTTTCTGACTTTGTCTGTCTGTAGTTTTGGTACTTAGTCCATTTAATGTCATCATATAATAACATAAATGTGTGAATGTGCTGGAAACACGAATAAAATAGGAGGATGAGTTCAATGTGCAGGTAACACTGTTCCAATCTGAGATTGTTTATAACAGGAGGATGTAACCACTGTAGCGTCGAACAGGCCGCAGGGTTTCTATCATTGCCCTGTAACCATCATCATCCACGTCACGTCTTTGCCCTCAGAGTCAAACACACTTTGAAGTCTTGATGTTTAAAAACCTCAAGTGAACATTCTGGATGTTTCAATCGAACCATGCGTGACAAGCAAACAATGAACCAAGACAGCAGACGCTCAGGTGCTAGTAACAAAGTAGCCCCGCCCTAAATCGTTTCCAAAATGAACTTCATCTTTTCTTCAGTCAGACCTGAAACTAGAGGCAGAGCCCACTGAAAGAGTTCACTGAGCTCAGAGATGACCATCCACCTCATTTTCTCACAGACCTCTATACAACCAGATTTCAGAGGAGTCGCCCCTGCAGGACATTCCTGGTCTTTCAGCACCGGCTTCATGGATGATTACTCACTGCTGTATTTGTGGTTCGTCGGAGTTCCTGATGTTGTTCAGGTAAGACACCACGAAGCTCCTGAGCTGCTCGTCCCTCGTGTTCTCCAAACTGCTGACGATGTCTCTGATGGTCGCTCGGTCCGGGCTCTTCATCAGAATCAGGAAAGCTGCTACACGCTTTTCTACGGGGCTCTGATCGTCCCGGTACACCTCCATGAACACATCTCTGACCTGAGACCAACCAAACGGTGAGTGACGCATGAATACAATCACGTGTATACTGAACATTTTCAGAGTCAGTATCTGTTCATTTTGAATTTGATGCCAGCCTCACGTTTGAAATGTTCAGGAGTATGTCTGAGGATACCTGCTGTGCAGGTGTTTGAACTGAGGAGCTGGACTGGTGTGTTCTTGTGTTTGTGGCTCCAGATGTTTCAGTGGTCATGACTGTACTCAGGTGCCCCCTGCCATACTAGCAGAGATGCTGCTTAAACCTGTAAGCTGAGAAGCTGTGGTGATTCCTCTCCTCAACCCAGAGGAATTACCACAGCTTCTACTCAGTGCCAGTCCACCTTAAATAAGCTCAGAGGAGGTGGAGGTGTTTCTGGTTCAGTCTGAGCTTCCTGTGTGGATGCAGTGATGAGCTATGTTCATGATGATGGTTCTCAGACGTTCTCAGATTTAAAATGAGCAGATGAGTCTGACATGTCATTTTTGGACTGTTTCAATCATTCCCAGATCAGTCTGTGTGTGTCCATGTAAGAGAAAGACTTTACCTCATCACTGACGTCCATCAGTCTAAAGGCCTGTATGGCTGCCTTTTGATGTGATAGTGGGACTTCTGCTTTCTTTGCACATCGTAAAATGGACGAGATCAGGCTGGGGCTGACGGCTTGCATGGCCTGACCCATGACCCCAACGACCTGCAGATTAGAAATCAACATTTATGTGGAAGACTGAAGCCCTGAGACAGCTTTCAGCAGAAGAATACGTCCATGGATGTAAAACTACACGACACGCTTCACGTACCCTCAGGACAAGGAAGGACATCTCTGCGGGGTCAGGAGGAAGGTCAGCGTCGTAGTGTGGGACTGAACAGTCTTTTAAGAGCACCTCCATGAACTTTGACACGTCTGTGAGCACATGCGCGACCTCCGGCGTTACCGCGTTTTTATGGAACCTGTGGATAAAGAAGAGTGTGGTCAGCTGCTCAGGTCAGATGATGCGTGATGCTGCAGGTTAAAGGCATGACTGAGATGGAAACACCACGCTGTCTGCCCGGCACGGTGACGACCACGCCCTGTCGGCCTTTTATGGCTGACGACGGTTTCGCCTCCGTGACCAATACTTCCTCATGTGTGACACTGAGACATGGGGACCATGGGTCTCCCTCTAGTGGTCACCTGAAGCACTGCATCATAACCTTACTTACTTCTTCACTGTGTTGGCCAGAGCGTACATGATGGGCTTGCTCTGTTTATACTGAGCCATGCTGAGCATGTCTCGCACACGTGCAGCATCAGGGTCAGCCTGCAGACTCAGGGCGTAGACCAGAGCGTCTGTCTCCAGGGAAACGCCGTCGATGGTCCGGATAATCTGCAGGATGGCGCTGGTGCACTCTGAGGTCCCGCACTGGAACAGGGCTTGCCAGGTGAGCCAGCCTGATGCCGCTCGCATCTCAGGGACCGCCCGGCTCAGGGTCTCGTTCCTCAGGGCACGCAGGCCGGACACCAGCTTATGGAAAAGCCCCGCCCTTTTTTGACCCTGGTCTGTGCCTGCTAACGTCACCAGCTCCCGTAAGGTGGTCAGAACATCGTCTCCCGTCTGCACTGGAGATTTATCTTCAGGATCTTCAAAGTGAAGGGGTCTCACCTGGTCGCGCTCCACACCTGCACACAGACACATGTGATGTCACTTATTCATTTCCCAGTAAGAGGTGAGTCTCCCAGTAAGAGGTGAGTCTCATTTAAAAATGGACTTCAACAGTGGTTTATAAAACTTTAATGAAGACACTTAAATTATTTTCCTGCTGGTCATGTAGGGGTGCAGCTGCCTGGTGCACCGACGTGTATAGATGGATGTGGTCACATGACCTCACCCATGTTTCAAGCCTTCAGAATTCAGAACTGACAATATTTTGTTGTCCAAATTAAATCCTCAAACTTCACTAAAACTCAATGTCAGACTTCTTGGATGATCTGTTAGTCAGTGACCTCCCAGCAGCCTTATTATTGGTCACATAATGTCACTAAAAGTCCTCAAAAAAGGATTCAACAGCACAAACACGGTCCAGAGGTCCAGTTCAGGTGAAGCTAGCAGACAGCTATAGCCACCTGCGTCACCATCCACCTGTCAGTCAAAGAGGCCACGCCCCAATAATGCAGACTCTAAGCCTTAAGTCAATTTAAACAGGTGTTACGAACCAGGAAATTATCTACAGAGACCAAACTGTTTGTTACGGTGGCCCCTAGAGGCAAAGCACTTGCAAACTCCAAAACACTTGCAAACTCCAAAGCACTTGCAAACTCCAAAGCACTTGCAAACTCCAAAGCACTTGCAAACTCCAAAGCACTTGCAAACTCCAAAACACTTGCAAACTCCAAAACACTTGCAAACTCCAAAGCACTTGCAAACTCCAAAACACTTGCAAACTCCAAAGCACTTGCAAACTCCAAAACACTTGCAAACGCCAAAGCACATGCAAACTCCAAAACACTTGCAAACGCCAAAGCACTTGCAAACTCCAAAGCACATGCAAACTCCAAAACATAACGGAAGTGCTCCGGGACGCTAGGGGCGGTGTTGAGCTTTTGTTACCTAGTAACTACACAAGCCATGAAGTACCAATGACCGTCGCGCTTCCCAGGTTGCCTAGCAACCATGATACTAACCACTGGAAACGAGTCATACAACTTTGTTTGACAGAAATGAAGGAGAACATATTTTGTTCATTTGTTTGTTTGTTTCTACAAGAGCTTTGTGTGATTTGATAAGTATCTGAGGCTGAGACCACAGGACAGTAAAACATGATTTTTGGGCTTCATTTCTGTACTGAACAGTCATTTAAGATTAGTTAATAAATAACAATTTGCTAATGTTGTTTATGAGACTAAAGTCATATCACATTGGTAATGTAAATATAATATGGCCAATATAATAGTTATTATATTGATCATTATTAGCTATTGCGGCAGTTAACATGAACTCTGTGTTAAATACTGAGCTTACAGATTCAAGTTGCAGTTATTTATGTCTTATCACCTTAAATCTTCACTCAAAGACAAGTATCTTTGACAGTGCATATATATATATATATATATATATATATATATATATATATATATATATATAGATATAGGTGTATCATATATAAGAGACAAATGTTGGTGCTTCAGTATGTTGGCATTACTAAATTTGGCTCAATGCTTACATATGTGTGTAAAAAGCAAATGTATGAACTGTGATAACTGTTTCTGATAAAATGAAGAGTAGACTGATATATTAAATATTCCTTTATTGGGTGAGAAAATCAGACCATGTCATAACTGCTTTAAGTCATACAGAATAGATATCAGGGCCTTAAACAGGCTGACTTCTGCTAAATGGGTCATATTGGGCAGAAAGTAAACAAACACATAACATCCTTATAGAATATGGTGTAACACTATAGATCAACTTACCTCAGAATATATAAAGCATATAAACAATCACAGCAACATGATGCAACAAACACAGCAGTACTACTAATCCAAAATACTCAAAGCTTCATAGAACTGAAACAAACATTTATTTTTAGCTCCATTCTGCTGCTGATACATACTTTAGGTTTCTGAATATTAAACTTGTTGCTGCCTTTCATAGTGTGTAACTTGAAGGCCCTGAGTACTTTCTCCCACATGATAATATTATTTGAAAAATACCTAATAAGACTGATTCAGGACAGACATTAGTGATGTTAAACTTTCCTAGCAGTCCTTCACAAACAGGGAACAGTCTGTCTATTCTCTCCATCTGTCAGCTGCTGCTGGCTCTTCCTCCTCCTCCTCTTCCTCACACACTGCTGAGTTTGTCCTGGTGGATCATCAGGGGTGCAAAGCCTCACAGATGATGTGCAGCAGTGGGTCCCTCAGTCTGTCCTCATTCTGGACACTTGCAGTTGTCACACATGGAAATCAAATGTGTGATAAGCTGCAGGATTCAAACACAAGTGTAACTTAAAAACACATGTTCATACTTTTATTCCACAATCAGAGAGAAAGAAACAGAGAGAGTGTGCAGGACAGACAGACAGGTGACAGTCTCAGGTGTATGCACTGCTACAAAACGGCACAGAGAAGGAAGATTTAGTGTTTGTGTTATTACGAGTGCTGAACAAGAAGAGTTCCCAGATGGTACAGTGGACACGTGTGACTCCTGTGATTAAAGCATCTTTCTTTCAGCTTAACGAGTGAACCGTCAGCTCGTTCAAACACACGTTAAAGTCCGTTTGGCTCGACACCACCGAACAGAGGCAGCAATATAACATAGCTAACATTAACAGTGCAGTGGATCCTGCTTGTGCCGTGATATTCAGGACTGCAAACCGAGCAGCATCACTGACTTTCAGCTTGTTGTGTTTGTGGATTTATGACTGACTTTAATTATCCATGAAATCCTCACATTCTCTGTAAGACTAAGGTCGACTAATATTTTTAAGTAAAGGCTTTAAAACCAAGCTAATGTCACATAACTTTCCCAACATGTGGCCAACAGTAATGTTTTAATGATCTTCATTATAAAAATATTTGCGCATAAATAAGTGACATAATATTCAGCACTTACTTCTGAAAGTTTACTCTTCGGCCGCTCTGCTTCCGCCGTTTTTTCGGCAAAATTATCCACACCACCGCCGCACTATGAAATCTGGGGTATGTTGGGCCATGAAGGCTTCACCGACCCATCCTTAAAATTCAGGGAAATTAAGGACCGCATTTGAGGGCCGCAGTTGGAGCAGCCTTTGAATTAGGACAGCCTTCGTCGTGTCACTGTGACGTAATCGGCCTTAAAATGCGGCCTACAGCCCAAATCCGGTACTTCATGGTTTGTGTAGTTACTAGCTAACAAAAGCTCAACACTGCCCCTAGCGTCCTGGAGCACTTCCGTTGTGTTTTGGGGTTTGCATGTGCTTTTGAGTTTGCAAGTGTTTTGGAGTTTGCAAGTGTTTTGGAGTTTGCATGTGCTTTTGAGTTTGCAAGTGTTTTGTAGTTTGCATGTGCTTTTGAGTTTGCAAGTGTTTTGGAGTTTGCAAGTGTTTTGTAGTTTGCATGTGCTTTTGAGTTTGCAAGTGTTTTGGAGTTTGCAAGTGCTTTTGAGTTTGCAAGTGTTTTGGAGTTTGCAAGTGCTTTTGAGTTTGCAAGTGTTTTGTAGTTTGCAAGTGTTTTGTAGTTTGCATGTGCTTTTGAGTTTGCAAGTGTTTTGGAGTTTGCAAGTGCTTTTGAGTTTGCAAGTGTTTTGGAGTTTGCAAGTGTTTTGGAGTTTGCAAGTGTTTTGTAGTTTGCAAGTGTTTTGTAGTTTGCATGTGCTTTTGAGTTTGCAAGTGTTTTGGAGTTTGCAAGTGCTTTGGAGTTTGCAAGTGTTTTGGAGTTTGCAAGTGTTTTGTAGTTTGCATGTGCTTTTGAGTTTGCAAGTGTTTTGGAGTTTGCAAGTGCTTTTGAGTTTGCAAGTGTTTTGGAGTTTGCAAGTGTTTTGTAGTTTGCATGTGCTTTTGAGTTTGCAAGTGTTTTGTAGTTTGCATGTGCTTTTGAGTTTGCAAGTGTTTTGGAGTTTGCAAGTGCTTTTGAGTTTGCAAGTGTTTTGGAGTTTGCAAGTGCTTTGGAGTTTGCAAGTGTTTTGGAGTTTGCAAGTGTTTTGGAGTTTGTACGTGCTTTGCCGCTAGGGGCCACCGTAGTTTGTGCATCAGGCTGTAACCATGTTTATCTGTGCTGTAAAGTTTTAACATCAGTCTGTGGGGGGGCTCTCACTCACTGGTGCCTCTACTGGACACTAGATGTTTTGGTGCTTTTGGTGAACTTGATACGACTTCAGAAATAATGTGAAGGAAATCACAAAATACAGATGTGTGCAGCTGGCTGTGCTTCCAGAGCTGAGAGTTTTTTTCTGAGTTATTTCTTTTATTTTTAGGTCCGTGGTTATTACTGCCCTCTACAGGGGGGGCCCGAGTCATCTATGAGGTCCTTCAACATCTGTTGGACAATGCTCAGGATTTTCTCTGAGTCTGTTGTGGTCAGTGCTACCCCTCTATGCTGTTGCATGCTGGGACAGTAGATTGAGGGTCACAGATGCCAACAGACTCAATAAACTGACCACAAGGCCAGTAATGTTGGGATGGAGCTGGACTCCCTTAGGGTGGTGTCGAGATGGATGTTGTCCAAGATAAAGACAATGCTGGACAATACCTCCCACCCACTCCATGACGTGCTGGTCAGTCACAGGAGCACGCTCAGTGAGAGACTGAGATTACCCATAATGCACCACTGAATGACACGGAACATCATTCCTGCCTGTGGACTTCTCCCTGTACAACTCCTCCATCTAATGCACAGCACACAGAGCAGCAGTTACACTCTTTTGCAGGTGCTCTACAGAGAAACATAAAGTTTTACAGGTTAGAGTAAAATGTCAATCACACATATTTCACCTCTGTAATATGCTCGACATTTATAACTGAGCTATTTGTGTGTATTAGAGCTTTTTCTTATATTCAACACTATGTTACGGTTCTTATTGTCCTGGAGTGTAACCACATCAGGGACTGATAAAACACTCTGATTCTGAACCCTCGTCTGGACTGCAGACAGAGGGTCAGAGGTTTGAGTGTGAATCAAAGAAAGGTAACAATAATCCCCAGGTGTGAAACTCCACAGCGGACTGGAAAGCTCACTCACTGAAGTCTCTGTTGCTGGTCCTCCTGTTGCTTTGGAAGCGCAGCTCCTGCGTCAGCTCCTGCGTCAGCTCCGACGACACTGTGCTGTCCCTGCAGAGCAGATTAAAGCTGAGGCGTAACGGCGCCCTGTGCGCGCACACAAACATGCAGTCAGACGGTGACTCACACGTGGGAGAGCGGCAGGTAGCTGTGGTTTTCTGTGCACGAGGCTGTGGTGATGTGCCTTTCCCTCCGATCAAACTGGTAGCTGCAGCTTTGAGTGCTTGTGATCAGCTTGGACATCGGGCTGTGCTGGAAACACAAACCCAGTGTTCACGCATGAAAATGTTCACTAAAGAGTTTCAGACTGACTTCAGAAACATGTTTGCACCATTTAAACTCCTTTTTCGTGACTATTGTGAGACACGGAGGCTGTATCACTCTGACATTACTGTCACGATGTCTGCGGTCAGCCTCAGCGAGCTCACAGACAGGACAACATTAAGTAGAATAATTACAGGTGATGTAACATCATTAAGGTGTGTGGAGCCGTCTGAGTGCTTCGTGCATTTGTTTCTGCAGTAATCAGGAAGTCAAACTGAGGGTAAAGAAAAGAACAAACTGCTTCTGAGTTCCCACCAGTCTTTGCAGCAGGGCCAGCGGGCTGTTGGTCAGCTCTCTGCTGTAGAACTGGTCACACTGGGACAGATCTCTGACCAGCGTCACACCTGTGGCAACATCACTGCTCGAGTTCACCAGAGTGACACACTGACCGTGCACGGTGCTCTGAAAAAGGAGAAAACAGCAGAAAAGATGATAGTAGACAGGTCCTGAGGTCACACAGGGATGGACACAGTGAGCGTGGTCAGGGCCAAACGACCCACACCATCACACCATCACACAGCAGCCTGAGCACCGATACAGGCAGGAGGGATCCAGGCTTTCATGCATTTGCAGCAGAAATCAGGAAATGGTTTCCCATCTGCTGTTGTCCTGTTTTATGAGTCTGTGTCAGTCGTAGCCTTTGTTTCCTAGTGTGGTCTTCTGCTGCTGGAGCCCATCTGCTTCAAGGCACAGAGATGGTCTTCGCACGAGCTTATTTGAGTTCCTGTTTCCTTCCCGTCAGCTTCCTGCTCGTTCTCCTGTGACATCAACAAGGACTTCCTCCCTGCTGCTGCTCACAGATATTTCCTCTGTAAGCTCAGAGATGGTTGGTGGGAAAACCACAGCAACACTCAGACCAACAACCTCGCCACAGTCACAGTCAGTGAAATCACTTCTCTTCCCGATGCTGAAGCTCAGGTTGAACATCAGCAGGTCGTCTTCATGACGTCTGAATGCATGAGCCGTCATGCATTCAGCATGAGCCCCCGCATCCTCAGGACCTTCTATCGCTGTGCCATTGAGAGCATCCTCACTGGATGCATCACCACCTGGTACGGCAACAGCACCGCTCACAACCGCAAAGCTCTCCAGAGAGTAGTGCGGTGCTCTGAACGGATAATTGGAGGTGAGCTTCCCTCCCTCCAAGACATCTACAGGAAGCGGTGCCTGAGGAAAGCGGAGAGGATCATCAAGGACTCCAGTCACCCCAGCCATAAACTGTTCAGACTACTACCATCAGGAAGGAGGTTCTGCAGCATCCGGTCCCGTACCAGCAGACTGAGAGACAGCTTTTTCCATCAGGCCATCAGACTGCTGAACACTTCATAGACACCTCATCTTCACTACTGGAACTTCAACATTATGCACTCCATACTGTATATAAATACCACTGTTTTGCACATACCAACCTCTGTATATTTTATATATCTTATTTTATTGTTTACTTTATTTCATTTGTAAAACATGTATATACATACTATATACACACTCAAACACACACACGTAGAAAAACATATTTAGTATACACATTCAGTAATGTATATACCTTTACATATTGTACATATATTTATTACTTTTTAGATTAGCCATTTTTATATTTTGCTTGTTTTACATTATTGTATTTTGCACAACTCTGTTGCTTGTGAAGCTCGCACACAAGAATTTCACTCACATGTACTGTACCAGTGTACCTGCACATGTGATGTGACAATAAAAGTGATTTGATTTGATTTGATTTTGATTTGATGCAGTGAACAGGCGTTACCCTGCTGTGACCTTTGTTAATCTTGTGGATACAAACACATAGTCGAAGCAGGAAGTGGGCTTAAAACTCAAAACCTTCATGTTTTCCACTCTTGGTAAGTTTGAATTTCTTTACTGACAGAAAAAAAATCCTGATAAAAGAAATCTTTTTGTTTTTCCTGAAACTATTTCCTGTGACAACACTGATTATGGTTTGGAGTGTTTCAGAGGATGCTCACCGTGCGGCTGCCCTGCTGGTCCTCCGTGTCCGGCACCATGAGAGCAGAAACGATCCCTCTCTTGATGTTGAGGATGCCGATCGCTTCGTCGGCCTCGGGGTAAAGCTGAATGTTGGAGACACCCTGCAGGGTGAACTTCAGAGGGTTCCTGGATGAACAAAGACAGTGAAACCTGATCAGAGGGGGGCGTGTTTAGCCGGTGAAGGAGCTGCTCCTGAACACACCGCTGCTGTGGACACGAAGGCTCGATCTTTAAAACGTAACACATCTAACGTTTTCTGGGGGAGCAGAGTCTCGAGTGTCGGAGCCTGTCGGAGTCATAAACCAGCTCGCTGCTCCAAAAACCAACATGGCAGCTGCATGCCATTTTAATATACAGTCTGTGTTTTTGCACTCACCTTTCCATGGCAGCCTGGAAGGCGTCCGAGCTGGGGGCCGGCCTGAGGGTGCAGCCCCTGGTGTGCATGATGAACTTGCACAGGTGGGGGACCTCCACCTCCACCTGACGAGCGGCGATAGCAGAGCCACGGTCAGAGAGGAACATCGTGTCATCAGGTGAAAAACGGGACGCATAAACAGCTGTTTACCTGACAGGTGAGCGCATGGCCGTCTCTCAGGTCGGCGGCGCCGGTCACGCTGTTCCGGCTCTCTGTGCTGTACCGATACACGTACTTCCTGAAGGCCTTGAATCTGGATGCTGCTGCGGGGGGAGGAGAGGGTCACATGGTCAGAGCTTTGCTCCTTTATGTGAAAAGGCTTCGATGGTTGTCCTCTTGCTTCATCTCAGGATTGGCTTTCCACACCAGGACTCAGCAGCTGACCTTTGACCCCGTCGCAGGTGAGTGCTGTTCTAAGAGTGAGCAGCAGCTCTCATTCACAAACAGGACAGGAGTCCACGAGCCGCTATCTCCAGAAAACAGGCCGTGTGTTTATCAGTGCGCCATTGATCTGTTAGCAGGTCGATGTGTGTGTTTGCACACAGTGCACACACACTCGACTTTCTCCAGCAAGCAGAAAGTGCAGAGTTCTTTAAATATTTAATATTTTCAGCTCAAACTTAATAAAAATGAATAAAAACGAGTTTGCATGTTTGAGAGTGAGGATGACTTACACGGACACGCTGGAGTTTGTTGGTCCACGTCCTGCTCGTCCTCTGGAAGAAAACACGATCAACATATTTAACAGTATTTTAATATTCGAGTAATGAGAGCGGCTTCTAGAGCCCAGAAGGACGCGATTATAATAAAACCTATTCACACTTTTACAATATGAACTGCATGAAAAGCTGACGCGCCCCAAAGGGGACCCGTGTCTCCGGCTGGAGTCAAACGGACAGGTGGACGTGAGGACGACTACACCGCTGGAAGCAGCGAGTTTAAAGTAGGAAAGAAAAAGAATTTAAAAAACACATCCCAGAGATCAGTGAGAGAACAACTTTTTCATCCATGTAGAAAAACGGCTGGAGTGAGACTATCAGAGCGTCCTCGTGTGCGCGCACGAGGACGGGTCGGTACTTACGAGCCCGCGCGCAGCAGCTGAGCAGCAGCAGCAGACACAGCTTCCTGTGAGCCATGATGGGCTGCAGGCCTCCTCCACACTAACACAGCAGCACCTCTGCTCAGCGTTTATGAAGACCCTCCCTCTGTCCCGCTCAGAGGTCGAAGTTCAACTCTGCCTGGTCGTTACTCGAATTCATCCTTCAGAATTAAAGTCTAGTCTGTGATCAGCACTGCCCCCCCTCCCGAGAATTCAGTCAATCATTCACAGTGATGATGAGACGCAGCAGGTAAAACCACACAGAGGTCAGAGTGGTGACATCAGCACGCTGTTTATTTTTTCTTTTATTCATCTTAATTCTAATATATGTACAAGCTCTGTGACCCCACCCCCCCAGTGGTGATAAAACCCAGGTGTGACTTCACCTGTTCAGATGTGCTGATCCAGGAGCACGACACACCTCACAGACACAGGTGTCCCATTCAAAACACCACACTCACTGACTGCCCCTGTTTAACTGTAAATAAAAGATGGACATGGCCGCCATGACTGGTGTTTCCGGCTGTAAACATGTTTAACACGGGACTGTATGGGGACTGACTCACTGCTGCCTCTGCTGGACATTAGAGGAACTGCAGGTTTTACTGTCTCAGCACTGGACGATTATTATTATTATTATTGTTTGAATTTATTGTCAGACCTGAGCTGGGCTCCTGCTTTAATGTGCCATCACCTGCTGTGATCTTTGCGTGTGAGCTGAGCTCTCTG
Organism: Pelmatolapia mariae; assembly: GCF_036321145.2. Lineage (NCBI taxonomy): Eukaryota > Metazoa > Chordata > Actinopteri > Cichliformes > Cichlidae > Pelmatolapia > Pelmatolapia mariae. The sequence continues at coordinate 69,484,138 of NC_086241.1, forward strand.
GAAGCTGAAGGTTGCACAACGCTGGACTCACCCATACCCTCGGCAGGTCAGAAGGGGTATCTGAGGTGAATGAGGGACAGTTTAAAGTACGTATGGATTAAAAAGATAAGACGTAGCAGAGTATAGCTGGTCACACCATGTCAGCTCATCAAACAGCTCCCGCCTGACCGTCACAGTTACCTGACAAAATCCAGGTTAAAGATCGATTTATGCAAAATTTCAGTTCCCTGCTGTGTGTGTTCTGCAGCTCTATATACATACTGACAGAATTAACAGAGGAATGTGCTCTTATAAAATGTACAAATATACAAGCCAGTTTGCAAAAAGAAATAAGAAGGATATACAAACCAAGCCAACTAAACAAAAGAAAGGAGGACATGCAGAGGGCCGGAGTGACAGAGGAGGATGCTGGGATAGGAGGAGATGGAGGACCTCTAATGGCAGCAGAAGAAGACGACTGCAGAGCAGCAGGAAATCTAAACTGTACGCTCTGTTTGTGCTACTATGATGTTGGTAAACCTGCATTTAAATCAAATACAGTATTTATCCATGTTTCTGTGTGAGCGGCTGCAGAGCCATGAACGACCCCAGACAGCTCCACCCGCCTACGGACACGTCACCACCTAACAGCAGGTCTGCAGACCCACAGCGGGTCACCAAACACACCATTTTTAATCATTTTCACATTTTAGCAGCTGCTTTCACACAGAGCGCTGGAGAGTGGGAACACTGGATCTTCATTATAAAGACCGACCTGTCAACAGCTGATATATCAATGTCTTCAACGTGCTGTTCAGTTCATAAAATTACTAAATTTGTCTGAAGCTGTGATTAACTGCATGTTTTGGTATGAAGAGTAGGCTGATACTGATATATTAAATATTCCTTTATTGGGTGAGACAATCAGGCCAGATCATAAATACATATCAGAGCCTTAAACAGACTGACAGGCTGGGTCAAACTGGGCAGAGATGATCCAAACACAGAACACTATGGATCAACTTTCCTCAGAATATATAAAGGATAGAAACATTATGATGCAACGAATACAGCACTAATCCAATACTGTGGAAAAAACATGGACATTTATTTTCAGGTACATTGGGTGCCGGCTCTTCCTCCTCCTCTTCCTCACACACTGCTGAGTTTGTCCTGGTGGATCATCAGGGGTGCAAAGCCTCACAGATGATGTGCAGCAGTGGGTCCCTCAGTCTGTCCTCACTCTGGACATTTGCAGTTGTCACACATGGAAATCAAATGTGTGATAAGCTGCAGGAGTCAAACACAAGTGTAACTTATAAATACATGTTCATACTTTTATTCCACAATCAGAGAGAAAGAAACAGAGAGAGAGTGCAGGACAGACAGACAGGTGACAGTCTCAGGTGTATACACTGCTACAAAACAGCACAAGAGAAGGAGGATTTAGTGTTTGTGTTATTACGAGTGCTAAACAAGAAGAGTTCCCAGATGGTACAGTGGACACATGTGTGACTCCTGTGATTAAAGCATCTTTCTTTCAGCTTAACGAGTGAACCGTCAGCTCGTTCAAACACACATTAAAGTCCGTTTGGCTCGACACCACCGAACAGAGGCAGCAATATAACATAGCTAACATTAACAGTGCAGTGAATCCTGCTAGTGACTGAAAACCGGGCAGCCTCCACAGCCTGTCTACATTAGTGATGGGATTTCCGGCTCTTTTTAGAGAACCGGCTCTTTCGGCTCGGCTCACTAAAAAGAGCCGGCTCTTTCGGCTCCCAACTGGCTCTTCAGGTTGTTTTGTTGCTTTAATTAATTTATTATTAACAACAATATAAAATTATGCACAAAAGGAATTAATAATGTAAAAAAAACAAACGTGGTTTTATTTATATATGTTTATATATAAATATATACGGTGGCCCCTAGAGACAAAGCATGTACAAACTCCAAAGCACGTACAAACTCCAAAACACATTTCTAGCGTTAACTGAACTTCCAAAACAGAGCTACGTAGATCACTTAAATTACACAATTGAAAGCATATGTGTATTGTTTGTGTATTTATACACAAGCACTCATATATATTTAAATAATTTAAAAAAATGTTCATTTACCTGTTACTACCACACACCAAATCCGGTCGTTGGTACTTCCTGGCTTGTGTAGCCACTAGGTAACAAAAGCTCAACACAGCGCCTAGCATCCTGGAGCACTTCTGTTGTGTTTTGTACGTGCTTTGGGGTTTGTACGTGCTTTGGGGTTTGTACGTGCTTTGTCTCTAGGGGCCACCGTAAATATACTTCTATTTATTCACTCCACATTAAATGTAATAAATATATCATATAATATAAAAACCAACTTTTTACATTTCAACTTTTAACTAATTACATTTTCAGCTTTTTTCTTTTAAACAAATTTAAAGTGAAACAACACAGAAAAAAACCCCATGGCTCCCAATAAGGAGCCGGCTCGCGTCGTTCACTTCAAAGAGTCGGCTCTAAGAGCCGTTTCGTTCGCGACCGACACATCACTAGTCTACATGTCAGCTTGTTCGGTTTGTGGAAATGTTACTGACTTTAATTAAACATAAAATCATTATCATCTCTGTAAGATTAAAGCCGACGATTGAACGGCGTATATTTCAAAGTAAAAGCTTTTAAACCAAGTAGAACATGAACCTAACATCACTAATGTCACGTGACAGTCATGCTTTCATGTTCTTTGTTATTAGAACATTTGTATCGCTGCGTAAATAAGACATAAAACTCAGTACTTACGTTTAAAACTTTCCTCTTCGGCCGCCCGCCATTTTTTCGAAAACTTCTCCACCGCCACGCTATGAATGCTGGGATACGGTGACCCGCTCGACACGTCCTTCAAATCCGGGAAACTGAGGACGCACTGGAATAACCTTCGTCGCCTCGCTGCGATGTAATGGGCCCTCGAAGGCTGCAGCCCCTGGACTTAGCTGTTAGCGGTTGTTAGCTGCTAGCAGCTGTTAGCCTGTGGAGCTGTCATCACCGAGCCCGACACTCCGCGGATAACCCGTCACACCGTGAGTTTAATCACACTGTCGGAGGAACTTTAGGACCGTTAGCTTAACGGCTCTGGTCCATCCGAGCGGAGATTTTCATATTAAAATAGAGATTTCTATTTTTAATGTAGTGTACTGTGGGAGAAACTTCCAGCTAACTTCTTCAGTCTCAGCTGACTGCAGATTTCCAACCTTATAAACAGATCAAAGATCATTGATCACTGTCATAGCCGATCAATGATCAATCACAGTTTGCATATCATTGATCATAAACTGACCTCACAGCCCATTGTGAGTCAGGGGTGCTAGTGTCAGTCAGTGAGCAGAAGTTCTGTTTATAAAGTCGAAACCTGATGATGACGAAACGCTTCTCCCACTGAAAGCGTCCAGCCTTCCTGGACCCTGACCCCTTCCTGGACCCTGACCCCTTCCTGGACCCTGACCCCTTTCTGGGGTATTAATAAAACGTTTCTCAGCTGTAAAATTATTTTTCAGTGTTAATTGAAGATTTTAACATGTGAGTATTGACTTTTCAGGTTTTGTTTTTCCTTGTAAGATAATTCTTCATAATTAAACAAGAGGAATAGTGATGTGATGTCTTGTATTCATCATGAAGGTATAATTTGATATATAATAGTTTTGATTTTCCAAACACATTATGTTTTTGTGCAAAGTATTGGATCAGTGTAGCCTGAACTTTACTGTCAGGTGGTCTCTGAGCCACTTCCTGTTTGCAGTGGTGATGGACAGATGATGTCAGGCAGGAGCATCCGCAAGGAGGTGAGTGCAGGCAGGGAGGAGACGAGAAGGAGAGCAGTATGAGTGACAAAGGAGGTTTAAAGGTGGCAGTGAGACCTGCTGTGATGGTTGGAGATGAGTGGGAGCGAGCAGAGCGGGTTACCCTGATGAATCCTCACCTGGCAGGTGTTGGATCCCTGCTCTCAGCTTCATTTACACCAATGTTCTGCTGTCCTGACAGTTTACGAAGTTTCACATAAATAAGCGTCTGAATCTAAGTACACAAAGTGTTGCCGCAGATTATATTTCATTGGCTGTTCACCAGTGAATTAACCAATCAGACAGCTCGCCTATTCCTCAGTTTACTCATTATGTTTTTTAACATTTAGGTGAAGAAGCATGCTGTCTGCAGTGAGAGCTGCTCGATGCGCCGTCAGATACCTCAGGGGTATCGGTACCTCTGCTATGGACACAGGTGACACACACACACATACACACACACAAAAGAAAACACTGATGGAGGAGAGCAGTGAGGGAAGGAGAAAGAGTGAGTGGGGTTTAAAGTCTGGAGCGTTTCAAAGATTAACTTCATCGACTGCTGCCCGCTCAAACATTAACTGTAGTGAAGCAGATAAGAGCAGCTCATTGTTCTCTCGGGTCTTTCACCTCCTGCTCCGTGACAGTGACAGGTAAACAGGAAGCAGCTCACTGACATGTTTGCGTGTGAGATGATGAAGTCGGAACATTTAAATAATCTGAGTCCTGCTAATCTGAGGCTGTTAATCCGGCAGAAAGACCCCAGAATAAAGACCACAACAGGATTAGCCAACGGTAAGAGATCATCTGAACTGGACAGGCTTAGGACAGGCTTAGGACAGGCTTAGAGGTGAAATTTCTGCTGATTTGTTGGTTTAGTAAAGGAGCTGCTTTAGCGAGTTAGCGTCCAGTAAGAACGTTAGCTTGTTCTACCAGTAAACATGTATACTCTCCAGTCATCCTCAGTTAGTATCCATGAGTGTTGTGGACGTGTCTCCCGGAGTGTCTGGGGGGGTGTATGGGGTATCAGGTCAGGTGGATGTTGGACTCAGCCAGGCGGTGGAGGGTTTGGGGTCCTCGGGATCTTTGCCTTTTGCAGACGATGTGGTCCTTCTGGCTTCACTGACCGGCAGCCTCCAGCTTCCTCTGGGCTGCTTTTCAGCCGAGGGTGAAGCAGCAGGAATGAGAAACGGCTGCTCCGAGTCTGAAAAAGCGTGGAGTGCTCGCTCCGGGTTGGCGAGGAGTTTCTGCCTCCAGCGGAGACGACCAGGTGTCTTCAGGGTCATGTTGACAAGTTTGAGCAGATTGATGGACAGGTTGGTGTGGAGGATGGAGGCTGGAGCTGGTACGGTGCAGATGGAGCTGAGAGCGAGGGTGGAGGTGTCAACGTACTGGTTCCCGCCCTCAGCGGTGACCACGAGCTCTGGACGTGCCTGAAACGATGATGTCATCCTGCAGAGCTGCCCGGAGGGTCAGGGCTTCTTGGTTTCTCTCTGTTGTAACATCTGTGTGCGTGTGTGTGTGCGTGTGTGTGTGCGCGTGTGTGTGCGCGTGTGTGTGCGCGTGTGTGTGCGTGTGTGTGCGTTTCAGGATACCAGCAGGCTAATGTGGTCGTCCTGCCAAACCACCTCGCCGATGACTTCCATGCCTTCTGTCGCAGTAACCCCGCCCCCCTGCCGCTCCTTTATCGCAGCCAGTCAGGAGAGACTTCCTGTCCGCCTCTGGCTCAGCACGCTGACATCAGGTAGGACTTCCTGTCCTCTCAGACGTCCTGCAGCAGGTTTACGTTTGGTTCTGTGAGCCGATGATTTGAAATCCTGAGTCCATTCACATCGTTCTCCATGCAGCACAAAGCTCCTGCTGACTCTCAGCAACCTTTGGAGCGCTCACCTGTGAGGCGAGAGCAGAGTCTATTCAGATAACAAGCACATCACATTATAAAATCTGCTCATTTTGAATTTGATTCAGAAAAGCTGGAACAAAGAAGAAGGTGTTTGATCCTGAAACTACGTGATGTGATGAAATGATTGAACTTCTGTTCTGCAAACTGAGAGGAGCAAGCACGAAGAGACAGACGCCACACAGACGGTTTGGTGGATGTTTGTTTCGGACACCCCTCAGCCTGAGAGGACGGGGTTTGTTGTCACGCCGCCTGTGGCCGGGCCGGCAGGTGGTGTGACACCACGGGTGCATCGACTAGAAGCCCGAGGGCTCACAGTGTTCTTATTTTTCTGCCCTATACCCGTCTGACTCCAACGAAGGGTGGAGCTTTCCGACTGTGTCTGTTTTATTTTTCCTGATCGAGTGTTTCCTGGTTGTGTTTCCTGTAGGACGGACATCTCGCAGTACTGTGTGTATGAGGATGGTCGGCTGGTGAAAACCGTCTCCAGCCTGCAGACGTACAGTGACGCACACAGGTAATGTTAAACATGAGTCGGGGTAATCATTGAGCCTCAGCCGTGACTGCGTCCTGATAATAACTTACTGTTGAAATGGGCTCTGGTTAAAGCATACCGACGTCTCCGGCAGGATCTCTCCTGAAATCTAACGTGCTTTTAGCTTGTGTCCCAGGAATTACTCTACACCAGCTCCTCCGTGCTGCTTTCACTGAAAACTCGACATTAAAGCACAAACACAAGCTGCTGCCTCACCTGTTGGTTCCTGTAGCGTAACAGTCAGTGATCAGCCTCCCTCTGCCTCGCAGGTCTCCACCCGGGCAGCAGGCGGAGCGTCCCGGGTCGTGGTCAGACATGGTGTGTTTCTATCTGGGCTGCAGCTTTGGCTTCGAGGGCCGACTGAAAGAAGCCGGAGTCCCCGTCAGGAACGTGGAGCAGGGCAAGAACGTCAGCATGTACAGGGTACGCTGGGTCGCTGGGCCGCTGACAGTGTGCTGTGCAGCTCAGGCTGAAGCACTGTGGGTGCAGTGAAAGGATCAGTCAGTCGAGCAGATGTTTTAGTTGGATCATCATCAGTGATTTTATGGCCAGTCGTGTTTTCTCAGTATTCATTTATTCTCTCAGGTCCAGTCGACTTCCTGAATTATTTCACGTTCACTGTGACACACTCGTGATGTGTCCGAGGGGTAGAAGTGAAGTGGGAGTAGTCACGCCCATCAGCAGGGTGTGTTTGGCAGCGTTTGTGTCATTCTGTCGCTAAACACGAGCTTGGAAATTCTCAATGAATTCTGATGAAACTCTGCAGGAGCGTAGAGCGGGCTCATGTGACAGTGCATCCAGAGAGGCATCCAGCTTCTCCACCAGCTCATCAGTGTGTGTGTGTGTGTGTGTGTGTGTGTGTGTGTGTGTGTGTGTGCGCAGACTGCAGTTCCCTGTGTTCCTGCAGGAGCGTTCAGCTGCCCTCTGGTGGTCACGATGCGTCCCGTCCCAGCCGCTCTGTTGGATGCAGCAGTGAGGGTCACTCATCTCAACCCACTGGCACATGGAGCTCCTGTACACATAGGAGATCCAGGTACACACACACACACACACACACACACACACACTCACCTGCAGCTCCTCTAACAGCCAGCAGAGGCAGCAGTGAGTCAGTCCTCATGTTAAAACCTTACAGCAGAAAAAACATGTTTACAGGATGATACACAAACTGTTTGGCCTCTGAGGTCTCTTCAGAACAACAGTTTAGGCTGCATTATTAGGGGCGTGGCCTCTGTGACTGACAGGTGGATGGTGACACAGGTGGCTGTAGCTGCTAGCTGTCTGCTAGCTTCACCTCAGCTAATCTGAACAAAACTCCGATGATGAGGCTTCAAAATGTGGTGTCGAGATGACTATGGCCATCTTTTATATACAGTGTGTGTGTGTGTGTGTGTGTGTAGCTCTCCTCGGCATCCAGGACCTGTCCAGGCCGGATTATGGTGATGCGGTGGAGCTGCAGCCTGGTGATGTCACAGTCTTTTGGGCGTGTGGAGTGACTGCGATCGAGGCGATCCTCAGCAACAGTGAGCACTCTGATTGGCTGATACTGTGCTTACATCACAGCCTGCAGAGGACCTGAACAGTTTGTCTCTTTCAGAGCCTCCGCTGGCCTTCAGCCACTCGCCCGGCTGCATGTTCCTCACCGACATTCCTGACTCACCTACCTCCACCATAACTCCGCCCACTGAGGCCAAACCCCATCCTGAGCTGACCCCCCTGTGCTTCCAGGTGTCCCAGAATCCCTTGCTGTACAGCCTGGTCTCTCAGGGGACGGCGGCGAAGATCAGACAGCTGGAGGTGATGATCGGAGAAGATCCAGGTAGAAGGCCCAGGATGTTTTTTTAGGAGCGAATAACTGAGCTGATTAGATCTGATGTAGCAGGTAGAGCCTGATGAAGCTCCTCAGGTGCTTCAGGTGAGTCCATGACTAAAGTTTATTCTGCAGGAAAAACAAACAGACCATAAAAAAACAGCTGTGGATTCTTTAAAGTCCTCACTGTCTTCATTGTGCCAGTTACACCTGTGCATGGCGTCCACGGCCGCGCGCACAGACATACAGTGGGGCAAAAAAGTATTTAGTCAGCCACCGATTGTGCAAGTGCCCCCACCTAAAATGATGACAGAGGCCAGTAATTTGCACCAGAGGTACACGTCAACTGTGAGAGACAGAATGTGGAAAAAGAAAATCCATGAATACACATGGTAGGATTTGTAAAGAATTTATTCGTAAATCAGGGTGGCAAATAAGTATTTGGTCAATAACAAAAATACAACTCAATACTTTGTAACATAACCTTTGTTGGCAATAACAGAGGTCAAACGTCTACTATAGGTCTTTACCAGGTTTGCACACACAGTAGCTGGTATTTTGGCCCATTCCTCCATGCAGATCTTCTCCAGAGCAGTGATGTTTCGGGGCTGTCGCCGAGCAACACGGACTTTCAACTCCCGCCACAGATTTTCTATGGGGTTGAGGTCTGGAGACTGGCTAGGCCACTCCAGGACTTTCAAATGCTTCTTACGGAGCCACTCCTTTGTTGCCCGGGCAGTGTGTTTTGGATCATTGTCATGTTGGAAGACCCAGCCGCGTTTCATCTTCAAAGTTCTCACTGATGGAAGGAGGTTGTGGCTCAAAATCTCACGATACATGGCCCCATTCATTCTGTCCTTAACACGGATCAGTCGTCCTGTCCCCTTGGCAGAAAAACAGCCCCATAGCATGATGTTTCCACCCCCATGCTTCACAGTAGGTATGGTGTTCTTGGGATGCAACTCAGTATTCTTCGTCCTCCAAACACGACGAGTTGAGTTTATACCAAAAAGTTCTACTTTGGTTTCATCTGACCACATGACATTCTCCCAATCCTCTGCTGTATCATCCATGTGCTCTCTGGCAAACTTCAGACGGGCCTGGACATGCACTGGCTTCAGCAGCGGAACACGTCTGGCACTGCGGGATCTGATTCCCTGCCGTTTTAGTGTGTTGCTGATGGTGACCTTTGTTACTTTGGTCCCAGCTCTCTGCAGGTCATTCACCAGGTCCCCCCGTGTGGTTCTGGGATCTTTGCTCACCGTTCTCATGATCATTTTGACCCCACGGGATGAGATCTTGCGTGGAGCCCCAGATCGTGGGAGATTATCAGTGGTCTTGTAAGTCTTCCATTTTCTGATGATTGCTCCCACAGTTGATTTTTTCACACCAAGCTGCTTGCCTATTGTAGATTCACTCTTCCCAGCCTGGTGCAGGTCTACAATACTTTTCCTGGTGTCCTTCGAGAGCTCTTTGGTCTTGGCCATGGCGAAGTTTGGAGTCTGACTGTTTGAGGCTGTGGACAGGTGTCTTTTATACAGATGATGAGTTCGAACAGGTGCCATTCATACAGGTAACGAGTGGGGGACAGAAAAGCGTTTTACAGAAGACGTTACAGGTCTGTGGGAGCCAGAGATTTTCCATGTTTGAGGTGACCAAATACTTATTTGCCACCCTGATTTACGGATAAATTCTTTACAAATCCTACCATGTGTATTCATGGATTTTTTTTTTCACATTCTGTCTCTCACAGTTGACGTGTACCTCTGGTGCAAATTACTGGCCTCTGTCATCATTTTAGGTGGGGGCACTTGCACAATCGGTGGCTGACTAAATACTTTTTTGCCCCACTGTATGAAGCTCCTTTGCTGTCATACGGGTGGTGCTGCTTTTTATTATTGTGCATCACAGAGGCTACTAAACCCTGCAGCGTGTTTGATGAAGGGACAGTTTTTGGGGTTTTTCTGCCAGTTTACCTGCAGACTGAACTTTAGCTGTCCTTTCACCTGCAGCCAGAGGTCCTCAGGACTTTCATGTGGTCGTCCTCCTACCTGCCCGTCTGAGCAGCGCCTGTCGGGTCTTCTTTGTTTGAACGTTTGTGTCTGTGCGTCTGCAGGTGAGCGAGGGATCAGAGCTTTATTCGTTCAGGATGAACTCCTGCGCTCCTGTCTGGCTCTATCCCATTCCTCCTCTGTTGCCATAACAACAGGCTTCCCAACACACTACATGCACAGGTACACACACACACACACAGCGCTGCTTCCTGGTTCTGTGTGACCAGGAAGTTCAACATCGGATTATATCAGACTGTAAACAAATGATGGCGGCGGCGTCAGAAGCTGCCTCCATCATTTGTTTACAGTCTGTGATGGGGGAGAGGTCACGAGTAACACAGGTGATTCTCAGCGTTTGCGTCTCCTCTTCAGCCCTCCCGATGAAACCGACGGCCCACCGGGAGCAATTGCCATGGCAACCATGCTGCTGTCTCTGGGGAAACAGGTGACCATGGTGACGGATCGCCGGGCGCTGGAGATGAACCGCACCATCATCGATGAAGCAGTGAGGACAGGTGAGAGTTTTAATTCTGCTCTGGGATGAATTTAATTTAGAAATGTTCAGAATCAGAAAATAAAATTTTCAAAATAAAGTGCAAGAAACTGCTGTGATGTCACCCTCAGGAGTCCTGAAGGCTGCTATCCCATTGGTCACATTTGAAGACGGCGGTCCAGACGCTGCGCGGCACTTCCTGTGTCACCATGGAGACCCTAACAAGCCCAGGTGAGCTGGCGTGTGAGGCACCTTCATGCACAGATGGGAAAAAGTCCAGTTTACTAGTCGCAGTCAGAGATCAGCAGCTCTCCGTCACAGACCTGCTCCACCCTCTGCAGCGAGTCCAAACACACGTGAGGACTGTCATGTGACGAGTCACCTGACTTCAAACCCCGTGAGCCCTTAAAATAACGACATGCAGTGTGTGCAGACGGAGTGCTGCTGTGACTAAAGGACACGTGTAACATTACGATGATGTCATCATAATGCAGAAAACCTCAAAAACAAATAAAAAGCATCTCTGAGTGTTTGGAGTCGACTGAACAGAGAAAGAAGAATCTGCAGGTTTGTGAATCATCAGATCACACGTGAGACCAAACAACAGGAAACGAGCACAGACTGTGTTCTTTAACTGTCTCATGCATGTTATTCACACCTGCACAGGTACGGCTGCAGGTTCTAATGTGACACTGATGCTCGTTACCAGATTCGACCACCTGGTGGCGATAGAGCGCAGCGGACGCGCCGCAGATGGGAACTACTACAACATGAGAGCAGTGAACATCAAACACCTGGTGGATCCTGTGGACGACCTGTTCATCGCTGCCAAGCACATACCTGGAATCGGCACCACAGGCGGGAACCCTCCCACCATCTGATCATTACACTCTGTGATAAATCCAGCAGCCAATCACGACTCAGCCTTACAGGAGACTGAATGATGTGTGTGTCTGTGTGTGCAGGAATCGGTGATGGTGGGAACGAGCTGGGGATGGGGAAGGTGAAGGAGAAGGTGCAGAGCCTGATGCCCAAAGGCGGTCTGATCGCCTGTGAGGTTCCTGCAGACCACGCCGTCACCGCAGGTACGGCCTCTGCGAACACAGCAGCTGTCGCAGCATCATGCTGCTCACTGTTGCAGCACTGATGGATGCTGTAAATGAGCAGGTAGAAGCAGAACATCAGTCAGCTCGCTGTGACCTCGTCTGCCATCTTAACCTGGTGTGACTTCCTGCACCAACACTGAGCTGCTGTGACTGTTTCAGCTTTTCTTCCTCTTTGAAGAACAGCTATGAAAGCTGCATCAGCAAAAGAAGGTAGAAGGTTTGGACAGTTGGTCACAGCACTGCTGTCCAAACACTGACAGACACAGCAGCTTCAGTAACAGCAGAGGAGGGCGGAGCCAGCAGCAGGCGTATGCAGGCTGAGCTATCAGCTGGTGTGAGCTGCAGGTCAGTTTGAATTAACCCTGTGCTCCATCTTCTCTGACCTCCTCCCGTGCTCCTGCAGGCGTGTCTAACTGGGGAGGCTACGCTGTGGCCTGCGGGCTCTACCTGCTCCACACCTGCCCGGCACACCTGCGCTACCTGAGGAAGGGGCTGGGACTGGAACCTGTGACCTCCACGGAGCAGCTGCAGGACTGGACCACTAACCTGCCGTCTGTGGAAAAGGTAACACGCAAATGCTTAAAAACTCATTAAAAAGCACCAAATGTGCCCCACAGCCTCATCTGGAGCCTCTGTGCCGGTAAATGTTCACAGCGTGAAGCTAACGTGAAGCTAACGTGACTTGATTAAATAAACTGTAGTTAATGCTGGCGGCTGATCTCATCTCCCTCTCTCCCTAACCCAGGAGGAGTCCTTCCTCTCCACTCTGGTCCGGTTTGGGATCCGAAGCGGGAAAACTGGTCACCTGGCCATGGAGGTGGATGGCCTGACCTTTCACCCCACCCACTCTGACATGATCACCAGACTGCTGGAAGTGACACGAGGAGGGCGCGGCGCGTTTTAATCAGAACTGAGAGGAAAGAGGAGAAGAGTGTGAGGGTGCCTTAGCTGCTGCCTGGTAACCGCTCAGCCTGCCTTTAAATGCTCGCAAAGCAGAGTGACCACCCCCCCCCACCCCCGGTGTCCGGCTCTGTGCTGTAATGAACCAATCACAGCTTAATTCTTCCGTTGGGGTAAAAATAGTCTGTGAGATGCATGGCTGCTTGTACCGTGTGAGCGGATGTACAGATTTTATTGCAGCACTCGTCATCGTTGATGAGGATGATGAGGGAACATGTTTGGGTCGAGGCTGTGAAAGGCTCCGCCCATGCACCACAAATCAGGTTGTTCTGGAAGCGCCTCAGGCCACGTTAACTGTTTGTGCTGCTGCAGATGGAAGGACGTCCACCTCGAGGTGCAGAGCTGAGGGAAGCAGCTGAAATGTGTCTCACCTGTCAGTCAAAGAGGCCACGCCCCCATTAATGCAAATTTTAAACCTTAATAATGATAATAATAATGAGTTAATACGAGTTAATCTGGTGTTACGAGGGACAAAATTATCTCTAGAGACCAAACAGTTTGTGCATCAGGCTGCGAGCAGGTTTCATTTTACCTGGGAGTCTATGGGACCGACTCACTGCTGCCTCTGCAGGACGCTGGAGGAACTGCATTGTTAAATCGTCCTCTCTGTGTTTGTTTATCAGTAAATGAGCGGAAGATGATTTATATGTTTTGTAGAAATGAGATGTGAATAAAAGAAATCAATGATCTGCGTTAAACAGCTTTCTTTTCCTATCCAAGATGGCGCCGCGGATGGCAGCCTTGGTACTGCGCTCTCTCGCACTTTTCTTGTTTCTGTTTATTTTCTGCGCTTTTGGTCACTCAGACCACATCACTTTCTCCAGAGATGAACTGCTAAACATCAGGCAGTCGTCTCACTATAGTTCTTATCCATAAACAGCTTTCTTTTACCTTTTTTGATTCTTTCTTGGATGATTTGCAGATTTTTCCTCCGCAGGTTGGAGTTTGTCCAAACTTACAGGAGCTCCATCAGCCTTAAAAACACTGAGTCAGTCTTTTCTGGCTGTTATTAACACGCTAAACTGGAAACAGAGCGACGCTGAGACCATGTTTCTTATTCTCTGATACTCGATGAAGAGATTTATTTTGAATTGAAAGTAAGAAAAGCTTTTTTGTTTGATGTTCTACTTATCCAACGGAGGGACACGTATGACGCTCCAGAGAGCAGACATGCTGACATCTACATACCTGCTGTTTGTGAGGGGCAGCCAATGAGAAGGTTTTCTCAAAGGGGGTGGAGACGGGCGGAGCAGCCTGTTGTCTGTGTCAGCGCTGTAATGATCCAAACACCATCACACCTCCATCCTACAGCTTCTTTTACACAGACATGCCACTAATTAGACTGAACCGTGCTGCGGGTACACTCAGGACTAAACGTGACAGAATAACACAGACCTTTATAAAACAGTTACTGCCTGTTTACCTCAGTGCACTGTAAGCAAAGCACTAAATAAATGTGCATGAAAAAAGTTTATTCAAAATAAAATCATTTGTTCTTTTTCGCTGTTTTTTTTTACTTTTACTACATATATCAGAATTTTAATGTGTCAGATTTGCTACATCTGTAGTTTTTTCCTTAAAAATGTATTTTTCTGTTTCTTTAGGTTTTTGAGGGAAACAATCACTCTGATGATGTAGACAGAAACTGTCTGTTTCTAATATGATGCACGAGGCGTTCAGGGGTTAAAACCTGGTGATTCTCCTCTGCTTTTATTGTGTTTTTATTTTCAGGCTGTGACTGTAGAAAGTACATTTCATGTGACGCGTCAGAGCAAAGCTCAGATATCGGCCTGGAGGGGGAATGGTGTCCTGATTGAATGTTGGATTCTGTAAATGTGCAGAAAGCTGCAGGCGAGGCGTGCTGACGTGATTGAGTTGGAGGGGAAATGGCATCGAGGAAGGTGGAGGAGGATGGAGCGCTGCGCTGCGTTATTACAGAAATCACCTTTAAACGCGCTCAGAGAAAAATGCGCTGCCCAGGTCACACAAGTCCAACACATCCTGCCATCAGAACGCCGGCAGCGCTACGTCCTTTGGGTCCACGTGTTATTAATACTCACGCGTCCACACCGCGGCCTGTTCGTGCTGCTGGCTCTGAAATGAAAACAACACGATGCTTCAGAAGGAAAAAACAGGTCATTTTATTCTGTCGCTAGGCAACATGATGACATCACTATATCTGATGTAGGTAAAAACCTTTCGGGGCCTGTGATGTACCTGTGTGGCAGCTGTGTGTCACCTGTTGGGTAAGAACAGTTGTAATCATCATCACTGCGGAGGCCTCTGCAGCCGGGACGAGCACACGGGGATCTGTCCGGGCCTGCGTGAGGACTCGGTCCTGGACGGTCTGGGTTTCGGTCTTTCGACCTGCTGCACGCCGGCTACAGGCGGAGGCGGCTCAGCTCCACCCTGAAACAGTCTGGAAAAGCTGATCTGAGGGTTTCAGTAAGAAGGATGCTCTGAGTCTGCAGCACAAAGAAGGCGACGCATCACCACAGAAACCGTGAAAATGAGCTTTAAAAGCCCGAGCGGCTGCTGTAGTTTAACATAACCAGTCACCCAGTTTATAACCTAGTGATATTATCATGTTTCAAACCCGAGGAAACGACTCCGCCCCTCCGGCCTCCAATCAGATTCCCCCTCTGTGGCGTTTCACGTGCAGGTGGATAAATGAGAGCTGCTGTGGTTCAGATCAGACACGCTCTGCTTCCTGTCTAAGATTTCTGATCTCAGTATTTTCATCCTTTTAGTCCTGACCCTGCACTTCACACTGATGTGCCCAAAACCAGCTGCTCCTCTCTGCTTCTGAGCGGCCTCTCAGCTGTGGCTGCAGTGACGGCTGAGCGGCCTCGTGGTTGTGTTTAGTGTTCGAGCAGCTGCATTTGTGCAGCCACGTGCTGAATGTACAACTGACCACAACACAGGAGGAGAGGCGGACCTCAAAGCCAGATAATGACGAGTGTGGTGAGGCGTTTTCAGTGGCTGGACCTGAGTCGATGCAGGCTGATGAGAAGGTAAAGAAGGAATCAGCAGAAATCAGACCTGTAAGCAGGCTGACTGACACATCTTAATGAGGTTAACAAGTGCTTTAATCAGCTTACAGCGATAAGCTACTCCTCACTGACAGTTTGGATCATTAATGCTCCACAGGGAGCGCAGGAGATGCAGACGCCTGTGAAAAGCAGGGATCCTCTTACTGTCCACGCACCGAGCAGACAAAACTTTCCATGAGAGGTCACGCCACACATCACAGAGCTGATTAGTCAGACTGCAGGCTGAAGAAAGGCTTCTTACCTGCAGTCTCTCTAATGTCCAGCAGGGGGCGACTCCTCTGACGTCTGATTAGATAGAAGTCTGAGAGAATTCCTGATGAGTTTATGGGCTCAGTCACTGCTCTCAGGTCTGACTGAATAAAACAGGAAGTTCACTTTGGACATGATGGTCCTGTTGGAGTCAGAAGGGGGGATTAGGGCGGGGCTAGCTTGTGATTGACAAGTCTGTCCTGTATGTGTTGAAGCAGCGATGTATCTGTACTCACCGCTCAGGTGTCAGTTTGTGTCGTCTTTATGGAAGAAGCTTTCCTGCACACTCCAATTAGTGCATGTAAATGAGTCCTCTTCTCACACTGGGGTTAATTACGGAGTTCCACAGGGTTCAGTGTTAGGACCAATTCTATAATAATAATAATAATAATAATAATAATAATAATAATAATAATACATGTTATTTATAGGCGCCGTTAAGACCCTCAAGGTCACCTTACAATAGCACAAGAACAATAGCAGCAATAAAATATAATAAACATGGCAAAATAAGATTTAGACATAAGGTAAAACAAAACACATGCATGAAAGCATCAAAGCTGAGCAAGATAAAAATGGACTGAGACAGAATCAGCTGTATGCAATCCTGAACAGATGGTTTTGAGACGTGATTTAAAAGTAGAGAGTTTGTGGTCCAGAGAAATGCATCCAAAGTCTCGGGCAGAACAACTAAAGGCTCTGAGTCTCAGGATAGTCAGGCGAGCAGGCGGAACAGACAGAAGGGAAGCTGAAGAAGAGCGGCATGTACGAGGGGGCGAGTACGTATGGAGGTGATCAGATAAATATGGAGGAGCGAGGCTATGAAGCGCTTTGAAAGTAAGAAGCAGGATCTGACACGGAGGTGAACTGGAAGCCAATGGAGCTGTTTAAGAACAGCTGTTATATGTTCAGTGGATGTAATTCTGGAAACAATACGAGCAGCTGTGTTGTGAACTAACTGTAATTTATGGAGAGATTCATGAGGGACTAGAAGGA
Organism: Pelmatolapia mariae; assembly: GCF_036321145.2. Lineage (NCBI taxonomy): Eukaryota > Metazoa > Chordata > Actinopteri > Cichliformes > Cichlidae > Pelmatolapia > Pelmatolapia mariae. Next base: position 69,501,087 of record NC_086241.1, read on the forward strand.
GCAGATTTCTCCTGTATTGGCTTCCCTTCATTGGCTTCCTGTTAAATCCAGAATTCAAAATCCTGCTCCTCACATACAAGGTCTTAAATCATCAGGCCCCTGTGTATTGACAGCATACTGCAGGAAAAATAAATGGTATATGTCACAGCATGAATAACTCGCCTCGTAGTCAGCTGATGATTATTAAGACTGCAGAGGACATGAGCTTCATGTTTCACCAACCCAACAGATGACGTGGAAGGATCACGTCACGGTCACACAGTCACGTTCGTGGATAAGTGTGCCCTCGAGTACACCACAGAAGAAGAAGTCCTGTGCTCAGTCAGTATCACAGCTGGTAAATCCTGTAAAGAAGCTTCAGGGCCTCTCTTATTACCTCTGTAGCAGGAGCTGCTTTCACAGAGGCTCATATTCCCAACTTGAGTCTGCTCCATTAGGTGGCTAGAGAGGGTCACAGGTCACAGGCAGGAAGACACGCCCTCTGACCTGTGAGGGGTAGGCCTCGACAGACACCGCTCTTGTCTTTCAGTCCTTATACTCAGATAAGATTGGTTGATCTCAGCAGCTGCTCCGTGGACCTCAGAGTATCATTCACATGTTTGGACATTTACTAAGCATCACAGCAAAGCTCAAATAAAACGCTGTAAGCAGCTGATCAGTGTGATCGACAGCCGTCGGCAGGTTTAAACAAACCTGTAAACAAAGACGAGTTTGAGGCCGACTTCAGCTGGATCTGTCTGAACGAAGGAGGAGCTGCATCTCACAAAGAGTCCATCTGCAGCTTCATCACAGCAGAACACCACCCACCTTCACATGATGAAGCAGGCCAACACCGAGCTCTTCCTTTTTAGGGATGCCTCCCCTGCTCTTTGTGATAAATTCTTAAAGTATTTCTCTGACAAAATCTCAGCTCTAAGGGCTTCTCATTCATCTCATTTTTCATCAGTTCTAGATCCAGTTCCAGCCTCTGAATGCTTGACTGTCTTTCAACAGTTTCAGCCAGTGTCTTATTCTGCTTTAAAAGATATAATTGATCACCTCAAAATCTCTGGTTCCCCGCATGATATTCTTCCTTCTCGTTTCTTTAAGGAAGCTTTACATGTTATTGGTCCTTGTATCTTATCTCTGCTGAATGCATCGTTGTCATCAGGTTGTGTACCGTCTGTCTTTAAGCATGCTGTTGTGCAACCTATTATGAAAAAGAAAAATCTTGACGCTAATGATCTCACTAACTACAGGCCGATCTCCAAACTCCCTTTTATTTCCAAAATATTGGAAAAGGTCGTTCTAAAACAACTTCAGGAATTTTTAGCTGCAAATAGTATAAATGAAAAGTTTCAGTCTGGTTTTAAACCTCGCCACAGCACAGAGACAGCCTTACTTAGAGTTTTTAATGATCTTCTCTTAACTGTTGACTCTGGCTATTCCGCGGTTTTAGTTTTACTTGACTTGACTGCTGCTTTTGACACGGTTAATCACAACGTTCTTCTATCAAGATTGGAACATGTTGTTGGTCTCAAAGGTACCGTTTTATCTTGGTTTAAATCCTACCTCTCAGAGAGGTCCTTCTCTGTTGCTATGGGGCAACACTCTTCGGCTTCTGCCCCTATTTATTGTGGTGTGCCCCAAGGGTCCGTGCTCGGTCCTGCTCTTTTCTCTTTGTATATGTTGCCGTTGGGATTAATTTTTAGAAAATACAACATCTCCTTTCACTGTTATGCCGATGATATCCAGATTTATTCACCTCTGAAATCCGATGTGTCTGCTTCTTTGCAACCTCTGTTCAACTGTTTGCATGAAGTAAAAATTTGGTTATCACATAATTTTCTTACGTTAAACGAGAATAAGACCGAAATCATAATCTTTGGTAGTCACACCCCGCTAGACCAGTTGACTGATGCCCTAGGCCCCCTCGCTAGCCATCTCTTGCCCACTGTAAGAAACCTCGGAGTGTTCCTGGATGGCTCTTTTAAACTTGAGAAACAGGTCTCCACTGTGGTGAAAAACAGCTTTTACCAGTTGCGTCAGATTTCCAAAGCAAAGTCGTTCCTCCCTTTAAAGGAACTTAAAAAGCTTGTTCACGCATTTATCACATCCAGATTGGACTACTGTAACTCCCTTTACTCGGGCCTCCAACACTCTTCTCTTTACCGGCTTCAGTTAATTCAAAATGCAGCTGCGCGTTTTTTAACAGGTACAAGAATCCATGAACACATAACTCCAATATTAGCCAAATTACACTGGCTCCCTGTTAAATATCGCATAGATTTTAAAATTCTTTTGTTCACCTATCAAGTTCTGAATAATTTAGCGCCCACCTATCTCTCTGACCTACTCCACCTATATAATCCCAACAGAACACTTAGATCATCCAATCACTTGCTCCTTGCACAACCTAGGTCTTGAATGAAGTCGAGAGGAGACCGGGCCTTTGCGATCGTGGCACCTAGACTCTGGAATACCCTCCCTGTACATATTCGTATGGCCGAGTCTATCCAGTCTTTTAGATCTCGTCTTAAAACTTATCTGTTTACTTTGGCCTTTGATTCTAACTAGTTGGCTGATTTTTAGTTTATTGTCTTGTTACCTATTGTTTGTTGTCCTATTTTATTGTTTGTTTTAATTGTTTCGTGTTTTGACTGACTGTGAAGCACTATGGTCAACACTGTTGTTTTAATATGTGCTATATAAATAAACTTTGATTTGATTTGATTCCTCACCTTAGACAGTGAGAAAGAATCCACAGAGAGGCAGGAAGGAGCTGTTATCATCACCACAGTGGGTCAGTCCCCTCATATTGAAACGTTTCTAACTGAATGTTCACTTTAAGTCAGAGACACAAAACCAACATCCGGCAAAAAAAACTGTGCCGAGTCAGACCTGCTGTGGCAGTGAAGAGGCTGAAAGCAGCTTTTTCTTTGGATGATCCTCAGCATTAATTCATTCAATTTACTTATACAGCACCAAACTACAACAACAGTCGCCTAAGGCACTTTATATTGTCACATAAAGACCTACTGCCCCCTATGAGCAAGCACTGCAGTGACAGTGGGAAGGAAAAACTCCCTTTGAACAGGAAGAAACTCCAAACAGAACCAGGCTCAGGGAGGGGCGGGGCCATCTGCCGGGAGGGGCGGGGCCATCTGCCGAGACCGGCTGGGATATGAGGACAGGAACATGCTAATTAGCAGGTATGTGACCTTCTCTGTGTAATGGTCTCTGAGTTTTGTCGTTTTCAGTCCTTAGTTTATATTCTTCATGTGTGAGGTTGAGTCTGAGTTATTCTCTGTTAGTTCTTGATGTTTTGAAATCCTAGTTTCTCTGCAGAGTCGTAGCTTCACAGTTTGATGTTTTAGCTGAACTCTCCGTGTCTTTTAGTTTTACTTCCCATGTCTTGTTTTTCATGCTTCATTTCACCTGTCTGTGGTTACCCAGGTGTTTCCACTCGGGTCCTGTGTCACGTGTTCCCTGCTTGTTTTGGGATTTTATGGCTTTAGCTGGTTTTAAATTTCATGGACTTTGAATTCTTGGAGCGTCTCATCAGCCTAAGGTCTACTTTTTGTCTTCACCTCGCTACCTGTGAGTCTGCTTCCTGCTCGTGTTTCCTGCCTCAGAGCTCCGAGCTGATCACAGATTTCGGATGGGATTAGGATTAATGGAGTTTTCTGAGGTTTTCCAATAAAGTGTGATAAAGTGAATCACTTGGTTTTCATTCTGGCCTCCGTTTCTCCGTCATGCTTGGAGTGTCCTCACACTGCTCCCGGGTGAAGTTGGTTTCTGTTTATTGTGGAACAAAGTGAACCTTCACATCAGGATCTCTCCAACATTACAGTCTTACCAGGCGGCTCCTCGATCTCCGGCTGGCCACAAAGAGCTGCAGCGATGAAGAAGCAGAGACTGTGGAGCCTGACTCTGTGTGCATATTTCATTTATTTGGAAACACATATGAAATGCTTTTGATGGATCTTTATCACAGACACATGTAAACAAAGATGTGTCACTGACACACTCGTCTCGTTTCATCAGGCAGTGCAGCGTTGCAGGTACCTGACCGCAGACAGGTTTACGACTCAGACGGGGTTTCCTCTTCACTGTGTGTTTACTCTGCATGCAATCATCAGTTATGATGAATCTGTGACTCTCCTCCACCTCTGTCACTTTGTCCTGCACTGTATTTACTATCACACAAACACATCTCCAGCATCTTTAAGGGCATCTCATATCACTGCTATGCAGATGATGTCCTGTGGTACTGATGCCAAAAACATCTGGATGGCTGCTAATCATCTCTCACTTGTCAGAAATGTAGGTGTTACATTTACAACGACGTCCAAGCTGGAATGAGAAGTGCTTTTCGATGCCTGTGTTTCGTGCTGTGTCGTCTTCAGATGGCCTGTGAACGCTCCAAAATGCTGCTGCGAGGCTGCTGATGTCCTGTCACTGGCCTCGTCACCTGTTTCTCCGTCTGTGCACGCGCTCTCAGACTCGAGTCCTGCAGGTCACCGACGGCCTCTGACCCAGACCCGTTGGCGGTTCCTCGTTCTAGACTGAAAACTAAACAGTGCTGTCGAGGCTGCAGTTTCTAAACTATGGAAGGACCTTTGAATGCGTCTGTGGACTCGTTTGGCCTGAGCCGTGCTGTAAATATCAGTGCTGTGTTTTAGTGTTGTTGAGGTTTGTTACTTGCTCATCGCTGTTGAGCAACAAACTGTTCCAACTTCTGCAATCAGGTAGAAGGTTCCTCATCATCCAGGCAAGGACAGAGAGACTCAGGGGGAGCTGCTATCCCCCCCACCCACACACACACACACACACCCGCCCTCTCACATCATCCATAAGTGACTGAGACAGGACTCTCTCCCAGACACTGTAAACCCAGCGGCACAATGTACATTTCAAATTCCTTCAATGTTAAATATGTTCAGATTGTTTATTCTTATTTATTCACTTGATGTACAGAATTCACCTGCTTGCTACATAAATGCTACTACTGCACACTCACCTAATGTATATATCATATATAATGTTCTACCTCCTCCCCCCTTTTTGCAAACATAACTTTTACTGACATATCTATGTGTGTGTGTGTGTGTGTGTGGGGGGGGGGGGGGTTGGTTTCAGGAGGGTGATTGGCATCATGGTTAACTGATGTGAAAGGCAAAAGACTCAAGCTGAGAAAACGGGGGATTCTGTGGCTGTGATTGGTTATTCATTATGAGGTGAAACATTGATGTGTTCATATATTAAACAGTGTAACAAGTTAATGTTTAGTTTGTTTCCATATCTGCTCAGAGTGTCGCTGACGCCATCAGCATCAGAAAGGTCGGACTTTGAAACCGCTGCATCACTCACCACAGGCCTGAAACCACATGCATATGTACGCACGCACACACACACACACACACACACACACACACACACACACACACACACACACACACACACACACACACACACACACACACACACACACAGACGAGGCTGACCGTTTCTGTTTAGAATTCAGTTTAAAGCTTTATAAAAATATTTTCTGTCACAGACATGTTAGCGAGCAGGTTTCAGCACACAGATCTATAACCACAGAGTCAACACACAGATTCTTACTATGTTCATATTCAGACTTAGAGGCATTTCCATGCATGCAGAGAGCAACATACAGACCCGGAGGTTTCCCTTCATGAAGCTGCAGACTGTGAGTCTCTTTCCTCAGCGTTAAAGTGCTGAAACGGACTCAAAGGGAGGCTATGAAGACATGCTGTGACCGGTGTGTGTGTGTGTGTGTGTGGGCAAACTAACAGTTTTCTTTTTAAAAGTAAAATGAAGAGGAAACTGTGAGTCGTGTTTGTCACAGATGGGAGGCGGTCTGACTGCTGCACGCCGGCCAAACGCTTCCAGAATAAAAGTGACTGAAATTTGGCTAATCTCCCGCTCACGGTCACCTTCTCGTGCACCTCGTCCCAGCTCTCAGCGCCGCTGCTGCGTTTAGGTCCCGCCCCCTGGCCTTTCATTGTCAGTAAGGTGGGTGCAGCCATGTTGGTCCTACATGTTTTTAACACTGACCCAGGACCATCAGTGCAATGCGATGTCATAGTTTTAGACTGTGTCAGGTCGTGCAGCACTTCTCAGAAACAGTCTGCTAACACGTGGATCGACATGCAAACAGCTGTTGTTTCAGAGAAGCACCGCGGACAGGAAGACTTCTCTTTTTTTAGCTGTTAACATTTCCAAAACAACACAAGTTTGTGTTTGAATCTAAGATACCTGTGAGGTGTCCTAGACACCACGAGGGCTGCAGATGACACAAGATGTCCTGAAATGATCTGTTTGCTGAGGAAGCACTTCTGGTTCTTGAACCAAAGTGAAACTTAAAACTAAGAATAATAACAAAGTCGAATATGAAACAACTGTTGGAGCAGGTCCTCGGGGACTCACGGCCTTGCTTGCTGCAGCAGCTCCGCTCACTGACCCGACACAGATTGCAGGAAACACCGCCGGCCGATCGGCTCGCCTGGATCTCTAGGCTCGGGTGTAAAAAAACAGTGATTGGTCAGTTGCTATGATTGGAGCGCCATGAACACTGAGATAAAGTCACAGCAAATTCATAGTACACAAACCCAAAAACCACAGAGCACGCTCCCACTGCTCAGGAGAGATCTGAACTCTGCAGGAGGTCACGAGAAGATGATCCTGAAGGCAGCAGGCCAGCTTCAGATCAGGGTAACCGAAGCTTTTTGACTTTTATGGACTCGTCAGGTTGCGTCAAAGGTCCTGTCAAACTTAAATTTGAATTCATTGATGGCGCTGCATCGTCTGAAGTCTGAACTTTGAAGCTCCTCATGCTAACATAAACCCTGCTGCCTTTAAACATGAAGGAATCTGTGAGGTTCACATTATCAGTAACTGAACTCTACTGATGCTAACGATGAGGTTTGTTATCAGCTCTGCTTCAAGTAGAGACAGATTTGTCCTGAATCTGAATCCTCTGCACTTTATCTGACGGCGAGGAACCTCGGTGTGACTCAGCGTTATAATAAACTACGTTTTAACAAGAACTCTGGTAACACTTTCTAACAGGTCACCAAAGGTTAGGGGTCACAAAGTCTCAGCTTGTTTTAAAGAATTTGCTTCGATAAGTCATAATCGGCCCATTTAACGAGTCCTGGAGCCAATCGATGGTTAACATCGGGTCAAATCTGATCACTGATCAATAATCGTTTCTAATGTTCTGTCGGGTCTTCCTGCGTCCCTTCATGTTACGTGTGGTTCTTTAAATCAAAGTACAGGAAATCCTGTTGTTTGTTCCAGCGCTGCGGTGAAAGCGTTCGGTTTATTTCTTCCACGTCTGCTTCCTGTTTCACTGTTTAACGGGAACCTCATCGCTGCCACACGGCGCCTTTCAGGCGAGTTATTAGACGCAAATGTGTGTCTAACATGATAAAGTCTTATTAGAAGTGATGCCGTGACACTCTGCAGTATTTCAGGACTCCTCATGTGCGTTTTGTCAGCCATGTTGCGCCGTGTCAGACACCACAGAGGGGTAATGGGGGCTTTTAGACTGCAGACCTCAGATCCACCCTGACCTCCCTCAGGCTGGGCTGTTGCATTAGCACAGAGACGCCCCCGCGGAGTACAGCCCGCCCTCGTTGTGCAGGCGGGTCATTGGTGCCCAGAGGCGTGCTGATCATTTCATTTCTGCCCACGTCCCTCCGTCCTGTCGGGGTTTTGTTTCTGCTTCTCTGTCACGGACATTTCCAAGGCCGTGTTACTCTCTGTGACTCGTGCTTTGATGCTTTCTTCGTGCATCCGGGTGATTAAACTCGTGTTTCTGCAGGCGGCGTCCGTTTGGCCGTTGTTCAGCGTATTGCTGTGTGTGAGCAGCGTCACGTTCGGCTGGCCGTTGTTCTCGTCCGTGGCGACCTCGTGGGAGTCGTTAGCCGGATTGGCGGGACTGGCATTGCCACGGCGACAGCAGCAGCAGAGTATCCTGGCGATGGGTCTGAAGACGACTCTGTAGAGGCCTCGGCGGGCGCTTTCGCTGACGAAGCAGTAGAGGACGGGGTCGGCCACGCAGTTCAGGGTGGTCAGCAGCAGGGACAGGTGGTAGTAGTTAAATATGGCTGCAAAACAAGAACCGTGTCATCACAGTAATACGGCGCCATCTTTATTTATCAGACGGCTTCCTGCGAGTGAAACGGTACCTTCGATGAAGCTGCATTGCTCCTCCAGCAGCGTGCGCACCAGCAGGAAGACGTGGTAGGGCGAGAAGCAGACGAGGAAGATGAGGATGGTGCTGCTGACTAACTGCCTGATCCTCATCTTCTGATCCGGCTGCGTTCCCGCGCTCCGGCCCACCGCTCGCAGGACCCACAGGTAGCTAACCTAACCGAGGCAAAACAAGACGCCGTGGTTACAGGAGAATCAGGCACTCGTCTACATTTACTGTGTTTGACTCCAGTTTTCAGGGATTTATACTTTATACCAGCGCCGCGGATAGATCCATCAGAAAAACATGAACAACATTTATTCTCAACAGTGAAGCGAAGAGTTAAAAAACTGTGACATCGAGAAAAGGAAGCGTTTGAATAACCAAATAAGGTCATCGTATCTGGTGAGCAGCTGAAAATGTTGGACGACAAATTAACTACAAATATGAAGTAACTGAGAACATCATGAAGATGTGGGATTGACCCAGAGCGGCGGACTCATGGCTGTGGCACTGAGCCAGGAGACACGTGGTTTCCTGACCAATAACCAGCTCTCTTCTTTAAGACCGACGCAGAAATCCTGAAACATACAAAGAGCGTGTAAAGCCGTTACCGTACCAACAGAATGGCCAGCGGGAACGTGAAGCCGATGCTGATGCGGTAGTAGTTGATTGGACGTTCCCACGACTTCATGGGGTAGTGCTCGAAGCACAGCGAGTGGTTCTTGGGATCTTTGCTGACCTCCTTATGGTGAAAGAAAAACACGCCCACCGCGATCTCCTTCAGCCAGATGATGGCGCTGATGACGGACGCTGCTTTCATGGAGCGCAGAGCCGTGAACCTGCGGGCAGAACGCGTCGCGGTGATTTTACTTCTTCATAAACCCAAAGACGTCCTGATCTCAGCCACGAAGGACGAAACGATGGGAGACCGTCTTACCTCAAAGGATGGACCACAGCCAGATAGCGATCCAGACTGATGCAGCATAGGAAGCCGATGCTGATGTAGATGTTCTCGTAGAGCAGGAAACCACACATCTGACACAGCCATTCTCGGTGACGCCAATCATCATCCTGAAACAGCAACGGCAGACTGAAGGTGGATCAAATAAGACAGGCAGGTGGAGGAACTCCACCCGCGCACGCTGTCAGGGCAGGAGACTGCTAATAATGGCCCAGTTCACCTCCACCTAACACCAACTTAATCCAAGCAGAGCTTTAACACGGCCACAGGTCACATGACGCTGTTAGCGGGACGACATTAGAGAGATCTGTTAGCACGGTGACGTCACAACAGCCATGTTATTGGTCACATGATGTCATTAAAACAGCACAAACACGGTCCGGTTCAGGTGAAGCTAGCAGACAGCTAGCAGCTACAGCCACCTGTGTCAGCATCCACCTGTCACTCAAAGAGGCCACGCCCCTAACAATGGAAACTTTAAGCTTTAATGTGAGTTACAAACACATCCTCCCTCGTACAGCTGTTATAAAGGAGGAAATGATCTACAGAGACCAAACAGTTTGTGTATCAGGATGTAAACATGTTTATTTCTGCAGGAACGTTTCACTGTGGGAGTCTGTGGGACTGACTCACTGCTGGAGCCCCCGGTGGCTGCTAGAGGAACTGCAGCTCGTGGCACTTTTAATGGCACTGAACCTGAAGTCGAGCTCCAACCACAGCCTTCCACTGTGGTGGGCAGACGACACCGTGGCGCTGTGCTAACTGTCTGTGATGACACCGACACTTTGACTGAAACCAGAGCGCCTCAGACGCATCGTGAAGAAGCGCCGAGGGAAGAGCGAGCGGAGAGGACGTCTCTACGTTACCTGAAAGAAGTACTGGAGCCAGAAAGGCAGAGACGCCAGGTATAGCAGGTCAGACACAGTGAGGTTCATCAGGTAAACTCCCAGCTCGTTCCTCTGCTTCAGCTGAAGGGCAGCGTGGTACAGCGAGTACACGTTGGCAGGAACACCAACCTACAAACACAAGATCATTCACCATCCAGCACATGGAGATCCTAAAGCACCGTTTATCAGCACTCGGGAAATACTTCCTAAAAGCAAAGATACTTCCATTACTCACCACGAGCACCAGGATGTAGACGAAGGAGAACACCTGCTGGTGGATGTCATGGTTGATGCTGCAGTTGCTCGTGTCTTCTTCAGACTTGTTGATCGCCATCATACTGCCCGCGCTCTCACACTGTTTCACCCTGACTCATTCATCTGTCCAGAGCACGCGTGCTGCTCGGCGCTCTGTGCGGTGGATTAACCCGCTCTCGTCTCATCGGGCCTCTGATTGGACGGTTCGCTCTGTGGAAGAGGAGACAGTGTAGCTTAGTCCAGATTAGACACACCTCCCTGCAGGTGAGCAGGGAGAACTTAATGAAGTAAATATGATCTCATTTCTGTCTTTAAATTGAATGTGTGATGTTAATCCCACAGACATTTTCTCAGGTCGCCCCAGCGAACCCACGCCATCCACACGCACGCTAAACCTCAGAGGTGCAGCCCTCAGGCTGAAATAGATTGCGGTGTGCGGTTGGAGCGCGCAGACTTCCTGTCCAAACCTGACAGCTAGCTTAGTTACAGGCTGAGCTCAGGTTTGAAATCCAGCAGGTGGAGGCTTTGGAAAGCACAGCGACTCTTTAACTGCTCTGAGCAGCTCTACAGTCCTCAGTTTGCACCCGGAGCGCCGCGCTGATGCACTCCTGTAGGGTACCTGGAAATGTGCAGCATGTAGCCGATGATTTAAAACGCCAGCCCGTGCTGACTGACGAGACTTTCTGAAGCATTTCTGTGAGCGCGCTCAGTGCTGCTCCTCTGACAGAGTCATGAGAGGATCGGATGACGAGCAGGTTGCTCTGGCAACTTCCTGTTTGTATCTTTTGCTGTTTTTCCTTATCTAATGCTGAAATGATGAGTAATCTGTGCACAGATATGAAGAAAGTGTCGTTTTTATCCAACTTCAGTGAGAAAATGTGACTAACTGACTGTTTCCACTTACATTAGGCCTTGGTCACATCATCTCAAACCAACATTTTCTCATTTTTAAAGTTACATCCTCCGTTTTTCTGCAGCTGTTTGAAATGAATATGTGAGAAACTTGAAGCCCGGCGTCTGAAACCTTCCTCGCCCTCGGCCTGAATCAGCATCTGTAATTTGGGACGGAGACGTTAAAACTGTCCTCAGCTCTTCAGAGGCTGAATGCTCAGACTGTCAGGTGTTCTCTCCCCTCCACCTGTGCTCGCCGCCCTGAGGGCGTCGCCTCTTTGCAGCTCGCCGTGATCAGCCCGACACTGACAGCGACTTCCTGTTGTGGTGTGGCACGTCTCAGAGTAAAAACTGCCTGTTTCTCTGCGGTTAGCGCTGACGTCTCACAGTGACGTGGTTCCTAGTTTGAATCCCCCGGCCTCTCTCAGACTTAGTCCCACTCATGACATGAGGTTGGCGGGGGACTGCCTGCAGGTGTGGGTGGCTGTAACGGTGTGGGCCGGTGTTAAATCTAAAAACACACTGATGCTGTTTCACATGTATGATTTTTATTTAAAGCTTGTGTGGTGCTGGAAACACTTTTCTCCTCATGTTTTCTCTGTCCTGGGTTCGTACGCAGAAGCTAACGTGAACACGGCTTCATTGGACTGACCACAGTCAGAAAATCGTAACAGGATTTTTGACTGTGTCTTAAAGAAAGAGACGAGCTCACTGAGACAAACACCTGAACTGCTCGCTCGTCCTCTCAGATCTCTGCACGTCCTCACACCACAGATTTAAAATCCTTTAACAAAGCAGCGACTTACAGTCAGATGAAATCTGTGCCCCCACAGCTCAGACAACACACAGCGACCCCGCTTTCAGTTTTTAGGCTCCTCACCTGTGGAGCGAACGTCCTGAACACCTGAGATCAGCCCAAACTGCCCAAAATCCTTTGTGCTTCACATCGTGACACCTGTGAGATGTGTCGCTGTGTCTGCTGTGCTGCTGGCTGGAGTCTGAAACACCAGCAGGGACATCAGCTGCGAGTCACCGCTGAGAAACGACCGCCAACAGAGCCGCGCAGCATCACAACATCCACGATATGCTTTTTCTTACAGACGACGAATCCCAGGATCTGCTGCTCGCTTCAGTGAGCTCGCTCTGAATCAACCTTCATGTGTTCACACTGACAAACTTCATCAGCCTGAACACACACACTCACACACACTTGTTTTCATATCTTAGTGAGGACATCTAACTGATATAACCCTTCCCGAGCTGCTTACCTTAAACAGAACTCTGACGCTAAAACCACATTTTGAGTCTCAAACAAACGGGACTGTTGGTCCTCACACAGATCTCTGAACAGTCTCTCTCACACACACACACACACTCACTCACACACACACACTCTCACACACACACAGTCACAGATTCACACATCCTACATTTACCATCAGCACTAAATCACATAGCAGCCGCCTCTCACATTTTTATATCGTAATAATGATGGACTGTTCATGACGGTAAATCTGAACTAACAAACGTGATGAGGACGGAAACACGCACACACACACACACACACACACACACACACACACACACACACACACACACAGTCTCACACAGACACACACACGGAGCAGGAGCCACTCGTTGTGAGACGCCACAGAAAAATAACGGCATTGAGAAACTTCCTCTGGTTAGTTTCTTTGGCTGCTGTCTGCAAACAGGAGCGACTGCAAACTCCTGCTGTGACCAACAACAATGATAATACTGCTACTCTTACACTGACTCTACTATAACAAAGTCTGTAAGCTTTTACAAACGCTGATCACAGCCTCACACTAACCTGCAGACATCCACACACCCACAGCTGGTGTCTTTCTTCACACTAAAAGCGCACCACCACCCCTCTGTCGTCGGTCTCACCCTCGGCAGCCGTGCTACAGCCTCTCCATCCTGCAGTCTCAGTAATAATCGTGGCACAGGGTGCTCAGATATTTGTGAGCGTGCGTATCAGCCGGCAGGAGGAAGTGGGCTCAAAGGGAGACTCCTCCCACCCTCAGACATAAACAGAGGGGGTGAGGCTGCAGTCAAAGACAGGTCCCCTTTATTAACACGCAGCAAAGCCAGTCAAACACAAATATGATCGCTGTCTCCGGAGGCCCAGGATGTGACGGCGATGGCTGCAGCGTTTCAGGCCGTCCCAGCGCTGAGGCCCCTTAAAGTCTCCTCTCTCACCTCGTCAGGCACGCCCTGAAACCTCCGCCCGACCCCCAGCTCTCAAATCTGAATTTCTCCATATCGGGGAACATGAGCAACACCGGGTTTCCCCTGCATGCTGAAGGGCTTTGTGCCAAACGTCAGCAGCAGCTTTTCTTCTGTAACTGTGATGGGACAGCGTTTCCATGTTTCACATCCACCCACGGCACAGATGTGTCAAAATACTAAAGAAAGCAACGGCCCACGTGTCAATGCAGACGTGGGAGTTTTCTGTCCCAATGAGTTTAATAAAAAGCTCAGCGACACGGACTCAAGAGCTCCTCATTAAATAATAATAATAATGGATTGCATTTATATAGCGCTTTTCAAGGCACCCAAAGCGCTTTACAATTCCACTATTCATTCACTCTCACATTCACACACTGGTGGAGGCAGCTACAGTTGTAGCCACAGCTGCCCTGGGGCAGACTGACAGAAGCGAGGCTGCCATATCGCGCCATCGGCCCCTCTGGCCAACACCAGTAGGCAGTAGGGTAAAGTGTCTTGCCCAAGGACACCACGACCAGGACAAAGAGCCCGGGGATCGAACCGGCGACCTTCCGGTTACAGATGCGCTTCCCAAGCCCCTGAGCCACAGTCGCCCATCAAAAGGCCCATCATCTACTGAAACACCTGTTTAAACACTCTGATAGATCTACTGACTGAGCACGCCGCGGTCACGCTGAGCACGCCGCGGTCACGCTGAGCACGCCGCGGTCATGGGGAGCATATTTTTATTTCAGAACCCATTAAACTGAGTGTCCAGTGAGATTACTGCCAGACTCTGAGAAAAGAAGAAAGAAACGAGCTTTATTGGTCACAATCATACAGAGTACAACATGCAGTGAAATCTGATTGGTGAGCTATCCAGGCGCTCCGTGTGGCCGCTCATACTTCCTCAGTTCTCAGGCTCTGTCACTGTGTGAAATCACTAATGGTTGAGAAATGCATGTCAGTCCTGCTGCATGAATACATGAATAGCACATAGATGAAAGTAAACCTGTGAAGTTCTCCCTGGTTAACGTGTCGCAGGTCGAGTGACGCACTCTTTGGAAAACAGAACTCAGGTTGTTTTGAACCCAGAACAGAAGCTGGTTCCTGTCGTGAAGCCCGGATTCAGGTGGAATCCACACCAAACGTCTTGTCTGCACTGGACTCGCTGTGGTTCTGTCTCGGCCCGTCCTCTGTGCTGTTAGTCGTGTGCCAGCCGCTCTTTAAACTACAGAAACCAGCAAAGGGCCCAGTCCTGTCTCTGATGTTCTAGATGGAAAGTTGCTTCATTGTCCTGGTGGATTCGACTGTGCTGTTCTTCAGCTAGCATAATCCTGCTCTCTGCAGCGCTCCGCTTTATGCCAGTTTGTTTTTCAGGGTCGTGACAGAGTTGGTCGCCTCAGCCAGCGACCGTCACTCCAGTCGGTCTGCCTTCAGTTTTTGTTGCTAGCTTCCTCGTCGAGTTCCTCTGCTTGTTGTTGTTTATAGGAGTACAGATATTCCAGTCCTCCAGTGTGGGTGACTTTGACACAGATCGGCTTATTGTGTTGTGTTTAGCGGAGGTTTTACGTACACGTACAGACCCTCCAAACCATCATGGGTGGTTTCACAGCGACCTGTGCAGAGATGGGCTGCTGTGCCCCATACACCGCAGTGACAGCAAACCTCAGTCAAACACAGCATCAGTGAAAACAAAGGGTCAGTGCGACATGAAGCACTCAGTCCTTTCAAATAATGGCATGAAACACGTGTGCACATCCGCCTATGTATGCAGGAGCTGTAGGCGTGCAGCTTGTTGTCAGCCTCCATGTCTCAGGTTTATTCCTCCATGTGAAGCTGTGTTTTTATGTCTCGTGTGCAGCAGAGGCTGGGTTTCCTCGCCGAGCTGAAGGTCACATGGTGTGAAGGAAGACTTGTTTTTGTGCTGGTCGGAGCGAGCGTCTAAATGGAGCGACGGTGACAGTCAGCGTAACCTCTAACTATATCTGTCAGCTTTGGCATGGCGGCGTTTTCGCAGCGACTCCTTAATAACACGCTGCGAAGCATTTAGAGCCGCAGCAGGCCGCACTCTGAAACCACGGCTATCATCTCACTGCATCCGTCCTCTTGTCCGGTTTAAATCAGTCAGATTAGGGCACAGCCGGATGTGCACAACATTCCCAAAGAGTCGAGCCGAGCCACGCTTTGAGACACACGCAGCCATCCTGCATGCTCCATCCAAACGCTGAGAAGGCCGTCTGATACGCGAGCGGCACCTGCACGGGTCACCTTTATCCTCTCAGCTCACAGACAGCTGACGGTTTCCCGCCACACACACTGCTCTGATTGGTCACCGACTCAAATCCAAACCCTCGCCAGCAGGCTCAGCGTGTCAGAGACGAACCGTTTGACCCGAGAACTTCACTGAGCACCGACTCGGAGGTAAAACTGCAGGAACACATCCACGCCGAGATCACCATGGTAACAGATGGCTCTGTGATCAGTCCCCTGATGGTGGTAACCATGGCGGCAGCAGAAAGTGGTATATTAGACCCCAGTGAGGGTCCTGTCAGTGTTTGCTTCATCCTCAGAGTGCTCTGCCACAGAGCTCATCCTCGTCATCGTCGGCTCTGATTGGCTGAGACGAGTTTGTAAAATAAGCACGTTAACGATGCATAATAAACAGGACGGCTAATAACTGTGACATAAACACATTTCCTCCAAATCACAGGATGTTTGTGTTTGCTTTAGCCCATCGTGAGAAGTTCTGTCAGCGCACAGCGGCGTGTGAGCTCACACCGATGCGCCTGCAGTGCTGCTCGCTTCACGGGGTCTTCATGTGAAGCTGCTGTGACACGACTGCTCGCCACGAAGCACAGCTGTTCCCATGCTGGACGTCTGTCTGCACATGAACTATTAAAAATGAGGTTAAATGGTTAAAGTGGACTCTGAGCCAGTTTAAAAAGTTAATCCCGAGTTAAACACATTAAAGTCTCACAGAAATCCAGAAGACGGTGAAGTCAGACTCATCAGGCGTAAAATCATCCAGATTAATCTTATTCAGAAACTACAGACTGTATACAGAAGAGGGAGGATGTGGAGTTTCAGTATCAGCATGTTGAACCCCTGCTGGAGCCCCCGGTGGACGTTACAGGAACTGCAGCTTGTGGTCTCTCAATTTTCAGCTCAGAGATTGATGCCTGTCTGAAAGGAGCTGTTTAAGCTCCTCCCCCTTTAAGACAACGTTCTTCTCATTGGCTGCTCTTTGTAAACTGACGGTTTGAACAGTCAGTGGGTGGAGCTTCTGTGGCTGAGCATATAATGATATCCCCTCTCGATGACATCATAGAGGTGAGATGTTTAAAGCTTTTTACTCACACGCTGAGCTCATTGTTAGAAGCATGTTTAATATTATTAAGCTGTGATGTGACATCAGCAGGGGGGCAGGAAGTATACAGTCAAAACCTTCTCATTGTGTTTCCTGTGGATGAACGTATGAGCTGTACCTGTACGTGCAGAGTTTCACAATAAAAGACCGTTTGCACTGACACTTAAAACCTCCGTCCCAGTGTCAGCCACGCCCACAGTCACTGGAACCAGGTAGAACCACAGGGAGCATGTGCAGCTGATCAGGAGATTTGAACCACGAACCTTGTTGTGAGGTGACAGTGCTGAGTCAGCGTGTCAGGACGATGCTCCTCCCTCTCTGATGCCTTCACCTGGTAGGTCACGTTCGACTGCTTGCGTTTTCCTCCAAATTCAGAACGTCGTACAGTCTGAAAACGTTGCCTGCAGTCAACCCGTGACTGCTGTCGCAGCACAGTCTGTGTTCATCATTAAAAGTTAACGATTTCAAGCGCGTGCAGCGTCACTGTGGTCCCGTCTCTCTGCTGTTTCTCACGGCGAGCTCGGGACTTTGGGTCAGAGAGACCAAAAAAAGCCCAGAGACTGCAAAATGTGGCCAGATGCAGTCGGATGTCGTGATATTTTTGGCTCACTGCTTCTGACATACTATTTGGGACATACTAAATCTTTTTCTGGGTTAGTGGAATGCAGCCTTCACGAGGAAACACAAACTGAGCTGGTCGCGGCTCAAAAACACACCCTGCTGTGCTTCAGTGCGTCGACAGATACAACAGCCTCAGGTACAGTAACCCGACTGGCTTCTCACTGGGAACAAATCTCATTTTTCTCCACGAGTCACCAGGGTTGTGTAAGCCACCAAAGCTGAAACACTTCAAAATAAAAGGTTTGAAATTTCAAAATAAAAGGTTTTTTGTTCAGCGGTGGTGGAAATGAGCTTCCTCCGGAGGGTGGCTGGCCTCTCCCTTAGAGATAGGGTGAGAAGTTCAGCCATCCGGGAGGGGCTCAGAGTAGAGCCGCTGCTCCTCCACATCGAAAGGAGCCAGCTGAGGTGGTTCAGGCGTCTGACAAGGATGCCTCCTGGGCGCTTCCTGGGTGAGGTGTTCCGGGCATGTCCCACCCAGAGGAGGCCCCGGTGCAGACCCAGGACACGCTGGAGAGATTATATCTCTCGGCTGGCCTGGGAACGCCTTGGTGTTCCCCCGGATAAGCTAGAGGAGGTGGCTGGGGAGAGGGAGGTCTGGGCTTCTTTGCTTAGGCTGCTGCCCCCGCGACCCGGCCCTGCATAAGAGGAAGAAGATGGATGGATGGATGTTGGTTTTTTGTTCCTAGTTTTAATGAAGCTCAGAGGAGGAGCAGCCCCACATGAGCTGAAGGCTCAGCCACACATCCTGTTAAAAACACTCAGAACTCATTCTAGCAAAGCTGCTTCAGTCCACCCACAGCTGCAAGCTGCTTTGCAACCCACCTGCTCCTCTCCTGCTGTTTCTGAAGCAGACGGTTCAGACTCGAATCACAAAACTCACAGAACCAAACCTAATAAGGATGACGGCCGCGATCCTGCCTGAGTTTGAATATAACAGCAGCATCATTAATGAATCATAAACTGATCACCTGTTTCATTAACGATCAAAAGGAATTCATTCTGTGATGTTATTTCCTGTTTTATTTTGGTGATTGGACTTCCTCGCGCTTGTTGTCTTTATCAGCTTTCCTCCTTTGTTATTGGCTGCCCCTCGCTGATATTTTTCCTCTTTTCCCACTCAGTGTGTTTTCTCTCCTCTCCTCCTCAGTCCACTATGAAGCGGGGGCGGGGCTGCCACCCTCTGACCAATTACAAACATGGATAAATGTCCCGACAACGGAGTGGACGGTTTTTATAAAAGACAGAGCGTGACATTGTGCAGATGTTAAACCCAAACTGGACGTGCGACAGCAGAGGGAGTGTGTGTGTGTGTGTGTGTGTGTGTGTGTGTGTGTGTGTGTGTGTGAGTGAGTGAGTGAGTGAGTGAAAATCACATGAAGTTCATGTTACGGCGGCAGGAAGGAAAATCTGATGGAAAAATAATGGAGCAGGTGAGGGCTACACCATCAGTTACCATGGTGATACACCTTCGTGGTACAGGAAACTCAGAGTTAACCCTGACGTTACCCGGCTCGTAGTGCAGACTCTGAGACGGTTACCGTGGTAACAGACTGTGTGACTCCAGCATCACTTCCTCACTCACACCTGAAATCTCCTGATAAACACGACGGCTGTGAACGAATCAGCGCGAGGACGGAGACAGCGATCGATGTGGACTCTGCGGTCTCCATGGAGACGCTTTAAGTATTAATACTGATCAGGACCAGCGATCAATTAGTCCCACTGATGGATAAATGTCTGCCATAGCTGCAGCTGTTGGGTTTGAGCTGTGATCTGATTGGTCCAGATTTGTATCTTCAGCTGCTTCGACCCGTCAGGTTAAAGCTGAACATTTAAACATCACAGTGACGAGTGTTCATTTCCCCACGTTCATGCTCCAGTCCCCGACGTGCTCGGAGCTCCTCACAGCTCGCTCTGCTGCCCGGAGCAGGCCTCGGGCTCGTTCGTTCTCCTCTCTCTGCAAACACAACAGCAGTTACGTAACAGCAGCCTCTGAGGCCGCCGTCCAAGGAAGCGCTGCGAGCAGCGAGAAAGAGCACCATGAGAAGTTCAAACACAGCCGGACCGGGGATTTAGATTCTGCTCATTCCTTTAAAAAAGTTTCCAGGACTAAAAATTCCACACGGTATTAGTGGAAAACAAACACACATCATCATTCATAACTAAACAAAAGCACTTAATAAGCTGCAGCAGATATGAAATCCATGGCCTCCTCCCTCCGGGGAAATCAGCTCCATCCAGCGGGAAATAAATCAGCTGTTTTGATTTACTGTCCTCTCGAGGAGCTCTCGGCAGATCGGCGTGCACGTACGAGCATCCCTACGTGCGCTCTGGGCTCCATCGCTAGGCTTGTTTCAGAATCAGCTGATTCATCACTCATTCATCACAGAGCAGTCGATAAAGTAATCAGATTCCTTCATCCTTCACTTGAACTCTAAGTCAGCCGCCTGAAGCGTTCGCCCTGCAGAGCGTCTGAGGGGAAGGATTTGACGCGTGCTGTGATGTCACTGCTGTCGATGAGTGCTTCCACTCGAGTGTCCGTGGGGCCGCAGAGGCCGTCGGTCTGAATCTCATCAGCGCTGCTCGCTCAGTCACAGCCGACAGCTCGGCACGCCGCAACGCTGTCTGGCACTTGGTGTGGGAGGAGCCAGCAGACCAATGTGATGCCACAGTGACACATCGACCCACAGGACCACTTAAGTCTTCCGTGGACCGGCTTTATCCCAGATCCTGGATCAGATTGGGATGTGAGGAATGTGGAGGTCAGGTCAGGTGAAACACGGCGTTCAGTCTGAGTTATGAGTTTAAACTTTCATCCAGATAAAAGCTTTTCCTTTGTGTCAACTGAAGCTCGCCGTTTAGTTCACTTTGAGCCAAAATGGTCGACAGATAGTCTTTGGTCGACATGCTGAACCTGGAAGCAGCAGAAGCAGACGTCATGGAAACCAGTGGAGCGATCATTAGTTTAAGGAGCTCTGAAAGAAAAGCGTCTGGACTTCTTTAAGTTTCCTTGAAGACGTTTCAGTTCTAACAGACCATTGACGCAGAGTCCCAGATTTAAGCCGAGTGTCCCCAAGAGGGCCGTGGACCCCCTATTGATCCTCTACCTAATCACGCGAGCCAAGGTGTGAAGATGGGTGTGGGTCACAATCAGGTGAACCCACTGTGAGATCTTGCCCCACCGTATCATGTGACTTACTGAGATGTGAGTGGGCGTAATCCAGCTCTGAGACCCTTCCCAGACACCTTAACGGGCTCTCACATCTCTCCACAATGACCTGGATGGCCGAGAACCTTTACAGACATTCAGTTAGCTAAACTGATCAGAGTGGGGTGGGTCCCACTCAAAGTCGAGTGTCATTTCCACACTGCCTGTCTGTAATTGAATCCA
Organism: Pelmatolapia mariae; assembly: GCF_036321145.2. Taxonomy (NCBI): domain Eukaryota; kingdom Metazoa; phylum Chordata; class Actinopteri; order Cichliformes; family Cichlidae; genus Pelmatolapia; species Pelmatolapia mariae. Next base: position 69,521,904 of record NC_086241.1, read on the forward strand.
CAGCGAGCAGGTTCCCACTGTGAGCTCGAGACTCTCAGGCCCTGGGGGTCTGCAGCGAATACATTATTAATACGCATCATGGCCTCACGTCCTGCACGCTGCTTTAATAACGCTCCACACAGCTTCACCTGAGCTCAGCCTCTGCAGCTGAACGCTCTTCAGGCCTGCTGCTGCCCCCGCGGGACCCCGACGCCCCCCGAATACTAACTCAGCCTCTGATCGAGCTGAAAGGACACAGGCTCTGAGTGGGAGAGAGAAGCCGCCCTGCCGTTCCGCCCTGCGTGCCAGATTTCCTGCGAGCCTGCCCGAAACCACCACAGACTGAACCCATGCTCAAGCCTCTGTCATCAGTTACCGCACATCCTGACTACAGCCGGGAAGCTCCCAGGATAACCCGGCACCACCAACATCGGGACTCCTGATTCAGACCCCAGCAGGACTATATGTGAACTGTAAACTAATCCTGCAGCTCTTTGACAAACTCTGAGCCATAAAAAATGCTGCAAACTGACCCCCAGTCAGCCTGAGTCTGCTGCGCTCACTCACACCTGAGAGTCAGCTGAGCTGCTCGTCTCTGGAGGTGGCGATCCTCCAACACCTCACTGCTCATTAGGAACGACAGCAGTGCCTTCAGGTGCTGTGGGAAATCACAGTGACGTGACTGAGACTCAGGTGTTCTCTCCACAGGTGATGCGACGTAGTCTGTGCCTTTATGGCGCTCCAGCTGGAAACGACCCGCGTGCTCACCGCTGTTAATCATCCTGCACGCACGTGCTCTCTGAATATTACATGAACGAGCTCCACGCTCCATCCAGCAGGAAGAATAACACACGCCAAAACCAATTAATAACTGATCAATAATTAATAACTCACAGCTTCAGACCAGCCAGAGAAATGATCTGCATCCAACAGCACGAGCCCGCTCACACAAACACACTTTCAGGGTTTCAGTAAAGACGCGGTCTTACCGGCTCTGCAGCTCCGCTCTGAATGTCTCTGCAAACGCTGCTGCTGCTGCCTCCTGCCTGCCCACACACACAATCTCACTCTGACACACACACACACACACACACACACACACACACACACACACACACACACAATCTCACTCTGACACACACACACACACACACACACACACACAATCTCACTCTGACACACACACACACACACACAATCTCACTCTGACACACACACACACACAATCTCACTCTGACACACACACACACACACATACACACACAATCTCACTCTGACACACACACACACACACACACACACATACACACACAATCTCACTCTGACACACACACACACACACACACACACACACACACACATACACGGTCTTTATGATATCCGAGTGGGAACATATGAAAGTGTCCACACAGTCCACAGCTCTGCTGGACACAGTCTGCATCAGCAGTCCTGTCAGGGCAGGCTGCCCCCGGAGGGGCAGACCTCAGGGGGAGCCGGCCCCTCCTGGCGGACATTCATTAAATTAAATAAATAAATAAATAAAGTGCCGGGAAGTGGGGCGGGGCGGGGGTGTTATACAGGAAAAAACTATAAAATAACACATTTTCAGAGGGAAGAAAGAAAAGGAACAAGTCTTAAGAAAAAAAACAATAAAATAAAATAGAAATGTTTAGATTTTATCGTGTTAGCTGAGTTTATTCTGTTTTGGAGTTCAGACCAAGGAAACATGAACAAATCAAATCCAATGAAAACAAAGTGAGCGCCATCCCGAGCACGACTTCTGATATCATCTGATATAATCGCAGCTCCTCCCCTGCAGAAGGACAGATATTTTTCTTCTGGAAGTTTTCATCGTGGTGTTGATGAGGACCTCCACCTGTCAGATCTGCACACACACACTAGAGGAAAAAGGAAACAGGAAGTGATTCAGAGACCTCATGAGGCGCCTGATGGTGGCCTCAAACCTGAGGCGGTTAGTTTCAGCCACAAACACGTTTGCTTTCTCAAACGTTTCGGCGTTCTGGTCCCAGTCCACCTTGTTGAGCTCCAGTTCACCATTTTAGTTTGATCTCAGCTGAAGTTTAAAGACACAACTCAGGCCGTGTGTTCAGCTCCCTGCCCTCCAGCAGGGTCACACTGCTGAAGGCGGAGCTTCCAGAGTGAACCGTGAAGGCTGGTGTTGGTGGGTTTGCGGCGTCCTCAGGATGTCTGCCGGCGTGGTGTCAGCTCCTCCTGATCCGATCATTACGGCGTAAAGCTGCGAGATGTCCACAGGGGGCTTCCGTGTGGGGACAGTCCTCACATGACGTCCTCTGTCGATGCCGAAGACTCAAGCTGCAGTAGGTCAAAGGTCAAAGATACCAGGCAGGCTCACAGTGACAGTGATCCTTATACGGAGCATTTACCTGAGCGGAAGCAGAGCTACGAGCACATGAACCTACAGTCAGGTCCATAAATATTGGGACATCGACACAATTCTAACATTTTTGGCTCTATACACCACCACAATGGATTCCAAATGAAACGAACAAGATGTGCTTTAACTGCAGACTGTCAGCTTTTATTTGAGGGTATTTACATCCAAATCAGGTGAACAGTATAGGAATTATGACAGTTTGTATATGTGCCTCCCACTTCTTAAGGGACCAAAAGTAATGGGACAATTGGCTTCTCAGCTGTTCCATGGCCAGGTGTGTGTTATTCCCTCATTACCCCAATTACAATGAACAAATAAAAGGTCCAGAGTTCATTTCAAGTGTGCTGTTTGCTTTTTGAACCTGTTGCTGTCAACTGCCAGGATGAGATCCAAAGAGCTGTCACTACCAGTGAAGCAAGCCATCATTAGGCTGAAAAAACAAAACAAACCCATCAGAGAGATTGCAAAAACATCAGGCGTGGCCAAAACAACTGTTTAGAACATTCCCAAAAAGAAGGAACGCACTGGTGAGCTCAGCAACACCAAAAGACTAGGAAGACCACGGGACACAACTGTGGTGGATGACCAAAGAATCCTTTCCCTGGTGAAGAAAACACCCTTCACAACAGTTGGCCAGATCAAGAACACTCTCTAGGAGGCAGGTGTATGTGCGTCAGAGTCAACAATCAAGAGAAGACTCCACCAGTGTGAATACAGAGGGTTCACCACAAGATGTAAACCTTTGGTGAGCCCCAAAAACAGGCAGGCCAGATTAGAGTTTGCCAAACGACATCTGAAAAAGCCATCGCAGTTCTGGAACAACATCCTATGGACAGATGAGACCAACATCAACTTGTACCAGAGTGATGGGAAGAGAAGAGTATGGAGAAGGAAAGGAACTGCTCATGATCCTAAGCATACCACCTCATCAGTGAAGCATTGTGGTGGAAGTGTCATGGCGTGGGCATGTATGGCTGCCAGTGGAACTGGTTCTCTTGTATTTATTGATGATGTGACTGCTGACAAAAGCAGCACAATGAATTCTGAAGTGTTTCGGGCAATATTATCTGCTCATATTCAGACAAATGCTTCAAAACTCATTGGACGGCGCTTCACAGTGCAGATGGACAACGACCCAAAGCAAACTGCAAAAGCAACCAAAGAGTTTTTGAAGGGAAAGAAGTGGACTGTTTTGCAATGGCCAAGTCAATCACCTGACCTGAATCCGATTGAGCATGTATTTCACTTGCTGAAGACAAAACTGAAGGGAAAATGCCCCAAGAACAAGCAGGAACTGAAGACTGCTGCAGTAGAGGCCTGGCAGAGCATCACCAGGGATGAAACCCGGCGTCTGGTGATGTCTATGTGTTCCAGACTTCAGGCTGTGATTGACTGTAAAGGATTTGCAACCAAGTATTAAAAAATGAATGTTTGATTTATGGTTCTTATTCTGTCCCATTACTTTTGGTCCCTCAAGAAGTGGGAGGCACATTTGCAAACTGTTGTAATTCCTACACCGTTCACCTGATTTGGATGTAAATACCCTCAAATAAAAGCTGACACTCTGCAGTTAAAGCATGTCTTGTTCGTTTCATTTGGAATCCATTGTGGTGGTGTATGGAGCCAAAAATGTTAGAATTGTGTCGATGTCCCAATATTTATGGACCTGACTGTACCTGAGCCGTATGATGGTGCAGGTGTGAAGCAGCTCGTTCAGCAGGTGGATGAGCAGTGGTTACACTGAAGGTCCAGGTGAGAGCGCCCCCCTGAGGCGCAGTCTGACAGCTTGTGCTGCACGCTCCCTGCTTTTCACCCTGAACGCCGTGTTTAGCATCGTTTAGGGAGCTGAGACAAATGAGAGGACCACGGCTACAAATGTTCTGGCACAGGGCGAAGGTCAGAGGTCACTGCTTCCATTACAGTCACCTGTCCTCTGAATCATCAGCCAATCACCTGCTGCTGCAGTCTGAGGCTGTTCCAGCTGTTAGACAAAAGTTTAACACGGGAAACTCACTGCTGCCTCCGCTGGACGTCAGAGGAACTGCAGCGCTCTGTGCTTCAGGTCTGGAGGTTGGTGCTCAGGTGGGATAAAAACAAACACCTGACTAACAGTGAGACACAACGCTGGGCTCATGGTGCGTTCAGGTGCTGCGGGGAAGAAGCAAAACAACTGTTTCCTCTGCAGGTTTCACACACACACACTCACACTCACACACACTCTGACTCACACACACACTCTGACTCACACACACACAGACACTCACACACACTCTGACTCACACACACACTCTGACTCACACACACACAGACACTCACACACACTCTGACTCACACACACACTCTGACTCACACACACACAGACACTCACACACACACTGACTCACACACACACACTGACACACACACACACTGTGATGTCACAGCCTCATTTTTATTTTTGAACTTCTGAATCTTTGAACAAACGTTCAGACGTCTGAAACACGAGCAGCACGCAGACTCAGGTAGATCTGCACACGCTCACCTGCGTGTCCGGAGACGACCGTGGAGGCTCTCACAACAATCACATTTCAGCGTTCTGAAGGCGACTCTGACGCTGTGAGCTCAGGTTTGGTGGTGTGGTCACTGATGGGTCAGGTCAAAGGTCACAGTTTGAATTTAACCTGGCATGCGTGGTGTAGGAAAGCAGCTGCCTGAGCACATCTGGCGAGTCATCTGAAGCGTTCCCACGGCATCAAAAGAGCCCGTCACGGTTACTCGTCTGCAGCCGTGACTCATCTCGCCGTCAGAGAAAGAGGAAATGCGTTAAAATGAAAGTGTCTCGATTTGAGGAACTCAGAGGTCATCAGCCACAGGCGCACTCTACAGGGGGGAGGAGCCTCCTCTGCACACCTGTCCACTCAGACGATCTCATAGCTTTAATCAGCGTTGAGCAGCATGAACTCAGGTGGAAGAGCGGGTGGTGTTCCCATCAGGTGGTGAGTGGATCGATTCCAGCTCGTCCAACAGCGTCTACGAGTGTGTGGCTGATGAGACGACCACCTGTTACCTCACGCTCCTGACGCGACCGTCAGGCTCTACCTTTAAGAGGGAAAACGTCACAGGAAGCAGACTTTTCCTGAGCGCTGTGTTGCTGTGTGTGTCTGTTCAGGTGTGACGAGTGTGAACCTACAGAGCACACAGAGGTCAAAGGTTAAAAATCTTTATTAGCAAAAAGCTTTGACGTGTTTCTGCTCTCAGCCTCTGCGCGTCTGCAGCGACCGCAGCAGAAATCGTCTTAAAGTGAACTACAGCAAATCCAGTTACAGCAGGAACGTCACTGACGCCGCCACTTCCTCTTTCACTTCCTCCTCCTGATGAAAGATGACGCTTTGCGGCGAGCACACAGGAAGTAGGAAGAGACCATAAAGTCGAACTGTTCTTCTTAACGTCACCCACCTGCTGCATGCACAGGTGATCTAAGTGATGTCACAAAGGTGTCACAGAGGCCCCACCCACCTGCATTCAAACTGTTTGTGAGGGGCAACCAATCAGAAGAAAGTTTTCTAACAGCCACCTCGCTCGCTCTCAGATATTCTTATAACGTGATCTGATTGGTGATGAAGCCTGAGGATTTAATTGGCTGCTGAGAAATGAGCATGATGTGTATGTATGAATCCTGTCTCGCAGAGGGAGGAGCTAAAGCAGCCTGATTCAGACAGAGGATGGCTCAGACACAGAAGCATTATTCTGAGCTGAGACTCATGCTCAGCCACTCTCACAGGTGCAGCAGTAACCAGCAGAACAGGTCGACTTTACAGCAAACACAAAAAGAGCAAACGCACAGGTAACATGACATCATCGACCTGCAGCGCCGCCACACACACAGGAAGTCATTTGGTATTTTCAAAGTAAAGTAAAAAAAATAAATCATCAAACACGTACAAATTCCAGGAGGAATAATTTAACTCATATCAGCTCAGTCTTCATTTCATAACTCCAGTGTTACATCTTCATCTCTACCATCATCATCATCATTAATGTAGTGCTTTGAAACAGCAGGTCAAAGGTCAGTCATTAAATATAATCAGCTGTGTGTGAGACACACCTTCAGTCATTGTGCCTCCTCTTCCTCCCCAAAGTGTCTGTGAGCTCAGCCAGAGGGAAAAACACTAAAATCATTCACGTGACCTCTGACCTCTGAGACAAACAGACAATCACCAATTATGCAAACGAGCGTGAATCCGGGAATGAAGTGTGTGTGTGTTCCATCTATAATTAACACAAACACCAAACAGTGGCTGTTACAGCTCAGAGGAAACACGTGAATGATTTTACTCTCAGCCACAGGCTCCAAACCTCAGTGTGTGTCTGTGTGTGTGTGAGTGTGTCTGTGTGTGTGTGAGTGTCTGTGTGTGTGTGTTTGAATTAAATCCAGCTGAGCAGGCAGAGAAGCCACAGAAACCCCCCGAGGACAAAGCCTGTGTGTCTCTCTATCATTATATAAATATGTGTGTGTGTGTGTGTCTAGTGTCGGCTTGGGTTGAGCAACATTTCCAGTAAAGTGTCAGAGCGTTGCATGCTGGGATAGAATCTAAAGATGGATGGAGCAGGGCTGTAATTTAAAAGGGAGGAGGCTCTCCGCCCGTCCTGTTTACCCCCCACCCCTCCTACCCCTCCTGTGTCTTTTCCAGTGTTTGGCGTGATGTTGGAGGCGGGGAATGTGGCGTCCTGTACATTCAGGCGGCGGTCCTGCAGAGAGTCCAGCAGTTAGACAGGGCCGCTCGTAGTGTTGTGGTGGCTGCAGGGTGGAGGTGATGGAGCAGCGTCTTCTCTGTGTGTTAGAGACGGAGCGTCAGCTTGGCGTCACTATAGAATCCAAAAAAGATGTTTTCAGGAAACGTCCCGCTCCGGTAAGCCCCGCCCCCCTGTGGGGAGCGCTGATAGTGTCATGGCATCAGCAAAAACTGTGAAACTGTGACGTGAAAGGTGGCGTTGCTTCAGTCTCACTTCCTGTCTGTGAGGCTGGATGCAGGGCGTGACGCTCCGGTATTTAGACGCAGCCGTACTCGTACCACACAGTCTGCGGGTCGTTGTTGGGGTCGGGTGATGCCGGCGTGCTCTTTGGGCATTCCACAGAGCCGCACCTCCCTCTCTCGCCATCCTTCTTCGTGTGGGCGGAGTCGCCCAACCGCCCCTCCCTCGGGACCTCTGCGTACTCGGGGGTGTCGTCAGGCTGCACGGCAGGCGTCGCTCTCACTGGGGTTACCATGGCAATTTCTCCACGGTGAGGGCCGTTTCGGGAGGCGGCGCTCCGCCCTCGGTCCCGCTCTCGCTCCGCGTAGCGCTCCGCCTGCAGGTTCAGGGAGGCGGAGTGGTGGATGGGCGGGTTCAGGAAGCTGCTATCTGCGTGCTGATTGGACAGAGCGGTAAAACGAGCCGACAGCGGCCGCTCTCTCCCAGTGGTCCCGCCTCCTTGACGCCGCACCACGGTGTCGGCCTGGCCGGGGGAGCCGTCGTGTCCTCTGAAGCTGTCCGGCCCGTTGGAGCGCAGCAGGTCGGCCGAGGCCAGGCTGAAGGTCCTGCTCAGCGATTGGCTGCTTCTCTGACCCGAGGCTGGCGACTGGCCCACGGGCTGACGGGGCGAGGGCTTCACACTCTGTCCCGGCCTCTGATTGGACGACTGCACGGTGGGCGTGACATAGCTGGTGGGCGTCGCCTGATCTCTGCAGGCAGGAGCTGAGGGGGCGGGGCTTCTAGCAAAATAGTCTGTCACCAGGTCCTCTCTGCTTCCTGTGGACACCTGAAAACCAGAGAAACAGTCAGGGCGGGGCTGACAAAGGGCAAAGGTCAAACACACCTGAGCTGTTACTGAGAGGCCGGGAAAAACAACGGGTCGCTTTTATAAACGTTGACCTCTGAAGCGGTTAATAACGGCGTGATCAGAGCGCGTGCGGCTCTGAGAGAAACCGACCGTGTCGGGACGTTAGCTCCACAGTTCTTACAAACACAGACCGCCCACCAGTGAAATCTCCCGACAGGAAACGAACCACAAATCACTGCGAGCAAACAGAAACACGGCGAATATAAACGCTTCAGTTAGAAACCGCCGCCGCTGCCGTGCCTGCATCCACCCATCAGCTGCACCTCAACATATCAAACACACCGTCAGTGTTTTTCATGCACCGTCCTGCACGAAACACCGAGCTTCAACGAGAAACGTGACCTGCCGAAGCAGCAGAGCTTCCTGTTTCACTGCCGCTCTGCTCTCGGACGCTCGAGGCGCCGACTCACTAAAACACCGAGTGCAGCGCTCACAGCAGCAGCAGGTGATCTTCAGGCTGGGCGTGTTCTTACGTGCTATTTATCAGACGTTATCATCATCGAGCTGCACACCACACAATCGTTACATCTCCAAACACTTTGATCTGCTACAAACAGGAAGTGTGCTGACACGATGGTGGCGTCATGCTCCAGAGTTCATCTCAGACTAAAGTTTCTCACAGTGTTACTCAGATTCACTGAATCATCACGTTTCAGTCTCACCTTTTCTGCTTCTATTAAAAGTATGAGTGTTATCTGGTTGCTAGCTTACTCTATCCTCACTGAAGGTCATATTGAAGCTCAGGCTCAACAGGAAGTAACGCTCAGCTCTTTCATGACTCGTTCATGTTTTCGGAGCGCGGGCAGGACGTCCTCCCTCTGACTCCTCAGGCTGGTCTTCACTAACGTGCACTAAAACACAAAGCTCCTGGTGTGAAACTGAACGTCACGTCTGCTCTGTGGGCAGGTCTGAGTTCAGGGGTTCAAAGGTCAGAACGTCCCCCGAGAGGCCCGTGACTGGCTTACAGTCTGTGGGGGGGCCTGAGGGGCGGCGGCCTAATTTAAAGCAGGTAAACTTAAACATCAGGGCCGGTCTTCAGCGTGACTCTCCCCGACCGAAAGCTCGCCTCGTGTGATCAGCAGCGACGGCGGCGTGTGTGCAGAAATATGTGCATCATGTCTCACCACAGGAGGAGACTGCAGGTTGCTCTCTTGCAGGAACTCTTCCAGCGTCACCATCTCACTTCCAGGAGAAGCAGGGCGGGTCTTGCTTCTGACTCCGCCTCCACGTTGTGGCTGGGCCCTCTGGGGTGCGTGGTCATATGGAAGGGTGGAGCTTCGCGACAGGGTCAGCTGTGATTGGCTGAGACCTGTGACGTCGTCACTGGAGAGGCTAGCGGAGCGGCCCTGGCGTTCCGAGAAATCTGAAAAGAAAGTACAGCTGAGTGCGGCGAAAGTGGGAAAGGTGACATTTGCACCTGTAAACTAGCCCCGCCTCCACAGATCACCTAGTCCCACCTCCAAAGTTTAGCTAGCACAGATATGACCTGAAGTTCTTTAATTTCATTCCTCAGAGACTCTGTTGCAGCACACCTGAATACTATGAGTACTTCTTTAGTAAGACGATGAAGCTGAGGCGGCGAGCTCTAACTCTACTGCACCGTGTTCATTCACTCATGAGCTGCTGTAACATGAATCGAATGGCTGAATTCAGCATGCAGTCAGGTTCGTTAGTCTTGCTAACGACCTACTAAACGTCCATGTGTGTTGCAGCAGAGACACGCGGCCCTCGAGGAGTTCGAGACTCCTGCTCTGTGCAGGCCGCAGACACAGACCTCCACATTTAACCAGGTGTGTGTGTCTGTACCTCTGCAGCTCACAGGTGAGTTGGAGCTGGACGTGTTGTGGCTGAAGTCGGCTGACCCTGGGCGACCTCCGAACGCCGGGTCCGAGGCGTTGTGGCGCGAGTCTTCGTCCAGTAACGGGCCTGTAAATGTGAGCCGCAGCGTCACACGTGCAGTGTTTCAGACTTCTGCAGCTGCTCTGATTAAAACGAAAAGCCGGCCTACCTCTGGGCCTGCGCCCGGCGATCTGCCCCAGCCTGGAGGCGGAGCTGCCGGTGAAGCCCAGCGAAGACGACAGATGGCTCGGAGTGGAGCTCAGATGGATTTTATGGGTCTGACCTGGAATTAAAACAGGAAATCAGGAAGTTCTTGTATGTGCAGTTCCTCCTTTAATGATCCTCAAACCTCAGGACTCTGCACGGAGCTCAGCCGCACCAGCAAGGCTCAGTTTCACCACTTTAATGGGTGCTTTTACTCTTTTAGTCAGGACCCACAGACTGCCACAGAGTGGGCGGAGCTCCCGCTCTGTGGGGCAGGAACACCTCAGAGCCCGAGCTGGAAGCCTGCCTCAGGACTGAAGCTGACCTGCAGCCTATGAAAACACTGTGAGGGCTACGGTACCTGGTCCCTGTGCATCTTCTCCGTTGACGCTTTCGCTGCTTCCTCCTGGCGTGCTGCTGTGATAAACGCCCCGGCCCCTGTCCGCCAAGCCTGTGGACCAATCAGAATGCAGTGAGGAGGGATTCACAGCGGCAGGGTTAAAATCACTGGAAGCACAGCGGCGTGAGTGGGCGGGCCGTGAGCATGAGGTGAGCGTCACAAAGAGCAAAGCAGGACACGGCGGCTCGCACACGCTCACTGTTAGCTCACTATGTGACCTGATGACATCACAGCGTGATCAGAGATGGCAGCTCCTGATCTGCATTAGAGGGACAGGACGCAGCTGAAGCAGTGAGAGTGGAGCCTCACACAGCAAACACACCTGCTGCGTCCCACCTGACAGCGGACACGGTTCGTCAAAACTAAGGACACTGTGCTGTGATCTGACCAATCAGAAGCTGGGGGAGGGGCATTAGTAATAACTGTGACATCTGTGAAGTTTCCATTAAAGCACATATGCAGGTTCAGGAACATCGCTGTCCAGACAGGAAACAACAAACCTACTTCCTGTCTGCGTACTTCCTGTCTGATGATGACTTTAAAGACGCTGGTTTTACTTTTGTGATAAAACTAATCAACCAATGAAACATGACAGCTGCAGCAAGCTGTGCTTATCTGAGACATGTGACCCTCAGCGCACAGGTGAGCGCACAGGTGAGCGCACAGGTGAGCGCACAGGTGAGCGCACAGGTGAGCGCACAGGTGAGCGCACAGGTGAGCGCACAGGTGAGCTGGGACACGGCCTGCAGCAGTTGTGATTCTGTGAGTGTTTCGTTGGGCGAAGCCTGCAGGTCTGCATTAAAGCGGCGTCTGAAGCTTTCTGCTGCAGGAAGTGATGAGAGCGAGCGCCATCGCTTTAAATCCACTCAGGACTGAAAACCTTCATGACTTTAAAGACTCACAGCTCAGAACAGACTGCAAGCCACACACACACACACACACACACACACACACACACACACACTACTTACTATAACACTGTCCAGAAACACGGGGCTGCTCGAGGTTTTCTTTAATGTTTTAGTGTCAGAGGTGTGTGTGTGTGTGTGTGTGTGTGTGTCTGTCACACTGATGACTGTGATGATGAGGATGGTGTCAGTGGGCACAAAGGATGAGGATGATGATGAGCATGTTAGAAATCTCCGTTGGCTAGGATTGGCTGGCTAGCCATGAGGTCGGCTGTGAGGTCAGCGGAGGACCAAAATCGCAGTCGTCTGGTGAGAGAGAGGGAGGAGCGGCGGGTGATGGGGGAGGATGAGGACGGCGACAAGGAGGAGGAGGAAGAGGGGAGGATCTTGTCTTGACTTTTACTGCGGAGAAATTTGAAGCGTTTTGGAGGAGGAGCTGAGGAGACGGGAGGAAAAGGAAAGGTGAGTAAACGAAAGAAAACAGACGTGAGAACTCATTATGGACGAACAGCAGAGGTCGTGCAGAGAACCCAGAACACACCAATCAGAGAGCTCGTCAGAGCTGAGCTTGGCTCACGCTCAGGTTAACCTGAAGCTCGCCGCCGCCGCTGCGCAACGTTCTCAGTAACGACTCAGACCTAACGCCTGTAATTACACTGTAATTACCTACACATACTCAAAGGTCACAAGGTTGTACAGCAAACAAAGAAGTAATTATACTGGAAGTACATTAAAGTACTGCAGTACTGACAGTAGCGGCCCGAAATCTGGAGTGGATCAACCTTTAACCTTTAGCATCGTGCACATCAAAGCAAGTGTGGATATAAATATAATCCACTCCACAATAATGCATAACACAGCGTGCGCAGATGTGGAAATACTCGACTAAATATACTTAGTCTCCCTGAAAGTATCTGTATGTAAATATAATAGATTACACTGAAACCCTTTAGTTACAGGGGAGCTACGCCCTCACAGGCTGCATTCAAGTGTTCCCAGCTTCAGTGACCTTTAAAAACACCTGACTTCAATCTGAAGCTGGAGACGCCAAGCGCGCCGCGGCACTGATGAAGGAGAGCAGGGAGGTGAGGAAGACTAGGATGTAATGTCCTCTGTTAAACAGCCGAGCTCAGCCCAAGTTCATCTCCAGAGAAAACCCACAGATGTTAGGAGCATGCACCACAGAGCGATGAAGAGATGAGAGGACGACGCAGGAGCTGCTGTCTGTGACGACTCATCACCTTTTTGCACTTGTTGGGTCACAAACGCTTCAGTGCCGACCTTCTTACTGTTTATAAATGTGGGCGGAGCCTAAACGATGTCAGTGTGTGACAGTTCCCTGTTTAAAAACCCATCGCACCCCTCTGTGTCAGTGTGAGGAAGTGTAAATGCACGTTCAGCCCCGGACATGTCCCAATGTAGGACGTTTCCACAGCACGTCTCTGTTTCTGTGGACAAGGAGTCCATGCCGTCCTGCAGCCATCACACACAAAGGTTTGTTTTCACTTCCATCCAACAGTTTGTGTTTCACAGAAAACTTCCTCTCAAACACATGATCTGTCCTGTTTTGTCCAGATGTGCTGAACAGCTGGAGGACACAGTGGTGCTGCTCATCGTGGACACAGACGTGGACACACGTTCCTGCTCTCAGCGACGGTCCGTGAGTGATTTTAACCCTTTATTGTCAAAGGAGTTTGCAAAGAAAAGCGTCTGGACTTCTTAAAGTTGCTTGAAGACGTTTCACCTCTCATCCGAGAAGCTTCTTCAGTTCTAAGGTCAAATGGCCGAGAGTCCCAGATTTAAACCCAGTGGGAGTATCCCCCCAAAGAGGGACAAAGGACCCCCTGGTGATCCTCTAATCACATGAGCCAAGGTGTGAAAGCGAGTGTGGGACCTAATCAGCCAGGGTTTCGGGTGAGCTCATTGTTAAACCTGGCCCCACCTTGTCATGTGATTTCCTGAGGTCAGATGGCCCAGAATGTGAGTGGGCATTAAGATGTCTGGGGAGGGAACTCAAAACTGGATTATAGATGGCAGACAGTTGGTGTCGTAAACCACCGCCTCTGTTCAAAGATGGTCGCTCACAGTGGACATAGATGGCCTCTTTCACTCCTCTTTCAAACCATCTGTCCTCTCTGTCCAAAATTGTGAACATTGGCATCCTCGAAAGAGTGACCTTTGACCTTTAGATGCAGATGGACTGCTGAGTCTTGTCCTGTGGAGGTGGCCCTTCTATGTTGTGCCATGCGCTTGTGAAGTGGCTGTTTGGTCTCTCCAATGTAGAGGTCTGGGCATTCCTCGCTGCACTGTACAGCATACACCACGTTGTTGAGTTTGTGTTTTGGAGTTTTGTCTTTCGGGTGAACCAGTTTCTGTCTGAGTGTGTTGCTGGGTCTGAAGTACACTGGGATGTCGTGCTTGGAGAAAACTCTCCTGAGTTTCTCTGATACACCGGCTACATAGGGGATGACAACGTTGTTGCGTCTGTCTTTCTTATCCTCCCTCGCTGGTGTCTGATCTTCTTTTCTGTGCCTCTTTGCTGACTTTATAAATGCCCAATTAGGATAACTGGCCAGTTAGGATAACTGGGCATTTGTGTTTTCTTCTCTTCTCTGAGAAGAAAACACACCTGAAGACAGTCGGGAGAAATGGGTAAAGAACTTTTCAGACCGGAATCTCACTGAACCTGAAAAGAGGGTTTTAGCCAAAGGACTCAATTTCGCCATTTCTCCTCAACAGTTGCCCATAGTGGACCTCATCACAGCCACAGAAACCGCCATACGGATTAATAAATTATCACAGACAGAAGCAGAACAGATCAGGATGAAAGTCTCAGCCACCCTCTCCAGTGCGAAAGTCCCTCCGTCTAACCTTACATTACAAGAAAAGAAGGCCGTCGCTTCCCTGAGCAAAGACCACAACATCACTATATTACCAGCGGATAAGGGAAGGTGCACCGTGGTCCTAAACACAACAGATTACCACACAAAGATCACTACTCTCCTCAGTGACAACAACACCTACGAAGCCTTAAAGCGAGACCCCACAAGCAGCTACAAAAAGAAAGTTATAGCTTGCCTTCAAGACCTTGAAAAGGACAAAATCATTGACCGCCTCACATATCACCGCCTTTATCCAGGGGATGCCATACCCTGCATTTATGGACTTCCTAAAATCCACAAGGAAGGGGTCCCACTCAGACCCATAGTCAGTAGCATAAACTCAGCCACTTATAACATTGCGAAACACCTTGCTACCATCCTTGCACCTCTGGTGGGGAACACCCCACACCACATCAAGAACTTCACCGACAAGGTCCAGAAACTTACCCTGGATCCAGATGAAACCATGGTGTCCTCTGATGTAGTCTCTCTCTTCACTTGCATACCCACCACGGAAGCAGTGGAGACTGTCAGAAAACGACTACAAGAAGACAGCTCCTTGGAAGACAGGACCAACTTCACACCCGATCAGATCTGCACACTGTTAGACCTCTGCCTCACCACAACATACTTCAAATACAACGAAGGCTTCTACAGACAAAAACATGGCTGTGCCATGGGCTCCCCCGTGTCACCTATTGTAGCCAACCTTTACATGGAGGAAGTAGAAAGGAAGGCTCTAGGCTCTTTTAAAGGAAGAGTACCCAGCCACTGGTACAGATATGTAGATGACACCTGGGTCAAAATCAAGACACAAGAAGTGGAATCCTTCACTGCACACATTAACGCCGTGGATAAAAACATCAAGTTCACCAGGGAAGACACAAAGGATAACTGTTTGCCTTTCCTGGACTGCGCCGTGCACATTGAAGAGAATGGCAACCTCAACATGGAAGTTTACCGGAAGCCCACACACACGGACCAGTACCTCCTCTTTGACTCCCATCACCCTCTGGAACACAAACTTGGAGTAATCAGGACCCTACACCACCGGGCAGAACATGTTCCCTCTAAGCCTGAGGGAAAAAAGAAGGAACACACATGTAAAGGAAGCACTCAAAACATGCGGTTATCCTAACTGGGCGTTCATAAAGTCAGCAAAGATGCACAGAAAAGAAGATCAGACACCAGCGAGGGAGGATAAGAAAGACAGACGCAACAACGTTGTCATCCCCTATGTAGCCGGTGTATCAGAGAAACTCAGGAGAGTTTTCTCCAAGCACGACATCCCAGTGTACTTCAGACCCAGCAACACACTCAGACAGAAACTGGTTCACCCGAAAGACAAAACTCCTAAACACAGACTTAACAATGTGGTGTATGCTGTACAGTGCAGCGAGGAATGCCCAGACCTCTACATTGGAGAGACCAAACAGCCACTTCACAAGCGCATGGCACAACATAGAAGAGCCACCTCCACAGGACAAGACTCAGCAGTCCATCTGCATCTAAAGGTCAAAGGTCACTCTTTCGAGGATGCCAATGTTCACATTTTGGACAGAGAGGACAGATGGTTTGAAAGAGGAGTGAAAGAGGCCATCTATGTCCACTGTGAGCGACCATCTTTGAACAGAGGCGGTGGTTTACGACACCAACTGTCTGCCATCTATAATCCAGTTTTGAGTTCCCTCCCCAGACGCCTTAATGCCCACTCACATCCTGGGCCATCTGACCTCAGGAATTCACATGATAGGGTGGGGCCAGGTTTCACAATGAGCTCACCCGAAACCCTGGCTGATTAGGTCCCACACCCGCTTTCACACCTTGGCTCATGTGATTAGAGGATCACCAGGGGGTCCTTTGTCCCTCTTTGGGGGGACACTCCCACTGGGTTTAAATCTGGGACTCTCGGCCATTTGACCCTAGAACTGAAGAAGCTTCTCGGATGAGAGGTGAAACGTCTTCAAGCAACTTAAAGAAGTCCAGACGCTTTTCTTTGCAAACTCCTTTGACTACGATGACCTGGATGACTGAGAACCTTCACAGACATTTTAACCCTTTATGACCCACCATAGAATCAAGTCCTCCAGAGCTTATCTTTATATCTTTACAGGCTGCAGAGCCGTTTGTGGGAACATTTCAAGCTGCTATACATCAATACAACCATTACAGCCCAAAGTTTGATAATATGTTTGCATTAAGTCCATAGTAATTACATAAATTGCAAAAAAGTGCAATAAACTACAAAAAAATTGAAAATCATTTTTTGTTTTTTTAAAATATATTTGTAGTTAGAGAATTTTAAGGGGTTTATCCCTCAAAACTGTAAATACAAAAAAGTTGCACAAAATAGTTTCCAACCACGAGAAATTTATTTTGAGTGTCTTCATAGTTTTATTTTTGAGATACACCAATTTTTATATACTGGAGAAAAAACGAAAATAAATATTATAATGCAAATTTGCAAAAAACCAGCATGTGCATCAAAATAAACTATTTCCAGCAGTGCAGCTTTAGTTCTAAGCATCACAGAAACTATTCAGAAAAGCATGAAGTCAAACATGACTTTTAAAAACTCATAAGGCTTATAAGGCCCTGAAGATAAAAAAAAAACCACAACATTTTCCGCGAAAATGACATCACTTCCGGTTTTGGGCAGGTAATGGCGGACATGCGATAGTTCGCGCTGACCTCTATTCCAACATAGGAAGTGTTATGAACAGCTGATTGGATCGGCAAAGCCTGTTTCTGGAATATTATGTTTTTGCTGCTGCAAGTGCTTTTTATGCAGTTTTTGCAAAGCTATATGTGGAAGGAAACCGTGACCGAGGACAAGCTGATGGCATAACATGTAAGTACAACTCCTCCGGTTTCATATGCAAAAGAAATTATTGCGCTAGCTTACGTGGTTCCGGTTCTACAGAGATTTAAAAATAGTTACGCAAAACGAAGCGTGCCCGCTCTGACCGGTCTTAAAGGGTTAAAGGCGTGCCAGCATTCCCAACGGTCCCAAACTAAGAATGTGACGTCTGGAACATCACGCCGGCCAAAAAGCACAAAGACAGTTTTTGTTGTTCTTTCCTGTTTCACTTTGTTCTCATTTAGGCTCCAAAGAAACAAACAGAGGTTTCTGTGAGAGGGCTGCTCGCTCCACGTGTGCATACAGGTGAGGAGTAACACGCCAACAACACGCCTGCAAAAAACTCCCGTTCAGACTAAAAGTGCACAAACAGCTGTGCAGATGAGGACCTGTCACTGCATGTCTGAATTTAAATGAGCTGCGTCTGTGGAGCGATGACCGACAGGTAACAAGTCAAAGAACGGATCGAATCTGATAAAAACCCTGAAAATCTGCAGTAAAAATATCAGACGTGTGCACGGCTGGATCAGCTGCTCAGGAAGGTTCCAGATATGAACTTACTGTCAGTCATGTGAAAGCCAACGGCGCCCTCTACAGGACAGAGAGAGCAGCTCCCCCACATGTGCTCTGAGCCTCTGATCAGAAGTCCCCAAACTTCACAGCGAGCGAGTCCCCCAGAGGAAACTAAACACTCTGCAGGCATGTTTAACGAGTTTCTGTGTGTGTGTGTATGTGTACCTCGGCTGATGGGGGTCACAGATGGACTCTGGGGGCCCGGGCTGTTATGGCCGCCGCCCTGCGAGTCACTGAGGGTCCTCTGGGGTGGAGGGGGCGGGGTCTCGGGGGGCAGGAGGGGGGGCGTGGCTGGTAGGGGGATGTCCGGGGCGCTCTTAGTCCGCTCCCTCTCGGCCCCGCTCTCCCGGCTGCTCTCCTTTCGGGGTTTGATGAGTTTGACTAAAGCTTTGGCTCCGGCCCACTGACTCCTCCTGCAACACAGTGAGCACTCACACTTTTAAACACAATCAGGGCTCTGATTGGACGATAAAGCAAGAAACGGCGTCACTCTTTCAATTCAATTCAATTTTATTTGTATAGCTTAAATCACAACAACAGTCGCCTCAAAGCGCTTTAACTGACTAGACCTGGAAAAACCTCCACGAGCATGTTGGGCTCTTTCATGTTTCCGGCCTCTGGGCTGAAACCTGCAGCCACTCACCTGTTTGTCACAGGTGTGACAAACAACTTGGCAGCACGCGTGAGCGCTGGTGAGTAGGGTTCTGGGATTTGGTCTGTAGATGCGTATGGATACCCAACAGCTGATGCTCCGCCTCTCGTAGCGCCACAGAAACAAAGATGGCGGCGATGGCCATAAAGATAAGACAGTTTGGTTTGGCGCTCTCTGAGGAGCAGCTACAAACGTCTGCTGAAGTGAAGTGTGGACTCTTACTTTTTAGGCGTGGGGTCGTAGAACTTGTACTGGTCCATGATCTTCTCCTCCAGTTTCTCCTTCTGACGACGGAGAGCGTTCAGCTTATCACTGACGAGACAGACAGACATCGGTCACAGTCGGCCAATTGTGATCCCTGACGGCACCACGGTGGAGTGGGTGCAGGGTGAAGTTTAGATCAGGGGTGTCAAACTCACTTTCTGTCTGGCGGCCCACACACCAGTGAAACTTCCTGTCAGACGTTACAGATTCAACTGTTTTTCTGTCAGCACGACTCTAAACTGTCAGAACAAAGATGACAGAAAAGTTCTGCTCGCTCAGACTCTCCACTTTATTTAACTGTAGTCACAGAAAAACTGATATTTCTCTTTAATCGTCTGCTGTGGCAGCTGTTTGGGTTGGTTGTTGAAATTGTTGAACTTTTAGCTGAGACTCTGGTGTTTCCGTGGAAACCACATACCCCTCCCTGCGAGGATTCTCAGCAGGGCTGTAGATTCAGCGCCCCCACACCGACGGGCCATCATTAACTGACATGAAATTATCTCACGGGCCAGATGTGGCCCACAGGCCGTACGTTTGACACCCCTGATTTAGATGTTCCAACCTGCTGATGAGATGGCAGGTGTGTGCCTGCAGGTGTGAGCCTGCAGGTGTGTGCCTGCAGGTGTGTGCCTGCAGTCCCGTAAAAGCTAAACACAGATGTGAGGACTGCACCGACTGACAGCTGAGGGTAAACTGTGTTCGTCAGCGATCAGCTCGTCCTGCAGGACGTCGCCTGTCTGAACCTCGCGGCGGCTGACGAGCACTCACATGTAGAGCTTCTGCTCCTGGTGGTACAGCTCCTTGCTCTCCATGCTCCTCTCCAGCAGCGTGTGGTTCTGCTGACTCAGCAGGTTGATCTGGCTCAGCAGGTGGTGGTTCTCCTCCTCCAGGTTCCCTTTAAGGCGACTCAGGAGCTGGGCGCACACACAGAGGAGGCGGTGACCACGCTGCACCCGTCAATCAGCCGTTTCAGAAAAACGTGCGCTTACCTCACAGTGGTTGTCTAGTTTGGTCATGGTGAGATCCAGCGTCTGGTTCTGCTCCATCAGCGAATCGTATCGCGCCATCCACTGACTCACTTCCAGCTGGGCGGAGCCTAAAGAGCTCTTGAGTTCGTTGAGTCGCTGCTGGAGCCCCTTGCTCTGCTCCGCCTGCTGTGATTGGCTCTCGGAGAGTCTGAAGATGGAAGCAGAAGGTGAACAGTTTAAAGTCTGTGCTCACAGGAAAACGACTCATTCTGGTGTAATACCAGAATGGTGTAATACCATTCTGGTATTACAAACGACGAGGGTTTTCATTGGGTGTTACTGAGCTCTGATGAGCAACATCATCTGGTAGCTCCGCCCTCTCATCCAAACATGGTCGCTTCTGGAACCAACATGGAGGAGAAAACGCTAACACAGAGGCTTCAAAACATCAGAACCTAATGAGTGATGTCATGATTGTCCATCTTTGATATACAGTCTGTGTGTGAAAACACATCACCTGTCCACATCTGTTTTCAGCTGGAGGTTTTCCTGCTGCAGGAGGCGGTTCTTCTGGATCTCCAGGTTTAGCTCCTCCTTCTCTTTCAGGCCACGCCCCTCATGCTCCTCCCATTTCTCCTTCTGCTGCAGCAGTGCACAGTACCTGCAGATGGGCAGAGCAAAATGATTAGCCACGTCATGTCACACGCTTTAAATTCATTTAATTTTTTATCACTACAATCTTTCTAATCGACTCTCTGAACCACCAGCTACCGCTTTGCCACCATGTACGACACTGCCAGTCACATTATGTCGTTCATTACAACAAGGAGAAACCTCGGCATGATAAGTGGATGGTGGAACCTCAGGAATACGACAGCTTAATATCACCGTAATACACCAGAATGAGTCGTTTTCCTGTAAACAAAGTAAATTTTACTGTGTGTATGTCGATCAGCTGACCTATAACATGTTTACATCACATCATGTCGATCTTCTACCTTCAGCTGGTGAACGAGGAGTTTGAAAAGGACATGATGACAGAGGATTCACTGAAACTAAACTCTAATGAAATAGGGCATGGTGATGCTTTAGGAAGGGAGATGATGGAATGATACAAACTGCAGCCTCAGGTTTCTGTCGTTCTGACACCGTTACAGGTACATGATGTAACAGATTACTTTCTCTAGCAGCTACAGACTCCATTACTTTTAATAAAAGACTAATGTGTAATAGATTACTCTTTGTGAGTAATAATCCAACACTGCCTGTATCACATCTTTCATTGTTCTGGTTTCCCATCCAGAACCAGACGATGGGGGGAGCTTATCGCGGGGTGGGTGGGGCTGTAAAGTGGTATTTTTGGAAAGGTATATATAGATAAGTTGAGCATATATAAGCAGAGTTCGGCAGGAAGAATAAGAGTTCCCGCTCTGAAGCCAGCAGCAGTCAGCTGTGTTCCAGCTGTTCTCTCAGGTGAGTAAATGCGTCACACTGCCTGCACATCAAAGCCTTCAGAGCGAACAGCGGTGTGACTGAAACGGTGTGTAACGCAGGTAAACGGAACTTTATTCTGTTTCCGGTCTGTCCGCGTGTCTGCTCGCACTGAAACACGCGGACCGGAGACGTTGCCGTGCGCTGTTTGAAGGCGGAAGTTGGAAACCGGGAGTTCCGGGTCATATTTCCACTTTAAAGCCGGAGAAGCCTGGAAACACCGACGATGGAAGCCGCTTCCGGATGATGCGCCAGAGCGGAAGTGAGTGGACCTCTGACCACGTGACCGAAGAACTCGCGACTCCGCGCTCATTTCGATACAAATTCCGTAAATGTTTATCGTATTATTTGACAGAAATAAGGTTTATAAGGACTGCGCTAATTGGCTAACAGCGGGTCCGCCGCTAGCCAATGAGCGACCACAGTTAGAGCCCCGCCCCCACCCTTACAGACTCCTCAGAAATCAGTCCGTGACGTCACGGTGGCTACAGCTTAAGATCAAAGAAAATAATGATAGTTATCGTTCGTGACGTTTCACAGAGCAGATTTCTCTCTAACCCCTCACATCCGGTGCGTCATACCTGATACACGAGTCTGCGGACACCTCTCCGTCATCAGTGCCATCTTTTTCGCAGAAAAACCGAAATAAAAGTGCCGGCTGTAGCATACAAAGTAAAACTCAGATATGCAAACGGATATTTATTTGAGGTTTTCCTAAGTTTTTACAAGGTCCGACAATCAGGACTCTGCTGGGCTCTGCAGGCTTAAAGAGAACCTGTTTATTAAAACAATGAAACTGTGATCCTGTCACTGAGAGCTTCTGTCAGGTACAAATGTTCAGACACTTGTCCTCACACTCAGGCATCGCAGCTGCATTCAGAGCACTGCATCTGTTTAATGGGCCCTGGAGCAGGTCCACACGGAGGCAGCAGCTTTGACTTAAGTTCAGCCTGAGCCAGAAGGAGCCGATCAAAGTGAAGAGTTACTGTTAGCTTCCAGAGGCGATCCAGGACTGCGGGCGTTTAACCTGCCACAGGTAACGTGAGGACTGCAGCAGAATAAAACTCATAAATCTGGAATCAAAGCAGATTCTTCCTGCCTGTTTTTTTACAAAGCGAACGGCACAATTTTATGCATAACCTCTGGACCTTCACTGAATAGAAAATTACATTAACTGATGGAGCGATGGAGGAACTGGAGGGTCTCGTTGATTAATAACCATTTCACCAACTGCGCTGTTGTGTTAAACACAGCATGGCAATAACTGCCAAACAGGCCGAGAACGCAGGATGTGAGTGTTCATGTTTCGACACAGCGTCCCTGCGCTTACGCCCTGTTAATCAATCAATCAATCAATCAAAAGCTTTATTCGTCACATGCAGGTTGCCCTGCAGTGAAATGGGACCCCCCCGACCTTACATACACAACACAGACATTACGTGGGGATACAGTTGGAGATTGGTAGCGTTGGAGAGAAAAAAAACATTGAAATGTACATTACAATGGGAAAGTACAAGAGGAAAAAAAGAGACCCCTTCTCATGCTGTGCTTCCATGGTAGGACAGCACGAGAACAGGAAACAAAAAAAACAAAACTCCTCTGCACAAAAAAGCACATAGATGTCCACAGCACAACATTGTGAAGACATAACAAGCCACAGGGTTGGGTGATGGGTGAGGAGCAATGTGAAGCGAACCCAGCAGCCGCCTCGCACAGCGCTATCTTCCCAGCGCTGCACGTAGACCCGCCGTGTTCCCCCACCGGAAACAAGCATCGAAGGCGTTTGGAAAGGGAAGGGGGATGAGTGTGTGCTTATCAGTGTAAGTGTGTGTGTGTGCGTGTCCATAGTTCAGCGGAGACAGTGTCCTTCGCCCTGCCAGGCTAAGTAAACAGTCTACCAGCCAACCCAGGTGGCCTTAATGGAATGGGAAGGAACAGTCTCAACATAGTCGTTATCAGGGATTGTTTTGATCGGCTCCAGCCTTGAGCCCACAGCTGGCGCCGGAGGGGTACCGCATTATGATGGCGATTTTCTTCCAACAACTCATGAGAATTTCGAGCTGTTTTTTAGCACTCCGACACTGGTCTCTCCATCTCCCGTTGGATAGCTGCCAGTTTCTCCATGATGTTATTTACCCTCAATTCCGTGGTCTTGTCACTCTTTTGCTCACAGAGCAGATTCTGAGACCTCACGACCGCAGCCAACTGATCCGTGATGTATTCCAACTTCCGCCCATAGTTGTTGATTTGAGCGGATTCTTCCCTGATGTGTCCCAATATCCGCTCAGAGATGTTATTCTGAGTATTCACTGCAGCCGCAATAGCCTCCAAGCTCTTGACCATGTCCCCGTCTGTGAGCCCTTTCTGAGAAACCGCACCTCGTCCCGTCAATTCAATCTCAGCGGGCAGCTTTGTGGGGGTTTGAACAGCCGGTTCCGCTTTCTTAATTCTCCGATAAGCCAGGGCCAAGCCAGCTCCGATCAGCAAGAACCCTGTTATCATGGTTCAGAATAGGTAGATATCTTCAGCGTCCTCGATCGACAGTCCCGCCAGGCACACAATCCTCCATTTCTGCCACCCGTCCATCGTGTATCCGGCAGGGAAAGTCCCTCCAGGGCACTCGGGCTCTCCCGAGCCCAGACTTCTCGTTGAGAAAAGGGTGTCAATAGCATTCAGAGACCAGTTGATCAAATCCATAGTTCTCTTTAGGTTTTAGACACAGACTGTGAGAGAGTGTTCCAGGGAGGTGAGAAGAAAAAACACGAGACAAGACAAGGACATAAGCAGCTAAGCAGGGAAGATAGGGGAAAGGAGGAGAGGAGAAAAGTGCGACCGCCTTCGCTGAGAGCCAAACGAGAATGAAACGAGAATGAATTAACGCACTGAACTGACGGTCTATCGTCTAATAACAGCTTATTCAGAGCAGATAACTTTCCGTCTGAATCACAGGAGAATGAGAATATTATTGTGTTTTCTAAAGAAGGGTGCATTTAGTTTTAGAATATTCTGATTTGAATAATCATGTAAATTAAAACAGAATATATTCATCATGTTTGCGCTCTGGAGCATTGATGGGTGAGATTCGGCTCTTTTGCAGCGTGCAGCTGCCTCCTTCCAGCACAGTGATGAAAATCTTGGGTCGTGTGGAGCCTCACATCATGCTGTTCAAAAAGCTCATTTCTTGTGTTAGGTGTTACTCACACGGAGGATATCAGACTTATCCAGCATGCAGAGCTCGGTGACCGTGTGCTTCCTCCTCCTCGTCTTTCCCGTCAACGCACACGTCGTGGAAAACTTTGAGGTTTGTGTGTCAGTGCATTCATAAATATGATAAGATGGTTTCTGTGTGTGTTTAAACCTGGTTTCTGCTGCTCTGTTGTGTAGGGGTGCAAGAAATACTTTTACAACGGGCATGTGCCAAAGTGGACTCCCAATAATCACGTCCACATCTGCCAGAAGTTTAAGAACAGGTAATGATCATATTAAATAAAAGTATTTATTTATTCTGTTAAACTGCAGAGATGGACTTTACTTAAATGAACTTTCTGATCTGTCGTTGCTATTGTGAACTTTACTTTTAAGATTCAATCTTTCTAATTAACTCTGTGAACCACCAGCTACCACTTTGCCACCCTGTACGACACCACCAACCGCATTCCCGTCTACTCTGCTTACATAGTTGAGGACGGCAAAAAATCAGATCACAGATGGATGGTGGAGCCTCAGGTATACGACAGCTTTGTAAATGAGACCCACTCAGGTTTCTTCCACAGACAGCTGATCCCAGACTTCCTGACAGATGCTAAAGCTTCATCACACATTTAACATTTCAGTGAAGACTGTAAAAAGTGATGGCAGTACTTTCTGTGTTTAATATTACAGTAACACACCAGAGTGGGTCGTTTTAATGTAAACAAAGTACTTTTTACTGTGTGCATGTAGATCAGCTGATCTATAACATGTTTACATCACATCATGTCGATCTTCTACTTTTAGCTGGTAAAACAGGAGTTTGAAGAGGAGATGATGACACAGGATTCACTGATTTACAAACATCCTACACTAAACCTTGATGAAATAGGAACGAGGCAGGCAACAGACGAGGACTACAATAAACTTCCTAATGGTTACAGCCGAGGTCACCTCAACCCCAACTCGCACCATGCAGGTAAGAGAGGTCGAGCTGTTCTGAGGGGTTTGTCATGTCTGTGTTGTGCACACTCAGTAAGATGTACACGTGTGTTCTCACATGTGGGGACAGAACACGGTCCAGGAACATGTACCAGAGAACACAGGAAAGAAGAAGACTTCAAACACAAGACCTTTAAAAATAATTAAATTCTGTTTATGAGGGAAATTTATTCTACACAGCACTTCATAACCTGCTACGCTATCATCCACCCACCAATCACATCCTTCTTCTGTCTCTACATCATTTTCTACAGGTGATGCTTCCAAAGCCACTATGACCCTGACCAACATAGTTCCCCAAAAACAATCACTGAACGAAAAGAAGTGGAGTCAACATGAGGCAGAACTCAAAGCTTTGGCCAAAGGTAACTCCGTCTACGTTCTGGTTGGTGCGATTCCATCAGAAGGAAACTGGATCAAAAGAGATAACCAGCCAGGTGTCAACATCCCAGACTACATGTGGGTCGCCCACTGCTACTGTGACAAGACATCTTGTAAGAGTGGGGGTGCCACAGCTAAGAATTTTGAGAACAAGATCTACGAGTGCACCCTGTCACAGCTTCAAGCCTTTCTTGAAAAACACAACCAAGCTGCAGGTCAGCTGTTTGACAACAACTGCTATGTGGAGCAGGCTGCAGGTGCGACTGCAGCAGCAGGAAATCCTTGTGACATATAATCCAGAAATACTCAGGAGATCACTGATCTCTGCAGAGTCACGCAGCTCGTCCTTTCCTCAGCACTGCACACATGAACTCATGTAAACAGTTACTGTGATCTTAACTGTGTCGCACAAATGTCAGCACATGTTTATGGTGCAGGTGAACACATTCCCGTCATGCTTACAGGCTGCTTTACTCTGAGAGCGGCTTCACTGCAGCTTGTTGCTTATTAAAATCTGATGAAATGCTCAGTGTCGCGTGTTTGTTTGTTCAGTCAAAAATCAGCAAGTGTGACAAACTTCAGTGAGCCGATGGACGCTCTGACCTCAGAGTGCAGACAGTATCTGATCACCGGTGCAGACGCCTGAGCCTGATGTTTCTCAGCTGGAACAAACACATTTAACCCCTGACAGAGAGCGAGCGGCAGAGCGAGCGGCAGAGCGAGCGGCGGCGCTCCGTGCTCATCAGACCCTCTGCTCTTCATCGCCATCGTGCTGTAAACGTCATTAAACGTACACATCATGACTGCAGCTGCAGTTTCAGAGCAAACCTCTGTTTATCTGTGAAAGGAGGGAGTGTCATTGGGTCAAAGGTCGGCCGCCTCAAAGCGTCTCTCTGAGAGTGGTTCAAATTCATGTACACCTCGCAGGTATTAGATTAGCCTGATTTAAAGGGTCAAAGGTGAAACTACTTCAGCACAGGTGAAGCTGACAGAGCAAGTGACAAAGACAGGAAGTGACACGGACAGGTAGATCAGCTAAAAATGAAACTGGTGGCTCGAGCGATCAGGAGCCGTTTCCATGGTTACACTCGGCGCCCTTTCTCCCACCTGTGCTGCTTCCTGTTACCTGAATCATTCCAGCGCTTCACGCCGACGCGTCCACTTACTTGCCGTGCAGCGTCCTGTGCTCGCTCTCCAGCGCCCTCTGTTTGCCCTTCAGCGCCGCGTGCTGACTGATCAGCTGCTCGTACTCGTGAGCCTGCCTCTCGTGAACGCTCAGCAGGCGCTCGTGATCGCTGAGCACGCCCTCTCTGGCTCGCCACGCCTCCTCGCGCTGCCGCTGCCACGACTCCACCTCCGTCTCCAGGGCGGTCACCTGGCCTTGCAGCACGGCATTCTGGGCCATGAGAGAGGCGCTCTGAGAGGAGAGGGTGGAGTTCTCCACCTGAGAGGACACAGAGATGAAGTGTGAGCGCGACGGCCTGAATGTAAACTGGGTCGAAGTTACACGTGCGTGAGCGTGCCTGCAGCTTCGCCGTCTGCGTGTGCAACGCCGAGTTCTGCTCCTGCAGCGTGGTGGTGTGCCGCTGCAGCGCCGCCATCTGGTTGTTGAGGGAAGTGTTCTGGTTCTCCAGCTGCTTCAGCTGCTCCTTCAGCAGACTGCTCTCCGTCTGCAGGGAGGCGTTCTGGACCAAACAAACACAGTTTCACAGCAGTCACACAAACTCATCCCGCCTTTCATTTCTATTTTTCTGCGGCCCGGTTCTGGTCCTCAAGCCACATGTTGACCATCAAATTAGCACAAAGTATTTTTCACGTGTGAGAACTTTTCTTAGGTGCTGAACAGGAAACGTTCCTGTGCTGCTATAATCATTAACAGAGATAAGGTCATTATTAATGATGATGATCAGAAACAGCGGCTCACGTTCTTCTCCACGTCGATCAGGTGATCTTTGATTCGCAGCAGTTCGGCCGTGGCGCTGCGGTCAGCCGCCGGGTGCTGCTGGGAGTTGTGGTTTACTTCCTCGTGCCGCTGATGCGAGGCGGACGCCGTCTGACGAGCCTGCAGCGGGAAAGAAAAATGTCAGACTGTCGTACAGCTTCAACTTTACAGACGCAAAGGCGAGGGCGCGTTTCCTCACAGCTTCCAGCTCCGCGTGGAGCGTCTTGTTGAGGGCGCGGCTTTCTTCCAGCTTCTTTTCCAGGCTGGAGATTTTCTCCTCCTTGACCTTCATGGTCTGCTGGACGGTTTCCTCCAGCCGAGACTCCAGCAGCCTGTACCTGCTGACATTCAAACACATCCGTGAGTCCCTCGTCAGAGATCGGTTTAAAGTGCACAGGTGAGGTCGCGGGGTCGTACCTGTCCTCCAGCGTGTGCTCCTGCTGCAGCAGCTTCTCCCGGTTCAGTCCGATCTTCTCCAGCTCTTCGTTCAGTCGCTCCAGCTCGACCTTCTGCTGCTGAACGCTCAGCTTCTCCGACACCAGCTCCTGCAAAACCGCGACACAAACACCACTGAAGGTCACGGGCGCTCGGTGTCAGGCTCAGAGCGGCCGACGTCGCCGAGCGTCTGCCCGAGGGACCAGAACTGAGCATCTGCTGTACAGCTGGGACACATTATACCGTTCACGGTAATACCGGTATAATGTTAGGCAATAATAAGAAAATGAAATATGGCGATAGAATATGGGTAAAACACGCATGCGCAGTGCTTTTGTTTTCATACAAACATGGCGTAAAAAGCATGGCGGCGGTGAAGAATGAGAAGGGCGAAAGCAAATCGTTGAATGAAACAGACGAACCAGAACTGGTTTGTAAAAGTGGAGCAACCGCAGTGATGTGGAACTGGTTTGGTTTTCGTCAGAAAGCCACCAAAGCACAATGTTTTGTAGAACATGCAAGCGGGCCGTCGTGGTGAAGGGAGGAAACACCACAAACCTATTTCATCATCTGAAGCAGAAGCGCTTTGAGTACAACACAGCTGAACGAAGAGGCTTCAACTAGCGCGGTGGTGAGACCAAAGAAGCTGACTCAACAAACGGCTTTAAATAGCTGCACACCTTAGCCAACGCTGGAGGGGAACGAACTAACGCAGACACGCATCGTTTAGGATGTGATGCCCACTCAGAGTGTGGAAGAGGAGGTTTCACACAGGTGCATTTGCTCTGTGACATTTTTATAGCTTTAATGCAGATAAAACACAGCTGCTTGTTTAAGTGGAAATAAATTGATGGTTTTTTGCACTAATAAAGTTGAGCAGTAAAGTATTTAGTCTGCCCTGGCCCTCTCTGCAGGTTTCCAAAGAGCCGAGAACGAACAGCTGACACAAGTTAGTCTGTTTTAACCACATACGTGTTTTCAGACTTGCTGATTGGTTGTTCAGGACTCTATGTGATGCTCACAGGAACCTTCCACACTGATGCTGCATGTTACGTCCCCTGGCTAGTCTAGGGGGTGAAGGGACGAACATAAAGGTGGATAGTGAAGGAGGAGCCAAGGTGGTAACTTTAAAAGGTTTATTTAATGCAGGTGATGAGATTTAGGTTCAGACTGAGGTATAACTTCAGGGAGAGCCAAGGCCAACATAACAAACAAAACATCCCTGATGTAAAAATAAAAGAAACTTACCTAACTCCAAAGAAAACAAAATATACAACCTATAACCATAACCTACCCAACAACACATAAACAGGAGAAAACAGGATGTCGAAACAAAAGGCAGCTCTCCCCTACAAGCAGTCTGAACATGAAAACAAAATGCACATACAAGTCACAAAGGCATGCAAGCCTGTACAGGTATGGCAACCAAAATGGCCAGAGGGCCCAGAAACACAGCTCCACAGGCCTTAAGTAGTGCTCTGCTGATTAACAATTAGCTGGACTCTGAGCAGCATCCAATCAGGACAAAGGAGGTGGAGCCTAGACAAAACAAAGAGTTAGGAGGAAAAAGAAACATCCTCCTGGGGGATGTAACACTGCAGAACACCCCAGTGTTCAGTACCTAGCAGTGCAGCGCCCCCTGCTGGCCTTCTGGTGTATATGTCGGTTAAAGCTGACCGAGCGCCTGGTCTTTGATTGAGATTCAGATTTTAATACACTGTTTTCATTTTACTGCTTTTTTTGCAGTTCTGAGAGCAAAGAAATGCGCCTTATACATGAAACTGATTAACCCTTTAAAGCCCACCACAGAACCAAGTCCACCAGAGCTTATCTTCATATTTTTACCTGCTGTCGTTCCATCTTTCAAGCTGCTACACATCAAGTTTTAATAACATGTATGCATTAAGCCCGTAGTAACTATATACCCCGCCTTTTTGGTTTTTTTACACATAATTCCAACCACAGCAAACTGACTGAGTGTCTCTGTAGTTTCATTTTTGAGCTACACTCACTTTTATAAACTTCAGGAGAAACTCAAATAAATATTATTGTGCAAAAAAACAGCATCAAAACAAATGATTATAACAGTGCAGTTTGAGTTCAAGTAGAGCTGGGCGATATAAGATTTTTTCATATCACGATATGTTTTTTTCATTTCAGGCGATAACGATATATGTCACGATATAAGCCAAATTATAACGGCGCTGGCACGGCTGGCAGCCTTAACCCAATTTCCCTCGGGATGAATAAAGTATAATCAATCAAATAACTATATTTGTAAGATTTAAATGTGCCGTTGCTCACAAGTAAAATGTGAATATTTATTCTCCATAATAAGTTCAACAGGGTAGATGTACTTAAGGAACGTGAGACTTCAGTTTCAGATAAATAAAGGCAAATATTGCAAACTACACAAAAGGCAGCCGCTAAAGCGTTTAAGTTTCAAAGTAGAACAAACAAAACAGACTAAATTGTCAATTCCACTTAGAAACAAAATTTTAATTCTAACAATAAATCTTAGTTTGTTTTACAGAAGAACAGACAAAATTGACTAACTTTTGTCAATATCAAATAAACTGAGAACTAAAAGGAAATTGTCAATCTCTCCTTGTTGTATAGCTTAGCTTTTCAAACAGTTTTAACAGTGACTTTAGTCTGACAAAAGCCGAATGACGAATTAGCGCTTTCAGTCAGAGATTGAGCATGCACCGGTTTATTGTATTTCCAGACTTGCTTTCGGCACAATTTACAGTGCGCGCTACTCTATTTTTTGTCAGACTTGAAATAGCCGAAATACCTTCACACTACAGAACTTCTATGGCCCTTCCGTTCGACAGTCTCTCCGGCATTGGAACCATCATCGGTTTTTTCTTTGGTAACCTTCGCTCACGCTCTCGGTTGATTTTTCTCTAGTCGGCAAACTCATTTCCTCCATTACCTGGGCAGCCCGACTGCAAAAACAGATACACATGTGCGCCTTGGCACTTGTGCTGTACGTAACAAGTCACGTGACGTGACGCTGCGGCTGTGATTGGTTCGGCTCTGCGCTACTTAATTTGGATTGGCTGTTCTTTTTTTTTTTTTTTAAGAGGACAAGAGAGATGAGGTCTATCGCAATAGTTTAATTTTTCTATCGAGAAAAAGTTATTTTGCAATACATATCGTTATCGTTTTATCGCCCAGCTCTAAGTTCAAGTCAAACATGCTCCTCTGAAAGGCCCCATAGGAAAAACTACATTTCCCACAAAAAATGACGTCACTTCCTGGTATCTGCAGGTAATGACAGACATGCGAGAGTAGGAAGTGCTATGAACAGCTGATCGGATCTGCAAAGCGTGTTTCTGGATTATAAAGCTTTTGCTGTCTGCGTTTTTTACGTGCCTTCTGCAAAGGACGAGCTGAATGCATGTTATGGAAGTACGGCTCCTCCGGTCTCATATGCAAAAACATTCCTGCGATAGCTTATGCGGCTGCAATTCTCCCGGGATTTAAAAATAGTTACTCGAAGCGTGTGCGCTCTGATGGCAGCCTCGCAGTCTCACAGGCGTCAGCAGCAACAAGGAGACCAACACAGACCCACGAGTGACGCTTCCACAGCTCACCTGCTCAGATCCAAACTCTGAACTAGAATGTAAATAACCTGCCCAGCGGCACCACAGACGCCTTAAACGAAGCTCCTCCCCCTGCCCCTCCTCTCACCTCTCTGAGCGTGGCCAGCGTCCTCTTGTCGATCGTCGCTTGTTTCTGAAGCTCCTTGTTCTCTCGCTCCACCTCCTTTGCTTTCACCGCCGCCTCCTTCATTCGCTCCACCTCCTTCTTGAGAGCTCCTCCCTCCTTCGTGACCTCGGTGAGCCTCCTGGTTTTCTCCTCCAGCTCCGTCTCCTTCCCCTCCAGGAGCGTCCTCATCCTCCAGCTCTCCTTCTCCAGCTGCTTCCGGCCCTTCTCCGACTGCTCCAGGTCCAGCTGGAGCTTCTTCCTCTCCTCGTCTCCTTCCACTCGCCTCCTCCGCTCCTCCTTCAGCTCCTCCACCTCCCTCTTCAGGTCCTCCTCTCTGCTTTCTGCCTCCTGCCGCCTCCTCTCTTCCTCCACCCTCTCCTCTTTGCTCTTCTCCATCTCCTCCTCTATGTGATGCTTCTCCTGGTTCAGAGCTGCCAGGTTCACCTCCAGTCTCTCCGCTCTCTTCCTCTCTCCCTGCGCCTCCTCCCCAGCTTGATCCAGCCTCCTCTGCAACTCCTGCATCTCCCTCTGTGCCTCCTGGAGCTCCTCTTGCACAGTGGTGAGGCGGGTGGATGAGGAGCGCAGGCTCTCCAGGGAGCAGCGGAGCTCCAGGTTCTCCTTGGACAGCAGTCCGTTTTCTGCCTCCTGCTTCGTCAGCCGCTGCAGCTCCCGCTGGCTCTCCTCCGCCTCGCGCTTCAGCCTGTGCACCTCCTGCTCCAAGGAGGTCACCTGTTTCTCCAGAGCCTCGGAGCGCTCGCTGCACACCCGCAGAGACGCCACCTGGAGGCGACACGGGCACATTACACTTATGCCGCAGTGAGACTCGTCAGAGAGGAGGAAGCGTTTACGTACCTCTCTGCTGAGCGCCTCCCGACTCCTCTCCAGCCGCGCCACCTCTCGCTCCGCCTCCTCACACCGCCCCGCCCGCTCACTCAGCCTCTCTGTCTCCTCATTGGATACTTTGAGCTGCGTTTCCAGGCTGGCCAATCGGGAGCTGGTGTCGGTGATGCTCTGGTGCAGCAGGCGGTTCTCTGATTCCACCTCGCGGACCCTCGCCACGCTGTTAGACTGAGCGCGCTCCTGAAGGGACGCCACTGCCTCCGACAGGTGCTGCTTCTCGCTCTCCAGCTCTGAGATCTGATTGGACAAGCAGAACAGGAAGTCAGCCGGTCTCCTCTGCGACTGACAATGAAGGAGATGTTACCTGAGCGTGCCACACACCTGTCGGTCCTTCTCCGCCTTCAGAGCGTGCAGCTCGCGCTCCAGAGTCTGTTTCTCCTTCAGTAGCTCCTCCCCCAGAGCCTCCATGTCCTGATTGGTTATTTTCTCCTGGTCCAGTAAACCCTGGAGACGCTCCAGCTGAAACACAAACACAGGTGTAGATGTTAGAGACAGGTGAGTGTTTCAAAGCTCACTGAGGTTAAACGATGCTGCAGGACGTTAAAATTGGACTTAAAAGTTAAAACAGTTAAAACTGTGCCGTAAAAAAACGAGACGAGTTTGTTATCAGGTCACGTCGTCATGTTTCTTCATGTTTACTCCCTGAAAGTTCCCCTGCAGCACGGACGCAAACACAGATACTGGACGAATGAAAGTTTACTGAGTGATGTTCATGTTTGTG